>NW_024037069.1:44083000-44683000 GCF_015706575.1 Patiria miniata | reverse complement strand
CCAAAAACAGTGGCCATTTCATTATCTCATTTAATTCCCTGCCCAGCTCCACTGGGTTTTGGCCAGTAATCCCAGCTCTAAAAAGTCTTGAAAATTTCAATCTCCTTGATGGTTGTGTGTACCGACAATTGCATACAAGAACGCTCGTTGAACTAAACAGTTGTTTCTGAAATATTCTTTATGCATGCTTACCCAAAACCCCATTACTGATCTTTTCATCGGGACAATACTGGCTACAATAGAAAGTTATGGCAACACTAGAAAAAAGTCAAAGGTTCACAATTGGATGATATCCTTGATACGCGGGAAATGTTTTGAACATTGAAGGGCATGTACAGCAAGTATAAAGGAGTTGTCCTTGTTCAAAGAATTTTCCACACAATTGCAAACATTCAAAATGAAACTGCCAAAATACGATGAAATATCCCATTTGATTGTAAGTAAATGATGGGATCAAGCATCCAGTGAAACCATTGCGCATATGCTGATATTTTTGAGAGAAAAAAAGAAATATCATCATTTCTTCGCGATGGTTCGGACCAAAGCATTGTATTGTTCCTTAATTTGGCAAAAAAAATACATATTTTTGTGCAAATGGTTTCCATTGCCTTTAGGCCTAAGCTTCCCCTTTGTTCTTTTTTCAATCGCTGTCACATCACATTGTTCTATTCTATACCAAAAACGACTGCCACACTTCGCTTCAATTCACCTAGCTTTCGCCCATCTCCCAAGTCCACTTCTTTTGAGCAACAATAAAGGACCAATGTTATGAATTTGGAAAACATTCCCCAATTCGGTGAAGCATTCGTTTGTTCGCGAGTATCGCAATGGACCACAGGGAAGACATTTCAAAACGATTAGAGAACGTCTTCTAGGTTTTACAAACCAACATCAAGTGAAAGTAAATGCCTGGTCTGATCATTATGTTTAATTAGAAACTTGTTTAACTCTGAATAAAAAAAATCCGCTTGTTGTCACTCATAAAACGTGTGTGTTAAAAACATAGTCTGTGAATTAACGATATGAGAGTAGATTTGAAATCAGAAGTTTGGTTTGAAACAATATAGGAAGAGTTTGAATTCGATCTCGACTGTGATTCAACAGACGAGTTTGTCCAAATAGTTGGTAAGTTGTCGATACGAAGAAAACTGTAATGCCGCTGCAATGGCGTTAAACTCCGTTCCGATTTGTGGTGGCTGGTGTGGGGTGTTCGCCCGGGACTCTCACTTTTTCAGCAGGGAAGTAACTTTTTACCTTCACTAAAATTCTGACTGGAGGAGAGGCACAGGGAGAAAATACCCCCTCCCTTGTCTGCCCCCCCCTCCCAGTTATGCCACTGCAAATTTCCCGCTGTAATGACGAACAAGGAGGTTTTTTTTCCAAAGTTTCCCATCGAAATCTGAAGGTGTTGCCATACACATCAAAATCCAAACAAAAGGGAGAAATTATAACGATCCGCAATGTCCTTGCCTGTTTTAATTGAATCTCTTATCAAGGATTATTGGAGGAATGTAGAATACATTGTCTTTAAAAACAGTGTCAACTACAAAATTAGCAAGAAGAAGATCTTTTTATTTGGCAACCTTCAGCACACTGTCTTTAACTGCGTTCAAAGTGTCCCCCTGAATCTTCTGGCTTAATCTGGTAGTGTATTTGATTATGAGAAGTGTCCAGCATAAAATGTATAATTTTATTAATTTATTGTTCTGTCGATATGATTAGTTATTAGTGACATGTTTTCAACCTGTTTTAAACCCCGTCAATTCGTCAGTCGTTCCAGTTATTTTAGTCTCGAGGTTAGGAAAAAATGTATCACACAACCGTACGCTTAGGATATATTTCTTTGCCCACTAGTTGGCAGTAAATATTAAAGCATTTCATGACACGGCTGCATGGAACGAAACAATTTACTCGATGGCTTGGAATGAAGACAAAATCGCAGTCTGCTCTACGGTTCTTCAGAACGCAGACAAGTAATATAAATTGATTTGCGAGGGTCAGAGTTAAGCAGAGTGGTGATATACGGTCTGGCACAGCCTATAGCCGGCGGGACTGGACGGGCATTTGGCCGTGTGTCCACGGCATGGCTGGTCACTGTGCTTGGTCAGTCGCCAGCAATGTCCGGTGAAACTGTTCAATTTTCTTCGTCTCGAGCGAATCGGCCAAAAACTGACTGATGGTTTATTTCCGTTTTTCCTGCCGCTGATGCGATGTCGCATATCACCAATTTGATAACAGTCTTATTTTCAGAATTTCAAGCATCAAAATTTTGCATGAATTAAAAAAAAATAACGATAGATCAGACGGTGAGTAGTCATAGAGGTCGCACATGATATGAGCTAGAGAACAATACCATGGAAAAAAATGCTCTTGGGATTAATGTTTCGATAGCACAAGCTTTACCTTTTCCAGAAATCTAATGAAATCCTCAAGAACAAAATGCTCAAAATGAACGAATGGGAATGTAGCAAGTCCATGTTTCGTTTTGGAAATTATTTGGAAAATATTGCGACAAAATCTGGCCTCGGGAGGAAATGATGATTGTTCCGGATCAAAATATGCAGCCAAATTGAAGCGGACAGGACTCTAACATATAATATGAAGTAACCTTAACCTGCACAATGATCATCATCGTCAATATTTCTCGTATTTTCCCCCAAAACTTCTCTGGAAAATACAACACGTTCATCCTTTATTTTCGTTTTTATGAAATCGGTGTTTGTTGCAAATTCGGTCATGAGTGTGTTTGAAAGTCAAAATGTAAGCTACAAGGAATGAAATTCATTCCGTCCTTAAATGGGTTTACTGTATTCGGGGGAAAACAGCAAATTTTACTTCCGACTAAACATTTTGGACTTCCTGTATCGCAAATGTTTTCCTCAGACGGGATACAGCTCTCCGTGTGTTTAGATTCTTACCTGCAGGATCCGTAAACGATCTCCTTCTTACAAACTCGACAGTTGAAAGTAGCGGGCATAAAATTCTTTACTTTGAATTCACTCAATTATTTGCCTATATAATATGCTCCATTCAACATGATGCTTCTTTTCGAATGATAGCTTTTTTTGTGACGAATCACCAAAACAGTAGTTGATGTCAAATGAAACAACTTTGCGCTTGGATATAGAGACAGATTTTGTTTTATTTCCCAGAATACAGCATTGCTTATGTTACCAACATAGGGCCGGATAGCTCAGTTGGTAGAGCACCGGAACGGCAATCCGGAGGTCGTAGGTTCAACCCCGCTCCATTCAATTTCTTTGTTTAGCTTAAAATAATTACAATGCACCTGGTCATTATCCCATTGTGGTTTATTCAAGAAAAACAATTGGTAGGGCTTCGTATATGTTGATGCAACATTATAGCCAAATTTGTTCCTCATTTTTGTCTTTTGCTGGAAGGATAAACCAAACACCAACAACTAGGCGGAAGCTCTGATTGTATAAAGCTGCTCTTTCAAAATCAGTCTGTGCGGAGTTTGCAAACAATAGCAATTAATTTAATAAAACTTTTATGAATCGCTAAAGAGGAGATACAAACGGGAAAATGGCCTATAGCACTCTTGTACACATATAAACGTGTGTTCACCGTCGATCGTGCACGTCCTATTGTCCCTCTTTCGTTTGTACTCTATACAACTTTTTAGGAAGACTCCCATATGTTTTGTACACGACCCCAATCGCGGACGTCTGCTGGGAATCGTGGACGATATTGTTCCCTTTTGTTCTCTGGTATTTTTCGTCCACGGTTTGAAAAGATGAACACATACGCGTGTATGGTTACAACCTTTTTCTGTTTATTTAGTGATATATTTTTTTTATTTGGGTTTCGTTTTTCGGTTTTTATATTCTTGGCCTCTCGAGCGGCGATGTCCTTTGAAAGTCGTCGGGGTTCTCGCGGTCCGCTTTGACAACTAATTACCGCTACGTGAAGTATACGGACCATGTGATTAATTAGTTGGACAATGGTTCCGCATTTTCATCTAAAGCGGGTCGTGATGAATAATACACATCGCACTGTCATGACAAAGGATTGTACGTAGACTGAGCACAACGGCTCGCCGACATCTTGACGATTCCTTCTCGTGAATTGAATTCCTTGTGAGGTGTTTCAATTGCTTTGTTTGCTGTGGCTCTTGTGGTGAATGTTCCGCCACTCTGCGACCGAGTAGCCTCGGCGCCAGCGTGGGTGATATTCCGTATACGACCGGCTGTGATCGGCCGAGATCCCCGCCTGGTGTAGGCCCATGGATCGTCGGTATACGCGTGGAGGAAGGGAGGACGTGTTTGTCCCATTACGGAAACACACGATGAAAATGTCTGATCTTGCTAATTAACAAGATACTCGCGCAATGCTTCGCGGCGGTAAACTGAATGGAAAATGTGGCGACGTCAAGCCCGTTGGGTTCTGTGTTTTGTTCATTCATTCACATTTTTACGTTATACTTTGAATGTTATCTTAAGCCTTGCAAAATCTTTCATGGTTTTACTGATATTCTGCGAGAATAAATGATGAATACAAGCTTATAGCGTACTCTATCTAGAAAGTCCCGGGTAAGATTTGGCCTGACACTTTTCAGGGTGAAATTGACATTATTCTGGGTCAGAATATGACACTTTTGCAAAGATTCCGCGTAAATGAGTCGGAGAAGTGTCGTTTTGACCCAGAAAAGGTGTCAGTTTTGACTCTAAAAAATGGTCATGCCAAACAGAACCCATTCCAGGTGGATCTGACCAGGGCTTGTATGTCGACAAACATGTCGACAGGAAAAGGGGCGGGAAATTGATATGAAGGTGGTCGGAGACGTGCCGAAGGAAGGCCTTGCTATGGGCTCCGGGGGCTTAATCCCCGAACATTTTGAAATTTAAGAACTTTCTCCTGCGTTCAAAGGCAATTTGAGAAATATACCAAGAACTTTAGCTTCCATTTATTACTATTTTTGGCCTCATTTTACTACTTTTATAACATTAGTCAGTGGCTGAACGGGGGGGGGGGGGCTGCAACCCCATAGATCCGATGGCAGAATACGAGTCTTGTCTGCAAACTCTTTCATGAACCTGTGTTCGCAAGTCATTCCAAGAAAAAGGGGAGAAAAGATAGAGAGAATCATGAACGTCGAGTTTAGTCCACACCAGAGATACTTCATGCAGACTTTATTTTTTTTCCATTCAAACGAAACTATTCATCTTCATCACTTGTTCATCGTTTGCATATGAATTACTGACAAACATCACACAACACCCTTGCGTTTGAAACCTAGTAATGTTCTTGGTCGTTACTTTGCATGCAAATTGATTCACATATTTATGTGTATGTGTAGTAAATTGATTAATTATGTGGTAGAAGAGTTCGGTATGGAAGTGCATGTATTTTTTTTTTTATTCCCGCACCTCTTATGAAGCGACATGAGACTCGATCATTCATTGTTCAGAGATACACCCACGTAGATTCGTGTTGTCATGTGAGGGAGGGGGCGGGATGGACTTCGTTTGTCCGTTTTCCTGCCGGCAGAAAGAAATCACTTTTACACTATAAAGATTTGCAGTTTTTATCCGGCCTTGCAGGCGACAGGATGGATTCATTCATGGCGACATTTCACTGCTCGAGACTGGCTTCATTTGCTGACAGTATGATTGGTATCGGGGAGGTTAGCCTTCCAACTCCCCCGGCCATGACCGTGTTCTCCACGGGGGGTTTCTGTGTCGTTGACACGCTAACATCATCCTTCTCTGCTCAGCAAAGCATCAGTCCATTTCATCCTGATTGAAGATACATTATTCTTGCATTGGACTCTCACTGGTAGAAAAAAAAAATGCTTGGGAAATGACGATTAACAATATGAACTCTGAAGATTTATTTATTTATACAGTTGAACGAAATTGACTGGAGCGGGGCTTGAACCTACGACCTCCTGATTACTGAGCCTGTGCTCTGAGTTGGTCAATATTGTCTTTGTTCAGCTTTGAAAGTCAAAAAGGTTAGAGATGCCTGATATATTTCGTCTTCAGCAAAGACTTCTTGCCTCTGAAGAAGTCTTTGCTAAAGACGAAATATATTTTTAAGGCCTGTCGAACTTTTTGATTTGTATATTCCAGGTCAATCCAATAAGTGAGCAGTTTGCAGCAGCTTAATTATATTATTTTTCAACTTTGAAAGTATTATGCATGCATACTCCTATAGTCAGTTTGGCTTTGTGGTTTATTTGATTATAATATAAATATTTATTTTTAATAACTCACCAAATTAACTTTAAGAAAGGGATTTGGCTAAATACACCTTTTACAAGAAAACTTAAAGAGCGAAATATGATTGAAACCGGTTACAGGTTCGAATACCCTCGAGTCACTTTTCTTTGTTCGGATGTGTGTTTATTTTGAAGTACAATGTACCTTTTATAGTCTTATATATATAAAAAAAAAAAAAAAAAAGTAATGCAATTTATAAAACAAATGAAATGACATGTGTACAATTTATAAAAAAATGCATTCATTAAATGACAGAAATTATAACGATCCCATACAAAATAAATAACACACTCTTTTCAATCCAATCAAAAGAAGAACTGAGACGCTTAAAATAAACCCTTTGAATAAATAATACAATAAATATGATACAATTCCAAATATTAGATCATACATAAATAAATTCATAATTCACAGAACCGAATATTATAAAAAAATTATATGAATAAAAAAGAGGGCCTAAATAAACATGATCGGTTATTTTTAGCACAAATTTACCGTACGTCTTGCATGTGTCAAGTTACCCATATTATATCATGCACAATAGTCACTCAAAAAGGACAACATTTGCTAGCTGAAATGATCACCATAGGCCTAAGCCCTATGTACAGTCATATTTACTGCACCCTTACTTTATTTCCCCGTGTATGCGAGGTTTGTATTTTCATCCTGTGTGCTGTTTTTTTATTGCAGTCTTTCTATCTTACACGCGATCGTCTTGAATCACTGAACGACGTGTACGTATTCGCGGCGGAGATTTGGTCCCGTGTTATCGTCAACTTGAGCCGGCGGTGAGTCACTGGTGTCGAGGGAGAGGTGAGCCGATACGACCCGCTAGCTCACTCTACCCAGCCCCATAGTCCAGGGCTTATGCGCTAAATCAATGGATACCCTACACTGCTTCCATGGTGCGTGCGCGATTGATGTCTTTGTATAGAACAAGTGTACACTGAGACAGCTCCAATGTCACTATCTTCTCTGAAAATGGCTTGCCTCGACTGCTGGGGTATAAAACACACTGGGTTTGCATTTACTGAAGTAGGCTAAACCCACCTAAAATTGTTCCCCCAATCTATGCCTTTGGTCGTTGTATCTCGTCATTAACATAAACTGCAGTGGTGTACTGCACAAAATAAACATGCACATTTAATGTTGTAGACCAAACAACTGTCACAGATCTGATGTTCTCCCATGTCCCTTATGAAACACCACAGAGAAATATTAAGAAAACCTTAACTTTCTTCTTTGTTTTAAGAGAAGGAGGCCAGGTTTTGTGTAAACCCAAGGACACGAATATAATATAGCGACGAGCATATTGCTTATCTTACAAGTCACACCATAGCAATACACCTGTGGGCAGTTTTGAAGTAAGCCGATTTCGACTTGTGTATGTTTACAGGGTGAGTCAGAATGATCTGGACCCAAATTAAAGAAAATATTAAAAACATGTAACAATTATCAAAACACGTGCAAATGAGATATGTTATAGGCTGGTATTTTGGACATATTTGGTGAAAGTTTCATGCATATCCATTGTACCATTTTGAAGAAAAGCGCTAGCAAACAACACACGATAAAATAAATAACTCTGACCACGGTTCCATGGTTCAACAAATTTCTTGAAATCGCCTACTGATGTGAAGCAGTGTAATAACAAATTAAAACCTGGTCATGGTGACTGACTCACTTGAAGTTATGGACACATTTAAAAAAAAAAGGCAAAACCAATTCCGTGTGCAGACTGGAAAATAAGCCACTTCAATGAAAATGGCATAACTCCTCACCACAGCCACTCATTTGAAAAAAAGAATTTCGAGTCAAAATTACTTTGGAAGACAATAACCATTCATTTGAAACACTCAGTTTTTTCCTCAATATATTTGCCACAAAAATGGTGAACTTGGGTCCAGATCACTCTGAATCACCATGTAGTACATCATCGCTAAAACAAAACGCACGTTTTGTTTTCGAAAAGAATTTTCTTGAGGGTTTGAAGAAAGTCTTTGGTTATAATGTCCAATCTTACGGGACTGTCTGCGGTTCATAGGACCTTAAGGCAAAGGTTTTGGAACCAGTTCAGGAACACGACTAGAGACCTGATCGCGTTGACAAAGGGCAGGCAAGGGCTTGAGTTGCTGAAATATCATTCTTTCTCATTTCTAAAGAGTAACAAATCGCGCTATTCGAGTGAAAATTCACTCCAATCGACTGTAACTATACGACAAAACGATTAAGCGTGAAATTCACTCGATCGAAAAGATCGAGTTTTCACTCGAGTTTCCATTGAAGTGATTCTGTTCTTTTTCTTCTCGAAGTATTGTAATCTAAAAAGTCTGGTTCCTGTTTTCACTCTTTCGAAATAACGGCGTGTACACGTTGACGATTCTTCCTTGCGCTATTAGCTGATTGGCTGAGCTTTCATCAGGAACGCCCCAACCACCTGTTTTCAAAATTCTCCGATGGCAAACAGCTATCTTGACGCGCTGGCTGTACACTGCTGACTGACTGGATTGACCTGAAATATACGAATCAAAACAATAGAGGGTTTATCCTAGCAGGACATTTTTAAACTGTAAATCGTCTAAATCTCGAAGGTGATAGATAGAAATTTCCCCCTTGAGAGCAGACCCATCTTAAACCAATCGTCAAACAGTCTTGGCAAGAATTACATGAAGATCTTTGTTTTTATCCTCTTTGCTAACTCCTGCCAAACGAAGCACAACTCATGGTTCCCACTTCGATTCGAGTCTTTAGGTTCAGCACAATGTTATCAGTAAATGTAGAAGTTCCGAATTCAAATCAGAAATAAATTTCACCACGAATGAAAATAATTTCAAGGTTTCATTTTTCGTTTGGACGCAGAGCGTCCCCTTTTTGGTTTCCATGCACCACGCCTCGCCTGAGATTCCAAACATCCGCCCGTATACCTTCATCTCAGTTCCCTCGATTACTTCTCAAGAACCCCACCCCATAAATGCCCTCTATTTCAAGGATAATCCCCGTGCTGTTTTCGAGTTTCTCCCGAAATACCGATTCCTTTTCTAGATTACTATTTTTCTAGCAATACAAAAGTTATTCGCTTTCGAATGAGACATCGACCGAAAAAAAATCTGCGCATGTTTAGTTATTAAATTATTATTTTATAATTTTGAATTATTGGCAGCCAGACAATAATTCCGTTCTCATGGGGTAGGCTGGTTCCCGTCCCACAATCAGTATCGATAATGTACGGACCGGGAGCCAGTCTGCTCGCAAAGCGGATCCGTTTGTGCCCAAAACAAAAACTGTTTTTTTTTCCAGAGGGTTGCAGACATTTAAAAAAAAAGGGTGATGGGAAACAAAGTTGAACAATTGTTAAAAGAAAAAACATCAAATTTGATGAAGAGCACGGGAATGCAATTTTCTTTTCTATATATCAGCAATTATATGAACATTTTCTTCCTCCAAGATACAAACCCAATCGCAGAGTATCGTGTGTATGTGCTTCTGTCATCATAAAAGCTTGCATCGTTTGGACAGAATACTGAAGCAGACGCTGTTCCAAATTAAATCAAATGGGGAAAAAATGACATTATACATCGGAGTTACTTTGACGGCGCTCCTTTCTTGTCGTTTCTGGTTCACCCTTTGGCATGCCACATCCCCGTCAACCGTTTCTTTACCTCAGACGACAGATCACTGCACAATGCCCCAAGAATTATCCGTCACGATCAATAGAAGGAACGCAAGGAAGTATAAAGTCTGTGTAAACTTGAGGTTTTTGACAAATATCGCATATTCGAGACAAATTCCAAAGATGATTGTGGCATAATGGATTTGCATCTTCGAGGAGTATGTGTATGGGAACGATGGAATATTTTTTTCTTTCCTGAAATCTTATTGTAAAGAAAACAGACAATTTATGAATACATTAATAAAAGCATACATCGACTTTTTAATATAGTGGCACGTGAATACCACAATTCAGATAAAATTGGCAATATTTTGCGGTATAACAGCTGGACATAGGCAAGTTCTCTGTACTCCTAATGGTAGAGTCAGTGGGAACCTTGAATCCAAATTTATGCGCGTGAACGGCTCTTTAACAATATTATTGATGACATTAATGGTATGGAGACAGAATGGACGGGGTAGCGGAGGAAGAGGAAGAAGTTATAATAAGAAGGAGAAGAAAAGTCTATAGCCAACAGGCAAGCATTATCGAGCTGTTGTGAGTTTAAGTCTTCTAGACAATGTGTTTTGAAAAGGTGAAAATGGAAATTCTGAACGGGTTTCAATAATGGATTAAGGTGAAATATAAATCTACTATCCCTTTCTGTTGAAGCTTCATGTTTCTCGGTTGGTTTATTTAGCAATATTCTGGTTGTGTATGTTTGCAAATTGCTTTGATTTGCCGACTGACATACATTCCTTAATGTTCTTACACGATGCCCCACCGTCCGTATGTTTGATTAACGGTAACCACAGCGATGTACGAGTACCTTTTTTCTTCCCTCTAGCGTGCACGGGGGGCAACACGGGCCGTGCGGTGCAAACAAATCACCGTATGCATACAGCCCGTCACACGCTGCACGTGCCCACGCCGTACCGTAAACGCCGCTGGCACTTACACTAGGCGCGCTTGAGCGCACTGTATTGCTGGCGCACAAGGCCTCGCAAATTGGAGTGGTTTTGTATGAGATCGATTAGACTTTAACAACGCCCTGCGCACTGCAATAATGCTCCAAAATATGTAATGCAGTATGCACGGCGTGAGGCATAATAATTAGGCAGCGAGGCTCGGACTGTAGTCAGCAGCATACCGTGTGCTGTGGAATAGTAATACCACATTTGCAACGCAAGGCACCGACCAGTAAAGGACAGGTACTTGCTGAAGCGCTTGACTGACTAATTTCGAATATTTATGCATCAAGCTGCCTACGTAAATTAAGCGTTATGAATGCACGTTGGGTTTGCTTGATTGTCTGCCAAATAAGATAAATAAGAATGTTTTCTTTGGAGATAGGCATGGGCGCAGGGGACACTCGAACGCAGACGATGTGTGTGTGGAGGATAACTGTCAGTTATGAAAGTGGAAAGAATACTCGAAACGGCTTACCTATAATCGTCCGTATCTTCATGAATATTTATTAAGAGAAGCCAACATTTAATTTGCATGTACGGATTGTGCCACTGTGTGTGAAAATATCCCTAAAATTTCGAATAGCCAAATTTATCAAAATTAGCACAAATATTATGATGCGGTTTTTTCTCCATCGTCAATATTGACAATGAATATCACAATAGCAAGACATCAGTTAGAGTTACCATTTGTAGCTGGGTCATTCCATACACCTGGGGTCCAATTTGTTGTGTCCTTATTACATCTGATATGTATAAGATTTTGTAAATCATTCAAGACACATTCTTTATACCTTCTATCTCCAAGAGTGATTATGTGAAGCAATGTACCTGTCAAACAAATTAAACAATATTCTGAAGTCATTTTTTTTACGATACTTGAATGGCAAGTTACACAACAGGTCAGGTGTATAACACGAACACCAAACATGTCAAACTTTTGGACCCCACATTTATGGAATGACCTATCTCTGTCTTTTTCTTAAGTGAAAATCACAGAGTCCTGAAGACGTCGGGTATTCGAGACCTTCGACATGCTAAATGCGCCCCAAAATGATTGAACGTTATAATTATTCTGTCATTGACCAAATTGACATCGTTAAATTTAATGTTCAACTTTAGTTCTCCACTCTCTTTATATAGACTGACCTTCCAATTCTAACAGGGTATGGATCTTTTTACAGTTTTGTATAATTTTGATGTCATTCCGCACTCAAATTGTCGTGTTGTCTACAACACCGTACGGGACCATCAGGGGATGGACAATTTAAGGAAAGAAACTAATGAATCCGGGTCCAAATAATTTATTAATGAAATAAAACTCACATTTTGATGAGCTTAGTACAAGAGGAGTAAATATGTTTAACTGGATGGGCGTTGTTGATTGTTCCCTCAGCGGGCCGTGTCATAAGTCCGACGCCTCATTAGTCCGAAATTTCGGACTAATGAGGCGTCGGACTTATGAGGCATAAAATTTATTAATTCCGCCTCATAGGGCCGACGCCTCTAAAGTCCGACGCCTCATAAGTCCGACATCGGAACAACGAGGCGTTTAATTTGTCGGACCTACGAGGCGGCGGAGCTATGAGGCGTCGGACTTATGGGCCTTTATTTCGTTAGGGGATGCGATTTTGTCGGACTTATGAGGCGTCGGACTTATGAGCGGACCCCGTTCCCTCAGACCATGCTCAGACTAACTGCGCCGAGCACGGCAACGTGCCCCGTATTATATAGGCATTATTATAGGTAACGTTAATCCCACGACAAACATTAGATAGGCTGAATCCGGGAAAATTGCAGAAATGCTTCACAACAGTATCATGTATGAATTATCAAACATGATACCTTATCGAACAAGTGGTAATATTTGCCATGTCTACCTTGGTGTTCCGTCCACTTATCCAACAATGTTTCGCTGCTTTTTCGTTCATTTTATATTTTTCTTGATGTCTTTTCACACTATCGTCTTCCCTATATACCCGCGTTGAAATGATCATGGTTCCACCGTAAGCGGATCTGGGTCTCATAGAACACGGATCAGCAAGGCATACCACACCGTTCACACTTGCACCAAGTTGTATACAGGTCGGCTGTAAATTGTGGATTTCCTCCCCGGTTAGAGCCTCTCATCCCTGGTCCAGCCCAGGGTTGGATTTTCCCCATGCACGTAGAGCACCGGATCCGTAGGTGCCGTGTTGTATTTTTGCTAGGGTGAATGGTTCCCGAAATCCCTGTGTCGAACACAACAGGGAGAGTTGGATAGTATGAAAGGCCCTTTATTTATCCTCGGTAGACTGCTCAGTGCTTTCTTCTTCAAGTTCTGGCTTTGATTTAAAAGGAGAAAAACTTGTAATTTGGAAAAACCAAACAGAACAGTTTACTGATTCGAATCCATCTGGTCACCCACGATGGATTGACAAATGCAATATACAATAGTGGTCTTGGCGGGACTTGAACCATGGTCACCTGAGATGCAAAGCCGGTAAACAACTGTAGTACGCAAATGATTGCTTGCATCATTGCTAATTGCTTGCATCGTAGAAGAATTGGTACTTATAGAGTTTTTGACAAGAGTTTGTAATGTTCGGTTTTTTTAAATATAAATTTCTTTTTTTAAATTTCAGCACGGGCTTCTGTTTAGATATTTTTCTTGGAAGATGTATTTTGGTATTTCCGATACTTTTAATTTGCATTTTTTTTTCTAAAGTTGTAATACACGCTTAAAATTAATATTTACGGGCTTAATATAAATCCCAGTATTATCATCGGTAAATGTTTGTTTGCCGTTTAATCAACCATTGCAAGGCATGTAATTTGGAATGAGCACGCGGGGCTCTACTGCCCCGCCCATAGTTATTTTCTTCAAGTGTAGTTTTTGTCCATTCATATTGTCCTATTATTTCTTACATGTAAAAACATTGTGAACATTTTCAAACAAGATGCGGCTACATACGTATACACATGTTTTCGACCAAAGGGTCCAATGATGTCCACCCCCCCCCCCCGCGACGTTCATGGCTGCACTAGAAAACAAAGACACTTCAAATCACATCGTTTATGTGGAAGAAGTTAATAACACGCATAAAGGAACATTTGTAATAAAAAGTTAAACCGATTTAACGAAAAATACCTTGCTGATGAAGAGAGGACTGGCAAATACCCCTTAATAATGATTTCGCCTGCAAGTGAAATGGTATCGTTCGGAAGAAATCAATCATTGAAGGTGGTTTTAAAATAAAAACGTGTGCCCGCGGACACAGTTTTTACATGCGTCAGCAACGGAATCCAGTTACGCGACCCCAAAAAATAATGTGCATACGTTTTAAAAACTCTGTTTTCTCAAAATGAATAGTATCCACTGAGCTGAAACTTCAACAAGTTAGTCGTTCTGCACCCTTCATAAGATTATGAGCCACTTGTGGTACTTCATGCGAAACTAATGCACAAGACGCAAATGATTCTATGCACCTTTAAGCTGTTACGTAAGAACCCGTTCAAGCGCCGAAACCTCTCTTGACCATTCAAGGGGCCTTCGCACAGCGAAAATAATTGAAAAACTTAAGAAATTTTCGCAAAGAAATTGAGAATCTTCTGCTTCACGGGATGCGATCTGCAGGAACAGGCTGGGGAGTCCCCAATAAATTAATATATGCTCAATGATCACTGTACCATTTGCGCAGATTGTCGCTGCTGTAATTTAACGCACGCTGTTGTAAACAAGTAGTTAAAATCCTTCTTGTCTGCCCGCTATACGATCAGTAAAACTTCACAATATGAAATTAACTTTTATAGACCTATATCATAGAACGTGGTGTTAAGTTACAGCTGAACTCGTAGTTAGATCTGATCGGCAAAAACCTTTAAGGGTTAGGTCTGAACACTAAACTTAAAATTATAAAAACAAATATACATATATTTCTCAATTTAGTCCATCAATATTCCGTGCTCAGCTGAAGTCTGTTCACATTTTTCCTTTATAAGATCTAACAAACACGTCACGTCTGGTCCTTTGACTTTTACGATTTATATATTTCAGGTCAATCCGACCAATCTTTTTTTTTCAGAGGTAAGTTGTTGGACTTACTTGACCACAGATAGGAAGGCGTCTATGGAGGGGGCGGGGAAGGCCCGTGACAAAAAAGGGAGGTTAAGATTGTGGTCATTAAAAATTAGATCAAAACAATCATCGGCATTTTCGGCTTTTCCAGGGGGAGTGGTGAGGGCGGGGAGCGGGTAAGGGGGGGGGGGGCACATCATAGCAAGGGTAATACTACAAAATATTTCCGAAGTTACAATAAGATTGCGTTTAATAACGACCAACTACAGGGTGCATACACACCTCAGGTCACTAGCGTCGATCCCTTCTAACAATAGCAGAGCTGAGGTGCAATGCTCGCGCCCCAATTTCTAACTTGGCAGGGGTCCAAAAACCATTGGGCCCTACCCTCGACTACTTGTCCCGGGTTGACTAGAATTCAGTGTCAACCTATAACCTTTGCTTCGTGCCCTACACGGCACGGCACCAGGCCTGGGCACACCGAAACGATTCAGCATTGATTGACTCGAAAGGAAAAATCGTTCTGGAGGAAAAAAGTTTCTTATAGGCCTACTAAAGGTTCATAGCGGGTTTTGTTGTTTAAACTCCTGCAAAACATGGCGTAAAATCTACATCACTGTCTGGAGCTGTCCGAATTTGGGCATTACTTCGTTCCTACACATTAACGAATAACTATAAAAACAACCGATTGTCGTAAATTTTATTCTGAAAATATTTGTGTTCTGTGTTGACAGCAAAAGTTTTTCCAAAAAAATTCCATGCAGTTTGTGATTGATATAGTTCCTTAAAAAAGGCGCCCAACTGCGCTAGATGGACTCCTTGTCTACATGACAGAGAAAAAAAATGAACAGTCTTCAATTTCAAAGCGCTTTGTACAGCGACGACGAAATGATTTTTTATGGATTTAATTTACGATGTCTCCGTCCCTCCTCCTCCCTGCAGCTAACACGACCTTCGAATGTGTCAGACCAAATAATTCCACTCCTGTTCCTATACAGACGACTCATACAAACCACCGTCAATTCTGCGGGGTTAGGTGGGAAACACTAGAATTCGTCAAAGCCTCGGGAGAAATTAATACTGCATACAGGTCCATGCCGGGCGACGGTCGTCCCTACCCAGGGTATCAGCACCCTACTGTTTGGTGTCACGTGTCCAAGAATCATTTTTCAATGCCAAAACGAAATTGAGAAGTTGTCGCACCGGTACGGTGTATGACTAGTCGGTATCGAGGTTATATGACTAAACCAAATGCCCAGTTTCGGTTTATATGTAGGCGAGCTCATGTGGAAACCATCAAGGTATATACCCAAGTCGAAATAGACGATATGGGCCTGTTTTGATGTGTATGCCTATTGAGAATGAGAGTCCACAGCCGTACGTGGGTTTCCCTTGTTGTTTTACCGGGTTTTTGTTTTCGGCATGCCGGGGTCGGCTGGTCGTGCGTACCGTAGTGTTTGCGCGCTGGTCTACGGTACACAGTATGTACACACGGACTGGCTGGTTTGGGTCAAGAGTGCGGGAGTTTCGTGTCGTGCCGCGCGGTGAGGGGTCAGGGCTACGGGAGCACGCAGGCTTTCACACGGCACGTCTCAGCCACAGCACACGGTGGGGCTGTATAGTCGTGAACTCGGCGTCTGTGGCAGAATCGGTACCGCTAGACTCGTCTGCTTGCCTTGTAAATGGAAACTATGACCCTTAAGCAAGTGACTTTGTGTTTGTATCCCCCTTGAAGCACCCATTTGTTCGACCATCGTTAGCTGGTAGATCGGAAATCAGTCTAGACTTTGGCCGAATCATGCATGATGCAATGCCAAGCGATGGGTGCTTACTACCCGGATAAAATTAGAGTCGGAAGTTTTAATCGAGCAGTTCATATCTCCTCTCTTTCTATCTTACTTTTTAAGATATGGGAAACCCTTGTGTCAGATAAAGCCACTAATTCTCGTCTTGCCACCTCAGGAAAGAGTGTGGGAAGACTGTATAAGTGCAACCTAGGAATTAGGAAGAATCATGATGGGTTCATGTGACTGGTATTTGAAAAATTGCACCTGCAAGATAGTTGTCATTTTCAAATATATGTATTTTAGTATTTATGAGGAGGATGGTCGATACCTCATGACCTTTTGGTACGGTGGATTTCATTCAAATGACCCTCGAAATAGTCGAAACGCTGCAGTTACTGCATGAGGTATGAGTATAGGGGTACTCCACTCGCCTTCCATCGCTGTGACCCGGGTTCGAATCCCGCCTGATGGGCCAATATGTGGATTGGGTTTTCAGTCCCTACCCGATTCCGTGAGTTTTCCCTCGAATATTAATGGGGTTTTCCTCCCCGTGTAATTTCCTTCCACATCTTCAACCAAGAGACCCTGCTGGACATAAAGCTTTCGGGGGCTATATCCCGGCCAATTGCCGAATAATAATTTACAAATATAAACTAAATATTTAAGCTGAAATGTCAACTCAAACTGAAACATTCTGACGCGATAGACCTTATAACCTCAAAAATACTCCTGAACAACAAATAATTACACAGATTCTGATGAAATGATACCTCTCCTCGAACGAAATCATGTTTAATGCGAAGAATCCAGTGATGCAGCGAGGGAAATTGAGTTGAAACCCGGGATTAATACCAGAAAATCTCGGTGGTTGATTGGCGGAAGTGTCTTTCCTCTAGCGGGAGAGAGTTCATTATAATACCGAACGCTGAGGCAAGACTGGCTGGGGTTCAGCAGGGGGCCCTGCGCTCCACCCATCCGGGGAAAATCAGCTAGCTCTCCGCTACACTTGCCGCAGGGGCGACTCGCATAATTGCTCTATAACTTTGCCAATCTGGACAAAAATTCCTTATATTTTTACCCGACAACGCGCAGTCACAAAGCTCGACACCTTCGTCGAGGCCTTCAGCTATACAAACACACAATTTTTAATTTTTAATTTAACATTAGTAAAAAATAATGATGTTTGTTTCTCCAGGTTTTTCATATTTTGATAAAGGTACTGAGCTTATAACTGGGATTCTATGATACTCCAGACATTAAGTTTGTAGTCTTGCCGCCCATAATCCTGTTGAGTTCTTGCCTTTTTTGCTTTGTTGCTGATATTTCTTTGACTCATCTTTCTGTTGTTAATTTTGCCTGCTCGTTGTTGCTGTCATTGTTGTTGTTTTTTCATTCGCACGAGTTCTTGTTGCAGGTTTTGTGGGTTTTTTATTCTTTCTGTAGATTAACAATTATAAAAGTGCACAAAGGAATTGACTGGACCGGAATATCGTTCCGGTGCTCAACCAACTTATCCTGCCCTGTATCGGCGGGGCCTAAGTTTGTCAATATCTTGGTTCAAGGGGCGCTAGTCAGAAGCCAAAAATCCTTTTCATATAGCCACCAGGGACCATGGGAAATGGCAAACGGTCTGTCTGATCACTTCTTATTAAAAAATTACTTTACATCACCCCGACGCAAAAATTCCATCTTATGAAGAAAAAAAAATACTTATTTTCGGTGCCGTTGTAACTTCCGCTGCAGTTTTACGACTATTGTCCGCACCTTTACACGATATCTGCCTCATTATACACGAGTCATGTACGGATTTTCTAAACAACTTATTTGAACATAGCCGATTATCATGATGTGGAAATATCGGATTAGTGCGTCTTCCGACGAGACATAATAAGCGGATTCGACGCGTATCGCGGATTAGAGAGACCATTCAAAGATATGCTAACATAAAGGTTAATCCATCCTATAAATTGCGCCCGAGATTCCAAGATCTCTCAACTCTTTTCTTCGTCAAAATCCTACAAGAAAAACAGGAAAATAAGGAATTGAAACCATCTTTATTCCCTTTAATGACGAAAGAAGTCCTGCTCTTCGATTTAAAATTGGTGAATAAAAGCGAAAGATTAATTTACGCAATTAGATCCACTCTTTTACATCAAATCTGAATATTTTCTTCTGCAATACTGACAAATAACGGAAATATGACAAAATATAGTATAATTTGATACTAGTTGGATGTGATTTAGGAAAAGAAATAGTATAGAACCTTCGTAAATAAGACAACGGCAAGTGTGGCACGCGCGTGTAGGCCTAATTCGTTTCAGCCTAGAATAACCATGAAGTACAGAGGAACAAAACAATTCGTAATCTGTTCCATTTCAACCTCAACTCAAGTGCAAGGTTGTATCTTATAAAATCACAGATTAACTGGACACCTGAAAAAAAAGAGGATACCTGTTTGGATGAGGCTGTAGGGAATATTGGAGCTCAAATTCATAGATAATCAGATTTTGAAATTGATATTTTTAAAATTATTTTTAAAAGTCACAAAGTTCTGACAAATTTTCGAAATATTTGGAGCATTTTTTTTTTAGAGGAGCATTCACAGATAAGAGCCGTCACAGTCGATGGAACGAAAATTCTCCCCCACAATTTGAACCCCTATTGGTTGAGGGATTTACCCTGAAGTACTTCCCGTTTCCTTTTCAATAAATTCCTCAAAATCTAATTTTTAAACATGGACAAATCAGTCCAGATCAGCGCCAGAATATCTTTGCATAATTATGAAATGTTTTTTTCACGCGGTTAAGCTACGGACCGAGAAGTCCCTTTAAGCCTTTGACATTTGAGGCTCCATGACTGGAATTAAGCGCTCGACGGAAAGAAAGCATTTCCGAAACCCAAAGTCAACAATAATAATTATTTTATATATGCTATACATACAATGTTAAATGACAATAACCTTTTGAGCAGAATTGTAAGTTGCGACGCCGATCCAAGGTATTAAATGTCAATAAATTTACATGTGTGGCGGAAAATTGAAGGATTATTATTCACACCGGCAACCTTATAGACGAAAAGAAAAGAGAATCTCTTTGGGAAAAATATTCATTTGTCGGGGTTTTTTTGGTCGCAACAAAAATCCCGTTTTGCTGTAAACCTGTATAGTTTCTTTCATAATGTGCATCACAAAAAAGGACTCGTTTGAAACGTATACGTGTATTTATTAATTCTTTCTGATTATCAAATGAATTCAATTCGGGTGCATTTGCTACCAATTTGAAACGAATGGGAAACGCCGATATTTGTTATGCGAGCATAAACAAAGCTGATCGGTGTGTGTCACATTCGTAAATGCTAACACAGATAATAAACGCACTCTCATAACCATGATAACTGGCACTTATCATAACATTTATTTAAAAACCTGCTGCTTCTAATGTTAAAATAACATGCTTTATAATGTCAAGAGTTTATAGTCTTGCCCTGCCTTCTACTTGGCTACCCTGGAGACTTATGGGATTATTCTGATATAATTTTCAGGATACGACATGGTTTCATTTTCACTGAATTATGACGTACCTCTAACGTGACCCGTGGAAAAGTTTAAAAAACGATGTTTGTGTTCAAAATTCCATAACTGGAAAAGTACATGAGCGATTTGAATGATTCTTTCTCTAAAAGAAAGCGATACATTCATAACTTCTTTAAAAATAGGGGTACCATTTGGTTTTTTTTTTACTCACCCTGTATAGTGCGAACTGTATAGTGTTACTTATTGCCGACCCTTGTATAGGTCTAAGATTTCCTCAGAATTACCCGTGTCACATGTAATTTCGACTCCTATGAAATCCAGTCCTTTTGACCTTGTATGGACTCTCAGCTTCGCAAGCGTCATTGAGCTTTTATTGTTCTGTTCGCTGAGCCATACGCGATGCAGTCCATGAGTCCGTATTTTCATAGGAGTCCAAATTTTATCACAACACCGGTTTTGAAAGAGATAAGCACTGTGCGTTTTTTCCTCTTCATTATAAATAGGATCGTTAGATTTTTGTGCATCTTTTTTTCGTTTGAAGCAACAGGATTGCTAAAAAATCTTATGAAAACAACAAATAACTTGTTGAAGTTTCAGCTCAGTGGATATTATACATTTTGCGAAAACAGAGAAAACATAATGCACAATTTTGGGGTCTCTGATTCCGTTGCTAGCGCACGTAAAAACTGCCCACTAGCACACATTTTTATAACCACCTTTAATCATTATTTTCTTCTGAATGATATCATTTCAGGGAGAATTATTTCACGGGGTGCTTGGTACCAGTCCTATCTTGACTTTGAGCAAGGATTTATAGGTAGTCAGGTACCATTTTGGGTAATTGCCAATGTTCCTATACGTGCCTTTCAGAACAGACTTTTGTCCAATATAGGCAATTAAGTAGGCTAATTTAATCAACCACACGTGATGTATCAAAGCATTTTTCCGTCTGAGAAAAAGTGGGACCGTTTAATACTGATTCATTTTCAAGAGTTGAGCTGTATGATTTGAACTTCGCAAAGTCCAATATCATATGTGCCGAGGTGGAAACTTAATATGACCCGATTAACGACGACAGAGTCGCTATGGTAACGGCGGATCTAACGCGTCTAGTCATCGCCAAAACACCTCCGATGTATTTTTTTGGTTCATTTAGAACGATAAGATATTTTCACGAATTGTGAGTTTCCTTGCTTTTCATTTTCGTGTGTCGAAATAAGTATCACAATTAGATACGGTCATTCTAATACAGCTATAATTATGTTGGCCCAGACCCAGTCAGCTGCAAGGCTGGTAGAATTAATGCACACTGCCAAACCCACAGTGGCGTCACCAGACTTTTCAGTCTGGGGGGGGGGGGGGGGGGGGGGGGGCACAGGGGGGGGGGGCACCAGCATTTGATGGGGGGGGGGGCACTTAGGTGGATACGGTTCGCCGTCCTGGGGAGGGGTCTAAGGGGAGGGGGTAACCCCCTCCCCTTTGGAAAGTTTTCGCATACGGAGGATGGGCTAGATGCAAAATGGTGCCACATTTGATGCTAAATTCGATCTGAAGATATCTCCAGAAATTGCTATTTTTGAGGTAATGATTTTAACAACGCGCAGAATTTTGCAGAGGATGGGGGGGGGGGGGGGGCACCAGCATTTGATGGGGGGGGGGCTCTCGGGGGGGGGGGGGCACTAGGTTTTCCAGGGGGGCCCCCCCTTGGCGACGCCACTGCAAACCCATTTTGTTCTCGTATATCTTCACCGTGTTCAGTTCTGAGATAATATACTGCGCCGTATCAGGACACAAGAAGCTTATCTCGTGATGGCAAACACTGTTGTGCCGGAAAAAACTGGGAAACAGTTCTTATTCAAGTTCGAGGCGGTTCCTGTGGGAAAATGATTGGAAGCTTGATAACGAAAGGCATTTTATTGCCTACAAAAACATTGCTGGTTATTAAATGAGAAAATATGTTTAAAATCATTGCCATTCTGCTGTGTTTTCCGTGTTGTATAGGCCTATAGGCCTACTTGCCTCTCAAAAACGAAAACAAATTTTGTCTTGTTTATGTAGCAGTTTATGAAAAAAGAAATAAGAATGAGTGTTCTGATGTGTTTTTTGATATGTGAATAGTTTGCGTTTTGCTGAAATATCACTTTTCTTTATTTTGATCCATGGACAAGGTTAAAAAACGGTGTTTGTGTTGAAAATTCCATAACTGGAAAGGTACATGAACGATTTGAATGATTCTTTAGCTAAAAGAAAGCTTATTAGTTGGGATTTCATATCCTAGATCTGGAAAGTGCTACATGCAGAACTTCTTTGAAAAATAGGGGCACCTTTTGGGTTTCCTTTTTGTTTGACTCACCTTGTATGCTGAAAAAAGGTTGATTTGCAAAACCTTCCTCGGACATCAGAGGTTCTTGACAAAACGCACTTTCTTCACAACTTACCTCGCTTAAACAGAGAATGGTGTCATGTTGAATAATGCTATTATGACTGAACATTAGTTTTGTGCATTGTTTACAAAAAGTATATCGATGACTATTCGATTTGCGTGTTGGTGACAAAAACATGCAATGCAATATTGACAAATAACTTAACAATGAGGGATACTGCACTGTCGTATTTTGAATATACTCAGTTTGAGAAATGGCAAGTCAAAAAGGACTCGTGTCTACACAAACTGTCTGTTCTTAACATCTTTGCTTTATTTTTCAAACAATGCAATAACGGTATATGCAACAAACATCGATAAAACATTGATCAACAGAGAACAGTGGCTTCCGTACAAAATCTACAATACTGAAATACTTTGACAATACTTTGCTTTATAAATTACAATGCATATACGTTTTCAAAACAAGGCAGTGAATTAAGCCGAACGCGTGATCTAGGACGTTCACGTATCTGTTGAAGGAGCACATCGATTAAATACGTCTAACCATTAATATTCAAAAAGCACATCTGCACTAACACTATCAACAAAGGCAGCTTTTTTGGTAGAAGACTTTTATATTTCTTGACTATGTGCGTTGTTAAACGTGCTACATTATAATATATCCACAGGTGTCGATAACACGACCTGTCTAATGTTATCTAGTAGCTTCAATTGTTTTTTTTCTACAATCAAGATTATTTTGAGCACAACGTGTTCTACTTATAACATTTGGTGCCTGCGGAGTGGAAGAACCAAATAGACAGTGCGGTGCACTTTTTAGTCTTGTGTTCCTATTTTTATAGATATCAACATAAAAAAACATATTTTTGTTTCATAATCTGTAACTTTGAATGATTTGTAAATCAACTTCAAGTATGGAAATTCAGAATTATACATTGATTCCAATAAAGCAATCACATTCAGCCGCCATTTTGGTTTCCTGGATAAGTCTGGTGCCTATGGTATAACGACAATACTCCATCGCGAATTCAACTATGATCATGGGAAACAAGACGAAGCCTGCTGAATATAGTCCATTGAATTGATTGAACCGTCTTGGACAGCTTCTTTCTCCTCGCGCTCGTGTCTTGGAGTCTGGCACCCTTTACCCTTCTCCCTCCGTCGCCATGAATGACTGGGACTTCTTTACACCCCGCTAATTGGTCTGACAGCTCCGGTTTCCGATCTAGAGTCCTTCCTGGTGCCAAAGGTCAAAAACTAACAGGCAAAACGATATTACCAACGGAAAAACGGATCCTAAAACCAAATATGTACGGAAATAAGTGATATTTTCATTGGTGCCTATAATAAACGAAGGAATCTGCTCTCGTCCCTGCTCTCGACCCTGACCCAATAAATATTTATCAAATAACCGCGGTTGAAAAGCTCTTTTTTCAAAGGGTTTGCAATACGGAACAATACGGAAAAAAACATGGCGGCAAGCTCGAACAAAAATGAGAGCCTTCGCAGCCTGTCTGTGCTGTTTGGCACTGCTACAGCCGTCTTGCTGGAATTTCATTCAGCGAGTCACATATCCTCCATTGAGCAGCTATCCGTTCGTATGGCTCACAGCTCGGCTTCCATAGCAATGGCTTTTTGTCAAGCGAGTAACTGAACACTACACAGCCCGAAAAACAGTCAACAATAAAAATGCCGTGCAAAATGCATCAGTGCCCCGTATACACCGGAGCATAATAACCTTATTACCAATGAATAAGGGGCAATAGATGCATCCATTTATATATAATTCTGATATTCATGAAGGGTTGAATATGAAGACAATGTCACTCCTGACATCCACACACTTCAGCCAGTGGTACGATCGCACCGAGGACAATAATGCAGTGATATTTGTTTTCCCTTTCGGTAGACACAAGGTTGAGTCAATGGAGCAGGTTTACCAGAAGGCCAGCGTATCAGCGTGTCAGTCTCGCCCTTTTGACCCCGTGCGCTCGCGGCTTTTCCCGGCCGAGCAGTGTCGGTATCTCCCGGTCCAATCCTGGGCGGTTCACACGGGTATATATACAACATTACAAGCATCATCCAAACCCCTTCGGCTACATACATAAATACACAGCTTTTAACGAGAGTGTTCTACTTATAAAACAAGAGGTACGGTGTGCGAACAAACATCTCCAAAAACCAAGCATTTACAAGTCTGGATGTAAATCACATTGCCAGTGTAATATCTTACAAGTTTTATCAAATAACAGAGCCGTTAGTTAGCCTGCTTTTCCACGAATACAAAACACCAAATAACAAAAAGTTGTATGTAAAATCTACCACATTTTAAATACAGAGAACGGTGTAACTGTGCGAATATTTATATGCAGGCCGTCATTATCTTTTTACCTTTCCAATTACTGATTAACCAATTGCTAATACCTGATCAATCGATTGATCTAAACAGATCACTTCCTACTAGCGAATCCAGGATGGAGGGGCGTGTCCTTCCTCCCCATGTAGGGACGAACAGCCGTGATAAGGAAATACCAACATATCCGGAAATCTACGCCTACTTTTTCAAGGAAAAACCCCGCCCCTTCCCGCCTCTCTTCGATTTGAATGTGTTTTTCAAAGGAAACCAAATCATTATCTAATCCAAAATGAAGCTATTTTTAAACTATTCCCCTCCTTCCTTGGATCCGCCCATTTACCTCCAGTGAATATATTTAGCAAATAACAACTCTATGCTCGAGTATGTTACACTACACAATCAACAACGGTCAATAGTTCACTATATCCATGTCATACATATAAACAAAATGTTCTGATGTCTATGACGTTCAATGAGTAAAATTTCTGTACAACCAATAAATACTAATATATACGTACAGTAATATATAAAATGCAACAGTGAAAATAGCGGGGCCGCTTGCT
This sequence comes from Patiria miniata, assembly GCF_015706575.1. Lineage (NCBI taxonomy): Eukaryota > Metazoa > Echinodermata > Asteroidea > Valvatida > Asterinidae > Patiria > Patiria miniata. The sequence continues at coordinate 44,657,457 of NW_024037069.1, read as the reverse complement.
CGAATTGACAATGCAAAACAAAGACACGTGACATCCCTGTTTATCCACTTGCTATTGATTCACTGTACATTATAATGGCAGTATGTTTAGCATTGAGTATACTTGACTCGTTCAACGTAGACCACGCAGACCTGTCCAACAAAATACAGTGGTTTGCCTACGGCGCCAAAACACAATGCGCATATTTTTTTTGCATTCCCGCCAGATTTTCGGCCTATGTCACATTTCCCGCGCCGATAAAACAAGAAAAACACACATACAAATAAATTCGACCAAAATACTCTTGAATCACGGTTTGAGCCATGCCGCGAAATAGACAAATAAACATCATAACGTACAAACAAGCAATTTCATGGCGCGATATATAAAACTCTTTTCACATAACCGGCCGCTGCTAACGGCTTTTACAAGACCTTAAAAAATGGTGCATAAAAATATACCCCTCGCCGTACGTTATCAGCGCATAAACAAGAACTAGGCGCGTATAGCGGTACGACGAGTGACATTACACAGGGGGTAGCGTAAAGACATATCGTTCACATCATTATAATATTACAAGTTCAAAGACTGCGTGTCCTATAATCACGCGGCCAAAGCTTCATTTGTTTACATTTAATATCATTTTGCTCCGGTACTTCACGGTTGTGATCAGCATTGTTTCACGGTGACAAGGATTAGTAGTGCTCTTAGCCGAAATCACCCTGATTATGCGAACTGATGGAATATCAAACCTGATTCATGCATCCAATGCATTTAAGTGATTTTTTTTTGATATCCAGGTCAACGTACGCACAGGGGTATCCAGCCCTGTCTTATGCATTCAGGGTGAGAAGGATTTGGTTTGTGTTTTCTTCAACAACACTCGTTCCCTGCTCGCTGAGATATAAATGAAATTACAGTGTGGCTGTTCAGGTTGGAGACAGACGCCACGTGACACGTCCCCAGGGCTAAATCCATCACGCGCAGCTCTGGAAAAATCCTTCTGGAGTGTAACTCTCCCTGACTGTAATGGTGAAATCCCGCGCCGTGACGTCAGTCACCACGATGTAATCGAGATTGTGCGGGTGGGCGGGGCTCCAGAATCGATGGGCAGGGGGCGGGGAAGGGTAAGACTTGGGTCGTCTCGTCACGTCTGATGTTTTGGTGACGTGGGTGTTAGCTACGGTAGTTTGGTGTGAAGTACGATTGATGCTGAGATCGAGGGGTACATTGGGGTCATGAGCTGGGGGTGGTGGGGTGGGAGTTGATTGGGGAATCGTCTTCTTGTGAAGACTCTTTGATGGGGTTGTCTTCGGAGGCCCTGGGGACGGTGTACTTGGATGTCGACCTGGTCCGGGCTGAGCCTCAGTGTGGAGTAAATTAGTACGAATGGGCGCCCGTTTAGGAATCTGCAAACCGTCCGAGTTCGTTTTCCTGACCGAGTTCATCGATCGATCTGTTATGGCCGGTTTGTCACCGTTGTGTACCCGTTTGAGATTGGGCGCTTTATCCCAATTGGGCGACTTCAGTGATGCGGTCTTGTCTGTGGGCGTTGTTCGTTCTGATGCAGGTAGGCGGTCGCTATGGGGAGAACTGGGCGTGGCTGTTGGTGATTTCGTGGAGGAGGGAGGTTTCTCAGCCGATGAGTGCTTATTGGTGATAGGAAGCCTGACCAATAGAGAGGGCGGTTTTGAAGTGATTGAAAGTTTCTTGATGGGAACTCCTGAGGTCGATGACCTTTCTGAGCTGGCGGGTTTCCCAGATACTGGCAAGTTACCTGCAGACGGAGGTTTTACGGAGCTGGGCGGTTTTACGGAGCTGGGCGGTTTTCCGGAGTTGGGCACTCTTACGGAATTGGGAGATTTTATGGAATTGGCCTGTTGCCCATGGTTGGCGATTGATTTGCCATTGGACGGTCTTTCGGGGTAGCTGACAGTCTTGGTTGTGATTGGTTGTTTTGGCGTAGATTGTGAACCGCCATTGCTGATTGGCCGCTGCGAAGTGGGCGGTTTTTTAGCTGTGGGCGATTTGGGCGGCGATCTGTCCGCTGATTTGGGCGGCGACACGCAGTTGGGTTTGTCGATAGTCTGTGACTTTTTGGGACAGGACATGCGATCCAATTCCGTCGAAATTTTCCCAGAAATGTTGGTTTTCTTGACGCAAATTTGTTTGCTGGAGAAGTGCAGCTTAGGGAAAATATTCTGTCCCGCAGATAAAGACGTTTTCTCGGATAGGGGCGGGGCGTCAGTTAAAGGCGGCCTTACTTTCATGGGCGGTCTTTCAGATGTTGGCGGTCGATCAGTTAAAGACTTCTCCTTTGTTGAAGATCTCTGGTTTAATACAGTTTTCTCAGATATTACTTGCTTTTCTGGTACGGATGTGGTTAATCTTTGGCAAGTGGTGGCTTTTTCTAATGTAGGCGGGCTTGTTGGTGTAACTGGAGATTTGGGAGAGGCGGGACTTTCAGGTGTGGGAGGAGTTTCAGGTGTGGGAGGAGTTACAGGTGTGGGAGGAGTTTCAGGAGTGGGAGGGGTTGTAGGATTTGGCGGTCTTTCTGATGTGGGCACTGAAGCAGAAGCAGCCAGCCTTATAGATGATGGCGATTTTTCGGAGTTGGGCGATCTTTCCAGATTGGGCGATCGTTCTGGATTGGGCTGTTTATCAGAATCGGCTTGCCCGTCGCACGGGGGTGATTTCTCTGAGCTACTTGGCGGTTTTTCTGGTTGTGCTTTACTACCAGCAGGTTTTTTTGCGGCCGTTGGCTGTCTTTCCGATTTGGGCGATTTCTCGGAGTTGGGCGAACGGCCGGGGCTTGTAGTCGAATGTAGTCTGGCAGAATTCGGTGACAGGGCAGAGGTGGACAGTATTATGGAAATCCTATTACCCTCACCCTCGGAAATTCTCACGTTCGGTAATTTTTCTGCTGAGGCCGATTTCTTCGGGGAATGCAATCCAGCGGTTGGACTTTTCGATGCCCGTTCGGGAATAGTCACGGTGGTGTTATTCCTAGGTTTCGGGTCATCCGAGGCCGCGCTATTTTTGGGCGAGATTGTTGACTTGTCCATGGCCGTCAGAGCACCCAGAGATTTATCCGAGATGTGCAAGACAGCGAGAGGTTTCTCAGAAGGAAGCTTGACCGGAGATTTGAGTTTCTTGTCGGTCGAAGTCTTGACGGAAATGCCCGAGTTGGAATCACTATCGTGGAAGTCCCAGACTGTGGAATCAACCTTGATTGTTGTGAGTGGGTGTGGCTTCTTCTTCTTACGTGCTTTCTTCTTTTCTCCTTTGACTGATCGATGTTTCTTGAGTAAACCTTCCTCCGCGTGTTCAGACGAAGCACGGTGGCGACGTCGATGCTTCTTTTTATGTCTCTTCTTCACATTTTTGTCACCGCTGTCTCGTTTCTCCTTGGCGAGCGAGGAAGATAATTTACGTTTCTTGGACCGCATCTTATCCTTTCTCCTCTTCTTAGTCTTCCTCAGCAAACCTGTCAGTTCCTCCTTAGGCTTGACGCCCTTAGGGTGCTTCATCTTCTTGGAGGATTTCGTCTTGTGTTTGGATTTCAGGGCGTGGCCGAGTTTCAAATCCCGCGCTCCGTGCGTGCGCTCGGCGGATCCACTCTTCGATTTTCCCGTCGAAATGGTTGCCTCCTTGTTGCTATGGTTACCAGAATCCTTGGTGCAAGGCTGGCCTGTCCCCGTTGATCCATTGGTCAAACTCTGACTACGATCCTTTTGTCCGCTGGCTGCTGATGTGAATATTTTCTTAGTGGGTGGTTCATCATCATCATCGTCGTCGTCATCGTCGTCAGTTGAATCTTCCACAGTTGCTGCTGCAGTCCGTGTTTCGCTCTCACCACCGCTCCCACCGTCACCCGTACCCTGGGAGTTACCGCCCGTACTATTGGCCGTCCACTCCGCGCCAGACGGGTCTTTGTTCCCCGTGGCTCTGGGCTCATCTCCCGGTACTGCTGAGGCGTTACCCGCTGCCAACGTGCCGTCCTCGTCTTTGGGCTCAGGTTTAAGTTCCGCACTCCTCAACAATCCGACCCCGGAGTGAACCTGAAATACGAACAGAAAGCTGCATTCACACACGCCGCATTCATAATCGTATCGTGTTACCACACACTCTGGCCTTTCAGTAACGGGGGATTCGAGTAGGGAAGGGCGTGGTTTTTTCCAGGGTAGGACTTGGCGGTTCAGTCGCGAGAGAAAGCAACGAAATATCCACCTCACCTGATTGTGCGTCCTTTTTCGTTTCCTGCCTTTCTTGACCACGGTGGACTCAAGTTCTTTGCGCCTGTAGCGGGACACAGAGAGTATAGTATAACAGTGAGGGACGATCGACAATTGAGAATAAATTTGCAATGAACGGGACTAGCGTAGTGAGCACGTACTGCCTGCCATATTGGAACGGCCTGCTACTTATTATGTACGGGCACGTACACACGCAGTATGCAAAAAAGGGCGCGGGCTGCGAGCGGGGGAAAACAGCGCATAAAATACACAGCGTTTGCATACCTGTCCTCGAACACGTCAACCAGGCATTTGGCCAGGATATTTGCTTCTGGTTCCCATGTGCTGTACCTGCCAGGAAGTGGGTGGGGAAAGAAAACGAGATAAGGGAATTAATTGGGTCGGCTATGACCTTCCTATCGAATTCTGGCCCAGTAAATATCCCTCGATGAACGAGGAATACAAACTAGACGATAAATACATCGACTGTTGGGCAGAATTGTCATACTCACTTTGCAGACCAGCCTTTCCACTTGACCAGATATTCAGGCTTTCCCTGTAGGGCAAAAAAAGAGAGGAATACAAAAGAACATTTGGTTGAATTCGTGTGAGTGGTTGACGGCGGTGCATTTGCGAAGCGCATTATGCAGCGCGCTGGGCAATGGATAAGATTCCACACTTAATCCACATTGGCCCAGCGCTCGATATTACCGCGCGCTGCATGTGTAGACCTGTACGTAGGTAAAGTCTCCACACGCAAACATTACCCGCCGCGCAATATGGTCGAGACTATACGGTACTCAATTCACTTGCCTCACGAATTCTACGATTGAGCAACGATTCCACGGCGTAAACTCTCTCGCCGATCTCAGACAACTCCATCTTGGATGACAACGTTCATGTACTGACAACAATGAAGGAATGGAGAAGAAGACGATGTTGGTGACTGAACCAAGCTGTGACTTGTCACCGCACTGTCTCCCCGTGTCGAGTCAATGTATGTGTGTACAGTGACTGGCTTTCTTCAAGCCCACTCAAGCTGTCTCGTTCGCATCACCGTTACCCTACTGGCATGCGCTGTACTAATACACAAGGTCGTTGAATACTGGGTGTGTTCCAGGCAGGCTGCATCTGCACGGCGCGAAAGCACGGGGCCTATTGCCTTGCCTGGCGGATACAGTAATGACCAGCGAGCCGGGTAAGACACAGCGCGCCGTGAGTGTGTGCAGACGGAACGGTGTGTGCCTCGCTAGAACACGGTGCATGTACGGTGCTGGTTTGCCTATACACTGACGACGGTTCAGCTCCGCGGATTGTGTTCACGGCACACACTCACAGCACGAACTGGGCCCCTAGCCTAATGCGCTCTCCGTTATTAATGGCCAGTCGTTGTGCGTGTTGATGGACCGCAGTGCCGCGATGGAATTCGATATTTTTTTTCCATCTCCCTTGTCTCTCTCTCTTTCTGTTGACGGGCGAGGGACGGTGGACGGGCATTCACTCACCGACGCGACATGGGAGGCTGAATTCAAGTTCTCAGTCGGGGAGCCAATATTAACGAGGCAGTGCGGGGCAGCCAGGGTACAGAGCTGAAGGGGACTGAGCGGCGCAGCGTCACCTGAATCTCATTGCATTACACCTGTTTTATTTTTTAACTCGTCTCCAGCAGGCCAGGGACTACTGCAGGTTGCCCTGGGTCTATACGGTATATTCCCTGGTACCGCCTAGGGCTACTGTGCGGCATGCGCCTGTTGGTGAAGAGTGGGGTTATTTTGGCGGGAACTGCTACCGCCTCATCTGTCGGCGTCTAGTCTCGATTTCTATTGGCGCGCACAACATTCACGGATCGAGCAACTGAGCGGAAATGGAAAGTCACGTGACGGGGTGTCAGCGCGGGCAAGACATGGGCGGATGCGGCTAATTTGTGCCTTTGACTCTTCTCCTGCTGCTAGTGTAGTCATGTTACTAGACAAAAAAAAACACTCCTTGAAAAGCCTGGTGCATTAACATTTCTTTACGATTATCATAACAGGACAACTTCAGGGGTGGAAGAAAGCCAATCTCTTATCTTGCGCCGGTAAAAAATATTGTCCCGGCCGTTTCTGGGTCACAAGAGATAATACAGTCCTGCCGCGCTGTTAACTCATTGTGTGTGCGTTTGCATGTTGGGGGGGGGGGGGTGGCTTGGATCCCCCCTCTCATCATAAATATCCATCAGAGCGGTACACCGAACAAAAACAAACTACCTAGACCCGGTCAAATCTCTCCAAACAACGCCGCTTGGCCCTGGCGGTTGAGCCCCTGTATTTATGGGATTTTTCGCCGGTGAATTTGTTTTTCAAACAAGGCCCGATGCAGACTGCAGAGTACGATTTGGACTGCCATGAAATACGGACTCCTCGGTTGAAGTGACGATAATTAGGACAATGACAGGTCACGTGTGAGGGTTAGAGTCAATACAAGGTAAAACAGACCATATTTTATGAGAGACTGGATCCCACAAGAGACCAAGTTTCATATAACATCGGCCCCCTGTGCCTGCCATCAGATCCTTGCTCTGATTTGGATATCACAGCAGTGAACCGTGTTTCATAATTTCCGGAGAAATGCACATTTTCCCTCCAGACTTACCCAGGTCCAATATGCTGTAGTTTGTTTTATAATTTACGCAGGGCTCACTCAGAAAGCAAAGCATCAACACCCCAGTGAGGCAGGTTCAGGCGGTATATAACACCTACCGAGAGTCAATCAATGGCAGTCGGTCAGTCAGTCTTGGACGGATTGCCGTATGCACACTATCGAGATGAACAAAAATCCTATTATTCATGTGCAACTCGATCGGGCAAAAGAGCCCGTTTTTCTCAAGTTCGACCCGAGATGCAAAAACAACATGCGAGGATTGAATCCAATGAGCAGTTCATAATATTGTTCGGGGGAATTTTCCCGACATGCCCGCTTTCTCTCTAATAAGTTAAAGCCACCCAACCCCAAGGGTCGTGTCTCTTCTTCTGACACCTTTAAAACTCTCAGTATCCCCATCTTGGCTCCTGACCAAGCCACAGCTCCACCACGGATGAGGAAATGATCGACCGTGGTTGAGTAGGTTCCCTCGTCAGTCCGTGCGCGGGCGGCGCCCCGTGAATTGAAGCCAGCCCAGAGGGAGGTAGATTGTCGTAAATTACAACCCCCAAAATGACCCGAATGCAGCCAGTTAAAATTTAACTAGCAATAAAAACAGAAGAAAGTACCGAGACATTAACATCAGCCTTTGAAATGGTGTATCTATAGAAAGGTCAAGCCAACTGACTGCATTTCCTTCAAATTCTTCGCATTAAGACTGAAATAAAACCCGGAATTAATGGGCCGGCACCGATCACAGACGAAGCATGAAGCAAAAACTTCAAGTATACGTGGAACACTTTGCCCGTTTATTTAGTGATAACTAAAACAGCACCGTGTATGAAAAACATTTGAGTGATTGATTTATCTTTAAAATGAAAAATGAACATCCTTTTGGGAGATGCTGGAGTCCCTCGGTATATTAGGCACCTTTAACTCACATCCCCTGTTTTCAAAGCGCCGTACAAGGAAGACGGCAGTCTTCTCCGACCAGTAGTTCAAAAAGAAACATTCTCACAAGAAACATATTTAGATAACAACAAAACTACATGAACGCGAAACACAAGAAACAGAAACATTAGTAACAGCTATACCTGTTCAACCAAAACCCAAGAGCAAATTTCTTGTTCATTTTAACCCCACAAAACTGCCTGTTCTCAAACTTTAAACTTAATTCTACAATGTCAACTGAATCTCAAAATCTCAAAATTCTACAATGTCGTTCTTTTGATAATGTGGCTGTTTGAAATGTCACCACGCAGGCCTGTCCAGTTTAGATAAAGCTCTGCGTAGGCCTATATAAAGAGGTTATAGCTTATCCCTATTTTGTCTCATTTTCCATTTCAACTTTATACATTTAAGTATATAAAAAGCAGATGTGCTTCCATACATTTAGAAACTAACAAGCTTCGTTTAGAATTGACGATCAACCAGCAAACAGGAACCAATTCGTTAACGACCTGACGTTCTTCAATGTAATACACACATTGTTATGTAGGAATTCACTTCCTGACACTAGTGTCAAATTTGATTCTGGGCAAAAGTTTCGATACCTAGCCTGTCCGAAGAAGGGAAAAGACAGTAACCTGCAAAACAATCGACTGCAAGAGGGTCACACAATATACACGGCAGTTCCCCCACGAAAATTAATTTCAGTCTCGAAGGTTTCAAATTGCATTTTAACGATCTCGCTGCGCAGCGCAACAACCATCCATCATTGTCGGTCTGAACTGTACAACACGTTCCTCTGTTTTTTTTCGTGGGAGGCTGTCTGGCTGCGTGAGTACGCGAGTGAATTTTTTATATTTGAGTAATTCAGGACGATTCATTGAGATTCACCCATGGGGAGAGTTATCACCGGACGCCGACAGGGGAAGCCGCCTGACCACTACGGCCAGTCTTTTGATGGTGCCCGCTGAATCGCCACTCCAATCAAAGCTTGTGCGGTCAAGCGAGCACTGACCAGCAATCAGTCTGACGGTCACGCCATATTATCTGTCCTTGAATGACAACGATAGAAAAGTAACTAAATGTATGTACTTGAAATAATAAATAGTTAGTTATTTGTAAACAAGGTGAATTCAGATTGGTTATGCTGATTGGTATTTTTCGCTTTGACGAACACCTTTAGAAGGACCAATTTCATAAAATGACCTTATACAAAGGAAAACCTAAATATGACCTTAGTTCATAGACTTTGTGTGATTTTGGACACGTGGTAAATCAAAACTCATATCCAGATAAGTTTAACATCTAAAAGTACCGGTTATGTCGGTCCAAATGGATTGGTTCATTTGGAATATATTTGGAGAAATTTTCGGGGATAAAGCGGCAACTAAAGTGAGAAGAAGACCAGTGACACAGTTTTGTGTGTAGAGGGGTCTTTTTGCATGAATATTCCCTTTAATCCTAAACCTCTTTATGGTGGTTTTCTGAAAGGATCGCGAATTTGTCTAAAATTCTTCAAACATCAAATTCTAATTTTGTTATGTTGTCAACAAATGCGATACCTCAAGAAATATGATACAAAATGAATTTGTGTCCCTGAAAAGAAATATTCTTTTCCATTAAAAATAAATTCATTTGCCGTATAGTAGAACAAGAAGAGATCTTATGAAGAAATAGATGCAATGAAAGTATTGCGATAGTTTTGGAAAATTCACAAATCGTGAGAAACGAAATTTACGAAATCTTTTCTATAAAGTGAACTCATATATCGAATTTCAGGGATGGTCTTAACTGAAAGATTAAGAGTGTATCTTCATTCTGATGAATTCACAACTCTCCGACTATATACACTTCTTTTACACGGTGAACCGATCTGGAAAGTGTGAATATTTTCATCTTTTTCGAAGTTTGGATATTATCACTGATCCCCGTACACTGTTCCATCGTCAGAGGATTCGCCGATCTTTTTTTCATCAGCAATGCTACGATTGCAGTGCATATCTCTGACGTCATATAGTCGTCATCTGCATTTTAGGCCGCGTCTGTGACATGCTTATAGGTTAGAGTCCGGGATTTAGGTCCGGGATGCGGGGGATTCGTGATTAATTAAAGGGATCACTTCTTTCTATCAACAGTAACGATGATCAATGCTTGCATCATGAAGTCAACTTGCTGTAAAACGCTACGTTGCTCCATTATGTTGGAACACCATAAAAAGGCTATTTGATCACTCTTTTCCCCTGTAACTTGCCAACCATGCATTTACTGTAAAATGATCTCTTTATTTCGTTTTCATAAATTGGAAAGAAAATGAAGTCTGCAAACATTTGAATAAAACATTCCAGACTTGAAATGTTCGTGACCCGTCGGAATAGCCCCGATGGTTAAGACAACACCTGCCATGGACAGTAACCATCTTTACTCTCTCTAATATCGCTCTTTGCTGGAAAAACTGAGCCACTGGCGGGGTTCGAACCCACGCTTCGGGAACGGACCAGACGAGTGTCGTTTACGCAATGGCCGGTTCATACTCGTCGCGGTCTCGCGGAAGTGAACGTGACCGCCAGGTTGTGACGTCACTGCCAGGTTGTGAATTCACTGCAAGTTTTGGCGCGCACAGCGAATTTGCAAAAGTCGAACACATTTCAACTGCATTGAATGTCGCTGCGAATATTTCACGACTTGAAATTCACTTCATATACGCAAATACGAACCAAATTTTCAGCGTCGAAATTATTTCATTCGTTCCGTTTGTTCTCAAGAAATAATCACATTCACTGTTATACTAAGTGAAATTAATGTGTGTTTACGCTGAACTGAACTGTTTATTTTGTGACGTGTAATGATCTCATGCACACATATATATATTTTTTCCATGAGATTGATTATCATATTCACCATTAAATAAATAAATAAATAAATAAATAAGTAAGCAAAACAAAAATGTACGGAGTGAGCTGTATCCTTTCCCTGGGATAAAACGTTGCCTTGGGCATATTGCCTACTTTAACCACACAAAACCCCTCTGGGTATAGCACGGTGTAGCTTACTGTCTTGCCGTCCGTATATCGGTGACTGGAGACGGAGGGACGGCGTGGAATTGGATCAAGTCATTGGCACGTTTCGGTCTACTTACAGAGGCGTTGCCAGAGTTGTTTGAAGTGGGGGGAAATGTGAGGCATTGAGGCTTTGCATGAAGTTTTTTTTTCGTAGAGTTGAGAGTTTCGTGTTCCAGGATTTTATGAAATCACGTTTTGACTCCTTTCGTGGTGGAGTCTAAAATACACGCTGTGCTGCCATCCATTTTTTGCAGTGGGTAGGGATGTTAAAGTCTCCAGATTTTTCGGGGGTGGGCTAGGGGTGAGGGAGTGGGGGGGGGGGGGTGGAGGATGGATCAGGCGTTTCAGCCAACACATAAAAAAAAGATCTGTAGCTATGAATCAAGGTTTGCAATGACTGATGACATTATTCAGGAAACGCAAAGAAAAGTGGGTTTTCCCCAGTATCAATAATTTACATTTGTCGGTCCGAGGGGACTGTGGGTTGTTACCCACCCTAAACAACCCCTTGGAGCCGCCCTTGATTTGTCTTAAAATCACCCCCTCCCCAAGTAACCTAGCTGTGCTGTTGCTTCGTCATCATTATAAATTGCTTTCAAGCATGAGCCTCGGAGTCTGTTTAGGCAGTCAAGAAATCACAAGCCGGATGGACCAATGCAAAAGGTGATCCATGCAGTTAAATTTCCTTAAATGGCGCCGAAGATAAAGTCTTGGAAACTGGTGAATCGTGCTCCTTTTTTCATGCCGTGACCTATGACCTCATAAACATCCACCGAGTAGAACTAACTCGCATGTAATTATATCGTCGATATGAATATTTACGTTTGACACCATCGAGAAGGCGAAGCATTGAGGGATGCTAATTGTGTGCACACATCTGATACGAATGCCGGCGTCTTGAAGTGGAAAATTCACGCGTCGAGCCGGTCTCTCACTTGTAGTTGTGATAGGAATGAACGATTCCTATCCAAGCCGTTTTTTTTTTCTTTTTCTTTTTTTCAGCGACGGTGCATGCTCCGTATCTCAACGTACCGTACGCGGCCGAATGCTCCCCCGGGAAATCAAGGGGGTATTTATTCTCATTTCTTGCGTGGTTGGCTCGAACCAAGATGCCATTTCAGCCCAGCAAGAGTGCTTTTAGAAATATCACCGATACGCAAGTCTCCATGCAGTGAATACGTGAGGTTAGCCAGCCTTATGTATTATTTACGCTGAAGTGAAATCTGTTCTTCGTAAATTGTAACCCCCCCCCCTCAAAAATTAATTCTTCATTGATGGAGGCCGTAATTTCTGCAGTCGGTCTACCGGAATAATTTGCAAAAATGTGGTCTCCGTTTGTCATTTTGTTTCTTTTATAATTGCTGTGAGAAAAAAATGGGGGAAACAAATCTTGGGTTTGAGATGAGTGGGGAACTGAAGGAAATATACGGGTTGCAATTGCAACACAAATCATGTGCAACATTAAGGTTAACGCACGTAGATATCAATTTATGCGGGTAGGTGCATATATTTAGTGAGTGTGCAAGACCCTCTAAAATAAATAAATGAATGCAGTGGGGTGGTTTTTATTTACAGCAATAAAATAACACTTGGAGCGCTTCTGATACTTGTCAAAAAACAACCTTCACGGAATAGACCTCCATTTCCAAAGAAAGTATCCTGGCAAACAAAAGCTGTAAGACTTATCGCTTGCCTGGCAAATCTTTTCAGGTTGTCATAGAAACAGGTCCCCTCAGACAAAATGGTTCTCGCGTCGCGTTGGAGTAAGTAGCAGCACAGTGATGGCTTATGTTAGATCGCTCTGGAAAATGCGTCTTAAAGACACGATCTCTCGTGCCTGCAATATTCTCCCTCGATACACGAGATTATCTCTTACTATCATCAATCAATTCGTCGACCACTATAAATGCTCCATAATTATGACACAACCGTGTTCTATATCACGACATCGTATGTATTTACCGATTATGTTCAAACCTATTTTTTGTTTTTCAGAACAAAATCCATCTCCTTTTCTTCTGATTATAGTACAAAAGAAATTTCAATTTGAAATTGCAATTAAGTATACTGATTCATTTTTATAGTGTAAATTCAGTGTTTATACGTCGGTGAAGGGCAGAACCTAATATTGATAGGGCCTATACTGATTCGTTTTTGTACAAATTTTACTGAGAAAAAGACAATTTTATTGTAGACAATAAAATATGACGTGAACGTCAAGTTAAGCTGTAATAACAATTCGGGGAAACGTTAAGTACGGGAACTTTTCTTGATTCTTCGATAGACACTTTCCCTTTTTTTGCAGTGCGTTTAATATAACGGGTCAAAACGTCAGATGGTTTGTGAAAATAACGTCAAACAAGAACGTTATCATCTTTCATTTCATTCATTTAGGCCTATTTTACTTTGCATTCATTTATTTGTTAAGGTTTAGGGCGGATTCAGGTTTGGCTGAAGGTGGGGGGGGGGGCTTTAGCTGCCACGATGGGGATTAGAATGCCCTAGTTTTGCTGTTATTTTGCCGGGGGAGGCAAGGAGGGGTTTAAATGCCCTGAACTAGCCTCGTGGATCCAGCACTGAAGGTTAACATACACACAGTCCAGTTCTGTAATACAGAAAAAAGGGAACACCTCTTCTCGTGATACTGAACGTGCCTAGAGCTTAGCAGTAAGACCAACAATATTACTGTAGGCCTACTCAAAGATCGACTATTCTGGTGGTGGGTGCATGTTTCCGTCATTTCCACGCAGCGTGATTCACCGGACGCCGGGCCTTATGCAATCGGGACCTTGGACGCGAGGCACGGGTAGGTAGGTGTGCCACAAGCTGCCAGCCTCCGTCGGACTCCTATAACCCACGCATTTTTCACGCCGCTTTCCTTGCTCTATGGTAACAAGCAATTACGGGTATTGGAGAACTTTTGGTATATAATTCTTGAAATTCAGAAACCAATACTTGTACAGATTGTCTTTTACATGATCTGGATCAGCAACGATAGGGTCAAAGTTCTGGGGGCACTGGGCTGGGGCAGCACTTAAGGCAAACGAAACGTATCATTTCTTCAGTTCATGTATAATATTTTTATCAATTCAAGATTTAGATGGGGTGCACTGGGGGGCACCGACATCCGGGGGGGGGGGGTACCCCTGTGGTCCCCCCCCCCCCCCACGTAGCTACGCCACTAACGTGAAAGATAAGAAGTCCAATGGACGATCACTTGGGAAAAGGCAGTCCTTTTTCGGGGATGAAATGATGGCCAGCAAGGTATTCTTTTTACATTCACATTTTCGCTATCGGCAATGAGTAGAGTATATACACCACTCCAGGAGCGGATCCAGGGGGGACTCCCCCCCCCCCCCAACTTGCAAAAAACTTGATCCTGTTTCCGCCCTTCGCTCGATCAGTACCTGACTGTAATCAAAATTTAAGTTCATTGCAACAACATAGAAGCAGAATAAAAGGGATCATGGAAGGCTTTCAGCAAAACACACTGTCCAAAATCGGGTTAAACTTCTCAACCATTTTGATGTCAGGCGCAGGTTATCGTTGTTGTTCCTGCTACCGTTGTTATTGTTTTAGTTGACATACGGGCCTACGGCCTTGCGCAGCAGTAGTCTAGATTGTATTAAAATTGAACACAATTATGCTGGATATCGGGAATTGGAACTAAACTTGTAAATGATGATGGTAGTTGAAAGTCAGGCGGCCTTAGGGGTATGTAGGATCATTTGCTTTTTATGCATGTTGCTTGTTTCCGATAATCTAAAGAAGAATGTTTCAAACCTAACCTGCGGAAATTTTACTTCATTAAATATTACACTTTTTTGAGAAAACAGTGAAAATAATTATGCAAAACCTTTTGATCACAGTGAAACACGATTTCGTCAATAGGACTCTTTATTCAAAAATAAATTTCTTAATTTCTTCTAAATGACAACAATTAAGCCAGAAGGAATAACTTCACGGGGTGTGTAGTAGTACCAGTACGATCTTTAATCCAAATTAGACTTTGATACCAATTCGGTAGGTTCCTTTTGAGATAAAAGCAAATGATCCATGCCTTTAATATATGCCTACTTAATTGAATCTAACCGACTACCTCCATGATCTAACGTACATGGTCTTGATCTTTGAAGGTATTTGTAGGCTTATATTTGTCAAAATATCGGGCGGAATCTTCATCTTAAATGATGAAACTAGAGAAACTCGATCGAAAGGATCTCAACTCACGGAGTCTGCTATGCGTCTTTCGCTCTTTAAATTTGCATTTACGCCTGCAGTTTCTCGCATGATTACTAATTTCCTCACACAAAGGAACTCGAGCACAATTCTACATTTCTGATATCGTGCAGTTTGGCAGACAAGGCCCAAGCCTCGGTCCGACGAATTACCAGGCTAACGTCGTGACGACTACCCGTCCGGTCTTGGCCTCTGCTGCCCACCTGTAGTCCGATCCACGGTCCACCACCCCTTCTCATCGGGATTATTACCTGACCCCTCGTTTTACCGAGGACTGTGCGTTCCCCTCAGCTCAGCGCACGGGGCAGCAACCTTCCCGAGGTCACCCCCCCCGGAACATTATTCATGCTCCCCGCTCACAAAGTGCGGTCCCTGCTGAGAGAGACGGTAGCACGCTGGAATTCCTTCCCCTAAAAATGTGGGTCAAAGGGGTAACTGGAGGTTGAGCCTCAACCCAAGAATTTATGACCAAATATGAACAGAATGAACTGGCGCAGTAGTACGTTGGGGTTTTGATTGATCTTTGCTTAGGTGAGCGGTTTAAAGGTCTGTTTAATAAACTGGAGGAAAAAAAATATTTCGTTTCATAAAGTCAACCAAATTCAACAATTTATTTCCGTTACACAGAATTTTATTATATATTTTTTAGACAAACAACTTTCATTTCTTAGGAATAATAACACTGGAAATGATGAAAAGATTATATTTTTGCCATCTGAATTTTGTAATGCTGCAAGTTTATACCCGAAGTCTCGTGCGGAAACAGTCGTCGGTAAATACCGAGTGTAGGTTTTATTAGGGACAAATCACAGTCAAAATCGATACAATTGAAGGAAGGAAACAACGCAATGCACACTACTTGATGTGATATTGTACAAACACTGACTACTTGAGTCTTTATGCATGTAGTACAGCTTTATGCGTGTTGTAGTAAAGGAAAACAGCCTTTTGATTCCAAAGATTATATCTCAATATAATCCAAGTTATGGAAAAAAAATCGGCCATTGTGAAATGAAGTTTCTGTATGAGGTCTTTGTTATATAAATAATTATTCTGATTCCACAGTTTCTACTTGGGAATATGCCTTTTCAAACAAATGGCCAATCTTCAAACGCACACTCAAAAAACAAAAGTTACAATATATTTCCTCAGTTTGGCGCATCATTGCAATACGGACCTTGCACACTGCCGCCGTTGTAAGACGACGTCATCAACACAACTACAATGCACGTTTCGAGGCCCATTCTCGTCACCACCCGCGCCAAGCCATTATGGCCAAAACTCTCCTTCGAAAAGGCGCCGTTTTCTATTGATTCACGCGTTTCCAAGACAACAATAATAATTAACCAAACGTCTGGTCTTCAAAGGCCAAGCTTCGTATCGATGTTTAACATCCCCCGGCGCGATCAACATGGAGATAAATCGTTTTATCTTGGACAAAATTCAATTACGAACAATACGGACCTGCAGCGGATGAACGCACCAAGCGGGCACGGTATATACAGGGATGTTTAAACTCTTCTCGCCCGGGGAAACATAACGAAATATCCCGATCTGTTGTGTGATCTTCCCGTGCTCTGTGCCCAGACATCAAAACGATCAAGATGTCACTGGAAAACCTGGCATTTGCTTCTGTTTAGACCACACTTAATGATTTCGTTATTTTGCTTTTTACAATGTTCCTTTCGCAGTCATATCAAAAGCTATTTGCAATCCTTAGACGGCTTTACCACTACCCCTTTCCCGTAAAAATCATCAAATATCCAGAGTTCTGGCTGCTGTGTTACGCTTTTAGTTAGTTCGAATCAAATTAGAGGTAAATAAATCCGAAAATTTTCCGATACCGCGAATATAAAACAGGAGCATTAACGCTCGACAAATTAAACACCGTTAAATTCCAGAGTTATACAATTATGCCATTACGCCAAAGTGAACGACTCTTGGTAAAATGTTATCAGACAGAAATCCTTCAAATACTGGTTGACAAAAAAAAATTCTACCAGAAAGATGTTCAGGACTGTGGAGATATTTCTCACTCAATGAAAAAGACAGTTATCTTCAATTTATTAATTCGTAATCGTGAAATCCTTGGACTAAATAAGAGACTTCCTCTGTCCCAGACGGCCACAGCAGGATGAGATGGGTTGGGACTTCAGGAGGTTCACAGGTCTCGAAGAATATGACTGTTGATCAACCCCTTCAGTCTGACCATTGTGGATTATTTACGAAATACTTTCTTTCTGTCAACGAACAGGTATTCGGAAACACGGCGGACTTTTTCGGACGCGGGCAGGATCAGGATCCCATTTTGATCACGTGCAGCTACGGCGCTTTTACTTGACTTAAAGATTTTGACTTCTGACTAGCGCCCCTTGAACAAAGAAATTGACCAATTGGGGAACCGCCAACATAGGGCTGGATAGCTCAGTAAGTAAAGTACCGGAACGGCAATCCGGAGGTCGCAAGTTCTAACCCCGTTCCAGTAAATTTCTTTGTTCAACTATGAAAAAAAAATCGATTTAAGATTTGTCAGAATACCCAGAATCTTTTGGTCTGGGAACCAGACTACCATCCGTCTCGACTTACACTTGCATAACAGTGATTGAAATCACTATAACGTATCTCACTTGGAATCGTAGACAATTAGGTAAGAATCCACGCATTAGGGTTTTTTAGTGGAGGTGGGACGTGGCCGACCGTTTTTATGTTTATAGGCCTAAGTCATGCCAGAGCAATACGCGACCATCACACGCGTTCATAAAATTAAAAAAAGAAGATGGTCTGACAATTTTAGGATTTGGCAGACAGCAAACGTTTTGCTTCCGTTACCACAGTGATGCGTTTACAAAGATATCGGACATGCCTTTTCGCCTTTTTAAACCTTAGTTATGAAATATTGGGGTCGGGCCCGGAGGCGGGCGAAATTGTAATGTAGAGCTTGTAAAAGAATACTGTTCGCGGGTTGAAGTTCCTATATTGTTTCACAGCCTTTTGCCTTACCAAAGATAACAGAACTGCAAATACGTTTGTCATTTTTTTTTACCCATATCCGTGCCAGGTTTGTAATGATGAGCTCATACTCTGCAACTCAATAATTGATTCCAGAAAGTCGAGGGTTGTTTGGTTGAAAATTTATGATAAGTTTATTAGTCATATGTTTTTTTCCTAAGCGCACAAGTTTCCTCTTTGCGGTAAGTTGATGTGGAGAAATTAAGTCCCATTAACACTCAGTCTTAACGGTTTGAGTCTCTTACCCAGTTGATGATGATCGTTTAAGTTGGACAGTAAAAGTACTGCATCTGACGTGACGATTTTCTCGGCAGACCATTAGTGAATTACCGGAACAAGAAATCCTGATCATTAATGTTTTATAAGACGTTCGCGTTGCTTTTATCATGCGATCGTTAATCAAGTCTGCAAATTAAGGAACACTGTTGAATACACTGATAATCTATTTCGTCAAAATCATTCGTGTTGTGGCAAAATACACAAATAAGTCTCAATTCACTTGAGGGGAGAAGACTCAAGAAAAATTCTGTTTTGGTGGTGTAAGGGGAACTCTAGAGTGATTTTTCAGGGCAAACCCATGAGTTGAATTAGCTGAGGACAGGAAACCCAATTCGCAAGCTGGCCTGGCAGAGATTCGAACCCGATGGGTAGAGGTGGAAGGCGAGGAAATTGCCACTGCGCCCGACTGACTCTCAAGAAGGCATTCAGGCCTTGAGTTCGGGCAGCAGTATACTCGGCTGGCCACAATATGATCCAACCTCACTGTTACCTTCAATTCTAGAAAGGAGACTAGATTGCAGAAAACTGTCCAGCCCATGGACACAACCACTCTACTCTCCTGTCTGACGTGTTCGAACCAAAACTCGTTTTCACAGGTCCCCAAATTCTGCCCTTTTTTCTTGTTCTAACCCTCCCCCCAAGTCCATGTTCATACTTGGTTTTTCGGAGTTCTCTAATTAACATTACATAAATCAATAAGTGCAGATTTAGGCAGTGGTAGGGTGGCTAAACTCGCCCTACCGTCGGACCAATGTTAATTTATTCACGTTTCTTTACCAATACCAAATTCTCCATTATAAAAAATAACTCGTTACAGTATTGCAGATCCTGAATCAGTGCTGTGACAGCACTGGTCTTTGTACGGAATTCAACTTCTGTCAGCTCTTCTCGTTAAAATAAATGGTCTCGAAATCCTCAGCTTCGCACTTAAACAAAAAAAAGCGCAACACTAAGTTCTAGCTATTGAGGTCGACACACGAACCTGAAAGCAAAAATAAAATCTCACAGGACAATTAAGACGACCGAGGTCGAAGTACACTACAACTATGACCAGAGGATTGAGCGATAGACACTGATATCATCCGATGATGGTAAAATGAGGACATATTTTGTATTTCATTGATTTCTTTTATGTTCCCAAAATCAAAGACAAAAGATTGTCCTGAATCGATCCCATATTTATTTTCATAGCAAACGAATGGGTTTTGAATTCGGACAGGTATCCAGAAATCGATTTCTTTCTAAAACAGCAACCCAAATCAGCTCCGTGCACGCGCTGCATATAGATCCAAGTCGTCGACTGGAAAAGGAAGAAAAACTGGTTTCTATCTGGCTGGGTAGAGCTTGCCAACATTGTGTATGACTCATCGACAAGCCAGCTAGGGGCAGGAAGGGGGACTAGAAGAGGAAGCAACCGTGCCTATGAGCTCCGCCCGGCCAACATGTCTCTATGATTCTTCCCCCTAGACGCGCAGTGCCCTCTAGTATCCCCCTCTGCACAGATCAACAGACACTTCTTAACGCTACATTGAGTACAGCACGCGAGCACGTCCGCGTGTTTATCATCACGGGGCTGTGTGAAGCGTTGGACGGTACGGGAACGAGGCGAGGCCCCCGGTGAAATCTGCATAGGGCACGCTGAGATATACCCAGGATGGATTATGGTCTTTAACGGTCCTGAGCTGGACCCTGGAATGAACAGTTTTGGAATCAATTGGACCAGACTGACTGACTTGCTTACTGCCTGCTTCTTGAGGGGAAAGAAACCCGTTTGAGGGAATAACGAGGAATATGCATGGACATCAGTGTCAAAAATTTGAAAACAGCTTCGAAAACTGGCCGATCTCATTAGCGAATTGCAAATTCAGAGCTTAGTTAACTTAACACAAAACTCAAGGAAAGATTTTTACAAAACCCTTGCTGATTGAAACTAAAGGGTATGACGCCATAGCAAAAAACGCATCAGACCCAAAAGGCTATCAAAACTTTCACACATTGCACGTCCGTGATAGGAAATCCAGTAATTAAAATAACTGCCTTCGTCATTAACTGTTTAGTTGAAATCGAAACTATGAGGTAAATGATCTAATAGGTTCAGTTTCCATCAGGAAATGAAAATTACTTAAATCGATGAGATGTTTAGTGGTGCAGATAGGGGAAGTATTTGGGGGAACTGCGCCTTTGATGATACAAACATGGCATTTGACACAGTCATGCAGAGTATGTTGTGAGAAAGATATCTGGCTATAGGGCCATTACAGATTTGTCTTTTGAAAAAAATAAAGGTAAATTAACAAACAATTTTCAAAATTCTCAAAATGGCTGCCATTGCTTGTTATTCTACCTATATTTTTTTCAATGGACAAATCTGCGATGGCCCTATAGCCAAATATCTTTCTCATGACATATACTCTGACTGTGTGCCAAATTCCATGCGTGTATCATCAAAAGCACAATCCAATCACCTATCTGCCGTAATATATTTAAAGGTCTCCTGCGGATAAATATCACAACAATTTCAGATTTTTTTCGTCGAGTTTGACAAATGAAAATGAAATTTTAAAACATAGAGTTTTCGTAACAATTTCTATTCAACCGATTTCTATTACTATAATCAGTTCCTATTCAACCCATTTATACCTCTTCCATGTATACATTTATCGAGAAGGCTTAAACCTACTCGTAATCAGATCAATTACAATACACGCTGCTATTGTAGCAAGATACAATTTATAGCGCTATTTGCATTTCCTATAAACCATGCTACATTTGTTTACAATGTGGATGTTGTGGTCACGTGATGCAAACTTTCAGCAAATTGTTCTCTTCTGCACTTGTGTATCCCTAGAAATGTGTTTACAAGTGGTAAATATATATCACTTGCAAAACAACATACCAAAACAAATGCTTAAGGGCCATTCAATGTTATTTGTTTAATGCAATCCTTGAAAATTCAATGTTATTTGTTTAATGCAATCCTTGAAAATGCACCTTTGTGTCCCATTTAGCCTATATTTTCAAATTTCGTTTTGCCATTTTCAAGGGGAATTTTGGTTGCTATTTTATTTTTATGCTAATGCGAACTTCCATATTCATGAGTAAATGTGTGATGTCATATTCAGCACCAACTAGTTGCCAGAATTTTGGATATTTTGCTGTATAGTGTTGTAAATTTTCTTTTCTCTGCTGATTCGTTGTTGTATCAGTACATGGTAGTAAGCCAATGAGCACGCTTTTCTCATAAGTGTTTTCAATGAACAAATGATTGGGTTCACAATTTGAACAGAGAACCCCTAAATTGAACAGTATCTTCCTGAAATGACATCACAGCAACAGTGCCCTTAGTTGTCCAGAAAAGCAGGCATTTTTGGAAGTGTTTGAAGAAGTACACTTTTCAATAAAATTAATCAAAAAGGAATGTCGATATTTTCCATACATTTAAGAGGAGTAGAAAGTTGCAAAAAATGTGTTCCTAAGAAAAATCATCTCATGAACCCTTTAAATGTTTGGGGTGCTCGTCGGTTGCCTATTGGTATGACGTCACAGGACACATGGCCTCTATCCCATGATAGTCGCAGCATTGAAGTCGCCTGGTCGGAAATCGTGAATTCCCACCTGGATTCTGAATATCTGAGAGCCACCTGTTCATCACCCCTGGTTACCACACCTGTCTAATGAATGCAACGTGGTATTTTTACACCTGTTGTTGGCTGTTGGCGATGTTAGAATACAGGCTTGAATACGAGGCTAAACCGACCCGCAATGGCAACTTATGTGTATTCTTACGTAATAAGTAGTAACAGCCTCGTTGTGGATTCTAACATGGCGATTCTGTGTAAAGGGTGATTACGTGCTAACCTTAATGCTTTAATAAGTCGTCTCATTTATTTTGGAGTGATTTAAAACCATACGATTTATACCTTTAAAACGTTTTTAAAGGCACGTAGGAAAATGGGTAATTCCTAGAAAACGGACCTACCGATATAATGAGAAAAAAAATTGCTCAAAGTGAAGATAGGAATGGTGCCAAAAAGTATCCCCTGTTAAATTATTTTTTCTCTGTTAAATACGTTTTCTCTGTTTTCTCAAAATAAGAAGTAATCCACTGAGCTGAAACTAAGTTACGGGTTAGTTTTTTTATGCGCCCTACTTAAGATTTTGAGTAATTTTTGTTGCTTCAAACCACTAAAAAAATGCATACAAAGCAAACGACTATTACCTTTAAATAACCAGACACAAAGCCTTACAACATGGCCTTTTATACAGGATCTATTATGTAGAGATAATATGCAATAACCGTCTGGACTACGATTGTCATAGGCTAAAAATCATGAATTAATTTGAAAACGGACATCATTTTTAATCATTCCTTTCAAGTGGATCTCTGTAATCTAACTAAGATTTTAATTTAATAAGTAACAGACGAACTGACGTGGAGATCCCAGTAGGATCCTTCTTAAAGCTCAAGGCAAAAGGGCAATTTATTTGTATTTGGAATTTATTGTGAAATAAGTGAGTGTTATTGCCGAAGGCCGTCAAAATTTAGCAGTTATCGCCGACAAACTTTCTTGAAATCATCTTTGTTAATGATGATTGTCTGTATCTGAATGAACGGTGCAGGGAATATCGATAATTAAACGTGGCGCCGTCTATAAAAACAATGGTTTTGTGAAAATTACGTCGCCAGCTGTGACGAGATTGTCACTTGTTATTCACAACTCAATTATTATTATTATTATTATTTTATTTCTCTGCACATGAATAGATACAATAATGTTATAAAACCCACAAAAAGAAAATCAGCACAAGAAACAAATATATGTGGAGAAGGCAAGGCCTTGGAGGAAACAAATCATATCACCCGAAGGTACAGTCTGTCTAAGTTAAAATGTGAAGTGAAGGAAAATTGACAGTAAAACATTAATATTAATAATTATGAAGACTCGTATACGAGGTGCATGGGATCAGTTCTTGTGATAAAATCCCCTTCTTGTGACATGCGCATGCAGGTTCACGGCAAAGGGGGATAGTGCCCTGCACAACCACGCATGTGCGCGCATGCGGGTTCCGTCTGAGGGAAAAATCGGCCCAAAGCTTTAATGCATCACACCAAGCAGGACTAGTACTGGTTGGGGATGAGTTTTTCCCGGCTCCGTGTTGGCACAGAAGGTGCTGTCTTACCGGGCGCCAAAACAGACTCAAGTGAATTTCCTGTAGTAATTGACAATTCATTATCTCGTTACAGGTGTCGTCTACACAGAGACTGCTAGCTCAACCTGTCACGTAGATCCTGCTATACCTGAGTTCCTTTCCCTCAGCAAAGACCCATTTGCCATCCCTGTTCTACCCGAAGCACCGTGTCTACTACCCCCGAAACACCGTGTCTACCCCTTCTTTTCCCCGGGGACACCTTCACACTTCCCCCCGTAAATCCCCGTCAAAACCCCGTCTGTCTCAACCGCCTTTCCAACTCAACCCTCGTACTTTCCCATCGATCTAAGCCACAGTGTTTTGTTAGTTTTCCCATTCTGTTCCGTTTTTCATTTCCTTTTTCTCAGCCTGTTGTAATAACTCTCTCTCAAAAAAGTCTCAATGACCCGTTACGTCAACATGAATGACCCGGTTTGATGTTGCACTCTCACTATTTTTTTTTTTGGGGGGGGAGAGCGTCAACTAAATAGCCTCCGGTATTCCCCTTTTTCTGTTGAGTAAAACTTTTCCCCAAAGCAAACAATACCGGTACTGGCAGCACCGTGACGAACAAATAAACCATGCGGGTGATTACGCGCCGCAGCCCCGCTGGTATTGTGGAGAGAGACCCGCTTGCTGGCGTTATGCATGGCGTGTTTGCATCACGCACACGGTGTGCCAACAACAAAGGACTCCCGTCTCCCCTTCTCTAGTCTCTCCCGGTTTGTGTGTCGATGTGTGGAGGCTTTGACTAGACTTTTACCGGGCCGTTCTTTCTTCATTAGACCAGACGATGGACGTGTACTTTCAACAGACCGTTGAGATTATTATTTTGATTCGATTACGGGGCGAAATATGGCCAAGCCTTAGCCCTAGGGCGTTATCTGCCCCGTCAACGGATCAAATGGGTTGCTCTCCAGGTATGATGAACGTCAACTTGGGGGAAATACATCGGCTAGTAGGCATATAGGTTTCCAGTGTGATGATTGAATAAGTGCAGGGCTGTCAAAGTTTCGCTCAACGAATTTCATGTTCCATTCCGAGAGAGACATTCTGCGAATATTTTTTTTCTCTTAGTCGCAAGTGACAAAGTAAATTATCCCGTTTCAAGCAGCATTTGTTTATTTCAGATGATAATAACGAAAATCCGAAGATGGCAATGAAAACCTCAGCATCTTCATTTTTTGTGGAAAAATGTCTATTTGGGAAAGCTGTTAATCTGAATCAGCGGGGGCAAGAACTAAGACAGAGAAGAAGTACAAAATGTATATCGCCGATATTTACTGTCGCCGAATCAAAATGATTAATTTTGGCGCATTGGACTTTGTATTTACATCTGTGCAGATTAAAGAATTTCCAAACACATTGTATTTTTTATCTACACACAAACAAAAACATTATCTTTCAAAATAATATTGCAGAATCTAAATGGACAGGATTAAACACGTCATCGCCATCAAACCAGCTTTTATTACACAGGGTGAGTAAAAAATTAAAGGAAACCCAAAGGGTGCCCCTTATTTGTTTTAAAGAATTTCAGCATGTAGCGCTTTCCAAATCTAGGATATGAAAGCCCAATTAAGAAGCTTTCTTTTAGCGAAAGAATCATTCAACTCGCTCATATACTTTTCCAGGTATGGAAGTTTGAAGACAAACATCGTTTTTTAACCTTGTCCACCGATCACATTATAAGGTACGTGATATTTCAGCAAAAATGAAACCATGTCGTATCCTGAAAATGACATCACAATAATCCCATAAGTCTCCGGGGTAGCCAAGTAGAAGGCAGGGCAAGACTATAAACTCTTGACATTATATAAAGCATGTATTTTCACATTGGAAACAGCAGATTGTTAAATAAATGTTATGATAAGTGCCAGTTATCACGATTATGAGAGTGTTTTGCAGAAATATCACTTAGGGCCTACCCGTTGTGATTCGTGGACAAGGTTAAAAACCGGTGTTTGTGTTCCAAATTCCATAACTAGAAAAGTACATGAGCGATTTGAATGATTCATTCACTAAAAGAAAGCGTATTACTTGGGCTTTCATATCCTAGATCTGGAAAGCGCTACATGCAGAACTTCTAAAAAAAAATAGGGGGCACCATCAGCAGAACTTCTTTTAAAAATAGGGGGCACCATCAAGCCACCATGATGTGGGTTTCCTTTTTTATTTTTGACCCATCCTGTATAGCTTGATTAGCACTAGTGTTAGAATATTGGGTTAAAATCATGCTATTTTCGACACTGTACTAGTTTGAGGGGACAGGTTAACAAGGGTGTTGTTTCTGTTTACATGGGAATATTTTCTAAAAGAGCTTTCGCCCTCCCAAATGTTTCTGATCAGTTGCCGCATGCCAATTTTGGTTTAGTTTATTTCAACCCCACTTACCCCTTCGTAATCTGTGTAACTATGTACCTCTACGATGTCCCATATTTTGTTCATCTTACCATTTAACTCAGGCAGATTTCCCGGGTCTAGTATATACTTCCTGATTCTTAGCTAACAGGTAATCATCATTCCTCCCAAGAGAACTGCTCTCTGAACCAAGCCTACAAAACACCGAAGAGTTTTGGGAAAACTAACGACCTTTATTTCAGGCGTAAGTCCAGTGCTATGCTATGCTTTATCTTAGCAAGTTCGAGGTGATAAAAACCACTGGCGGCGGAACCGGGGGGGGGGGGGGAGGGGGGAGGGGGGGGGGGAAGATTTGGCACCATCACTTGTTCCACTGGGGAGGAGGGGGGGGGGCTGGGTCCCACAATAGCGTGCTCTTGGAGAAGGGCGCCCCCTTTTGATGAATGAATTTTAGCCCCCCCCCCCCTCCCCCGCTTTTCGAATTCGCAACGGACAGCCGGCACTGGCGGTGCTTTGCCCTGAAGTAAACCTGAACAGTTTCCCACGGCATTTTACATGCATGCAATCGGGAAAAGATGCAAACGTTTTTGAAGTATAGGTCTACTTGTTATTTTTGATGTAGAGGATGGTGAACAATTGGTGCAGACCAAGTCTATACAGGTATACGATACTCGAGATTCAATTCTCGATGTTTGATACTCGAAACGCAAGAGTATCGATTAATAAGTGGCTCACGTTTCAATCTATATCCACGAGGCTCCAATGTGTGAGTGAATGTGAACATTGGTTTCCACAGTAACACAACTGTATATCCAACAACAAAAAATCACTGAAAATTTGGAGAAGATTTCGAAAAGTTCAACCCGTCATTCCAGAGTCCTGTATGAAGTACATGTACCTTTAATAAAATAATATTCAACACAAAACTTCACCTTGACTGCATTCTGGCGAAAGATAAACTGCTCGTCCCGGGGAGGTATCGTCCCCCATCGTAAACTTGGAACTTCTTGTCTAGACGGACATTTAGCACTTGCTGTAGACGAGACTTGACGCTGGAGTGGAATGTCTGCATATAGTGATGCAGTGGGGGAGGAGGGGGGGGGTGGGGAGGAGTACCTGGTTTCACTCCTGAGGACTTGGGACAATGGGTCGCCTGCTATAAAATAGCCAGGAGGGCGTAAGCACAAGTCCTCGGGAGGTTTTCGTGTACAAACCTATAGGAAATGTCAGGAACAAACGAAGGGAACAATGAGGTGCTCATGATTATAGTAAAACCAGACTGTGTAGGGGGAGAGGAGAGGTGTACAAATTTAAAGTCAATTTCCCTGCAGGCGCATTATATTCCGTTTCGTTCCGTTTTTAATCACAGCTTCTAGGATTAGCCTCTGTTGACGTTCAAGCAATTATCACGAAGCCAGCATGCACCATTTTCTCATTAACGTCGGGGTTAAAAGTGAAGAGAAAATTATTTCACCTGAATGAGACAACACTGATGAATTCTTTCTTTCTTGACTACTCTCTTGGGCCATTGGAGTCTTATTTTATGTCACAGCGGTATTACTTCGCAACAAATATGTTTCCAAAACGGGAAAGTCATCATTTCAAGGCAAAACAAAACTCCCCGTTTAGTTTTTAAAATCCTCAACCATTATACTGCCCTACTGAACATTCAGGTCCTGTATGGCCAGTGGCGCAGCCACCGGGGGGGGGGGGGGGACCGCCCCCACATGAAACCTTGTCGCCCCACCCAGTCGCCCCCCACTGAGATTTTGAGTTTCTAAAAAAATTATCATTGATCTACATGACGCCCCCCATGAAATGTTCCAGCCCCCCAGCGCCCCCCCCCCCCCCCCACTGAAAAATTCCTGGCTACGCCACTGTGTATGGCTCATATTTATGACTTCCATCAGTATATTGGATGGATTGAAATCAAACAAATCGGTTTTCCCAAAATAATTCCGGAAGAAAAAAGGTGCCTCTTCTATTCATGACTTTCAACTGACCATAGCGCCCCCGCGAGTCGCGATTTCGTTACCTATACCCGCCTCAGCTGATGTCGAAGCACGATGTGCTAAAAATATCCCTGTGTCTGGTTCGTAAGGCCGAAGGATCTTGTAACGGCCTCCGCTCTATAATACCTGTCGTGTCGTCTTCTAAGTCATTGAACTCAGTCCGTATGCACCTGCTCGTTAAGCTGATGCGCCAATAAGTCAATGTTAAATGAGGAAAGGCTTTTACCCGGAAACGTTTGCCTACCGTTTTTAAAGAGAAAATCTTTACTCAAAGTGACGACAGGACTGATACCACATACCAGGTAAAACTGTTCCACCTGAAATTGTATCATTCGAAGGAAAAATATAATTGAAGGTGGTTTTAAAAATGTGCCGGCAGGTACAATTTTTTTCGTGTGTTTGTAATGGAGTCCAATTCAAGACTCAAAAAATTGTGCTTCGTTTTCACCGTTTTCTCAAAAGCAAATGATTCTATCATCTTCAAGTGCAGCGTCCGGGGGAGTTTACAGGTCGAGTAAAAAAAGCGGAACCCAAACCCCCCAAAATATTTTTCATATTAAAAAAAATATGTAGCACCAAAAATAATAAAGACTGGAAAGCCAATTTCATAAGCTACTTTTAGATGAAAAAAATACTGATTGTTCAATCCGTTCAAAGAATATAACCTTTTTTAAAGGACGGGCCTTCAAAAGGACTTTGTTGAATAATTTTAACGTTTAAACTGAGATTTTATCGCTGATGATGTTTGAAGACAACTGCGACGACGTTTGCATTTTTTTTGGACGAGACAGGTTTTAGGGTCATTGTGTTTAAATGGTGATATTTTTTGAACGGATTGACCAAATTCAGTCATTTTTTTCATCTAAAAGTAGCTTATGAATTTGGCTTTCCAGTCATTATTTTGTTTGGTGCTACATATTCTTTTAAATGGGAAATATATTTTTTGGGGTTGGGTTCCACTACTTTTGACTCACCCTGTATATCAAATCTACGTGTTTCAGTTCCCATTTATTTTCTGGAATTAAAAAGCTTTCGCTGGGGTAAACAGACTATGTTTATGAAAGCAAACGTCACTAGGAATATGACAAAATAATATAAAAGGATTTGAGATCATTATCTTACAAGCATACGGTCTTGGCCATAAAAGGCCACCGTTACAAAAGTATTATCAAAGCAAAAATAATAATAAATAATCCATTTCAATAGTTTTCCCTAAATAAATTGGGGAAAATGAAAAGAGTTATGAAATGAGTTTGAATTTTCAAACCTCCTTGTCAGATCAATTTTGATACATTCTAAAAAATCTAATGACCATTCTCAGCACCTCTGAACGATTTCTTTCCTTTTTTCAGGGCGGATCTCCATTACAAAATGCAATCTAAAAACCACTAACTAATAATTTTACAAAATCTCCAAATGAATGATAAATTGATCGTGATTTCGAACACCAAATGTGTCTGAAATTCAGTGACACAAAGCTTATTTGTACAGAAAAGCGTCGTAGATGAACATTGTCGTAACTGGAAATGATAATTGTTACTGACAGTCAGTTGCCGTGTCACGCGTAGCTGCTCTATTTTCTCGTCCACACAACTGACAGCAACGCGAGGCCAGCAAAAGATGGCCGTAAAAGGGCTTCAGAAAATTCGCAATTTTCATGGCAAACTACAACCGATCCAAACAAAGTTGGTAGTTAATGACATACTTCATACATCCATCAAGGTATTTTTTTTTCTCAAA
Organism: Patiria miniata; assembly: GCF_015706575.1. Lineage (NCBI taxonomy): Eukaryota > Metazoa > Echinodermata > Asteroidea > Valvatida > Asterinidae > Patiria > Patiria miniata. The sequence goes on along the minus strand of NW_024037069.1, from coordinate 44,627,787 downwards.
AAAAAAAAAAGGATTTCGATGCATTTTGACGATATTATTTCACGGACAAATCTACTAAAAATTAGGTCATGAAATTTCCGGGTTTTTTTCGACAACGACGAAAGTCTCCCAAATGTTGAGGTAATCAAAGGAAAGAATGAACCTTCATCTACAAAAAATCTCGTGAACTTGATGTCGTTAATATTTTAAGAATTCGATGTACACCTAATTTTTCACAACGCGAAAAGATCGTCGTCATTGTAAAGCATAGAGCGAGGAACCCAAACACGGTGTGACCTTGTGACCCCATACGCCCACTGATTGGTCGAGCTCGAGTATGGCCTGCTTAATATTCATAAGTCATTCATTGCACGTTCGCACGTGCTATTCACAATATTTTCAGGCCAATGTACATAGTACGTCGGCGTACTTACGTTCGTTTACACGCGTACATGACATGAGTGCAAATCATGAAATATCGCAAAAGTCTTCATTTTTCAACCGGTGATTTGGACCAAACATTAGAAGTCTCCTGCATGTGTTTCACATGAAAATGAAGCGTATACACTTTCCTCTGTCTAATGAATCTTGCCGTGTCTTTTTAAAGAATCGAATGTACACCTAAAAACTATCGGCCCTCGCTTTTGTTGATTACAAAATATGATTTTGTTTGACAGGCCGTAACAACACTTTATATTTGTCAAAAGCAGTTATTTTTGGTATCAAAATAAAGCACACGATTTCAACTTTTCATATTAGCCATCTTGGCCAAACAGTGCATGTATCCAGGCACTTTTCGTGTTTATCTGTAGTCTCGCATAAATCTCGTAAAACCTCGCGTACGCTTTTGGGCCACGCGTGCTTGACCTCGGGACAAGAAACTGAGGTCAAACAGGGCTGTGTGCGTGACACGGCCACTGACTGCTGACGAAACTGGTATAGCGCCCTCTTGCATTACTTGCAGAACCGCCTGATGACGTCACACATCCTTCCATCCAGCCATGGACAAATCTGTCAAAAACGTAGAAAGCATGTGGATTCCTGAAAAAAAGACGGCACATGTAAAGGATTTAACAACAAAAAAATGTTGATTTTGGATCGCAGCTTAATGTTCACCTTTGACTAGTGTATACAAATGCGGATGGGATATTGTGTTTATATTTGAACTATTATTTGATTTTTGATTGATCCTATCACTGTCGTAGTAATTTGTACAGGGCAGGATCAGTCCGGCTTACCGGTGATACCATGGGGCGAGCCCCGGCAAGCCTCGTCAGACCAGCCCGCTACATCGCGCATGAAGCCCGCGTGTTGGGGGACTAGATTCCAACTACGCCCCAAGCCGCAGCTCGTCGACACTCTTCAGCACTCGCCCGGAAATTAAAGCAGGAAGAGTCCCGAGGAATGGAATCGATAATGTTCCAACCTTCCTTCCAGGGTTTACTTTATTTCAAACCCCGTCTCAGTGCTGGAGAGAACAGTTATTATGGGAGCATACTGCTCGACACCAAGGGGATAAGGTTGATAATAGTCTGTCAACTGCTTCAAGCAGTCACTAGCATCCATGGAATTTAGCACAGAGTACTAGACAAGGCTGTTATTTTGAGAAGTTACGAAACGTTGTGAGTGGAATTTGGATTCGCCGCCTATTATCGATGACCATTATCGATGAACTTTATATAGATGATGATTGTTGTGACCTTTTTATGTTTCACATAGGGGTGCATAACAAGTAATCTGTCGAAGTTTCAGCGTATTAAAGCTAAGTGGATACTATACATTTTGAGAAAACACGTGCGCCAATTTTTGTGGGGAGGGGGAGGAGGTGGGGGGGGGGGGAGGCCTTGTAACTGGATTCCGTTCCTAACGCGCGTTAAAACCACCTTGTTTTCTTCAAAATGATACCATTTCAAGGGTAATTATTTCGCAGGGTATTGAGCAAGGTTATTCTCGTTAAATCAAGGTAATTACCAACATTTCTGGTTGCCTTTAAAAGGCTTGTAATGTGACATGTTTGAATGCAGTCCTTTTAAATGCACCTTTATGTCCAATGTATCCTTATTTTCAATTTTCTTTTTGCCATTTGTTATTAAAGGCATTTTGGGGCCTTTTTGGTTTGTATGCTAATGCGAATTTGCGTATGCATGAGCAAAAGTGTGATGTCATTTCAGGCAGAAAACTCGATGTTACAACTATTTCAGCACAAAAATTCGCCCGAATTTTGGATAGTTTGCTGTCGTAAATGTTCTCTTGTTTTTGTTTCGTTGTTGTGTCAGTACATGGCAGTAAGCCAATGAGCAAACCTTCCTCACAAACTTTTTCAATGAGCAAATGTTGGGTTCACAATTATTTGAAAGAAAAACCCCTTCACTGAACAGTGTCTTCCTGAAATGACATCACGGCAACAACGCCCTCGGTTGTCCGGAAAAGCATGGACATTTTAAAAATATTTTTAAAAAAGTGCACTTTTCAATAAAATTAACTAAAAAGGAATGGCAAATAGTTTCCATACATTTAAGAGGAGTAGAAAGTTGCACAAAAAGTGTTCCTAAGAAAAAAAAATCAACGCACGCACTTTAAGGGACCACTGATAGAAAAATGTATAGATTTAGGTACCCGCATAATTTTCACTCTGACCATGTTGCCTTTTGAACATAAGAAGGAAGTTTTATAGTGATTAGTAATGAATGGAACTACACAAGCAGGTGGGCACAAACGGCATATGGTTCAGTTCAAGGTTCATTAACTTGGCAATTTACGATAGAATATCACCATTCTCGAATTTGGAGGCTGCCTCTAAATTTGATTTTCATGGCCAAAAATACGCCAGTCGTTGTTCTGACTCCCACCATCATAGAGAGATTCAAGAGCCCATGGAATTTTGTCAAGTGAACCTTGAAAAGGCACCTTTGTGTCCCATTTAAAGTTATCAGAAATCTTTATATTACCATATATTCTAAGGAGTATTTTGCTGTCTGTTTTTGCTTTTATGCAAATGAAAATATCCATATTCATGAGCAAAACTATGATGACATTGAAGGCAGAAACGCAAGTGTTAACTCATGCACGAAGCCATTATCCTTGGATATTTGGCTGTGGTAATTTTTCTGCATTTGGTAATTCATTGTTGTTTTAGTGCATTGTACTATTAAGTCAATGAGCAAACTTAATGCAAAAATATTTCCAACGAGATCGCAATGTAACTTCAAGGCCACCATAGAATACTTTAACCATCACCTATGCAATTCTCGATGCTGTTTTCATGTTCATTTTGCCCACACTAAATGTCATAACTATAACTGTCAATTACTTTGTCGATGCGTTCCGTTTCTCCTTCCTAATTCACAACCCGTTTCAGAATGACTTCCCTGACAAATAGAATCAGACACACATTGGACATAAGCCACGATATTATTTTGAGCCACTGAAACGCGATATGGATATGTATATTGCCAGACTGATGATATCGTTAGCGCGCAGGTGTCATAAAATAGCCGTCACAAGCTGTGGATATACCCGATGTATTACCCAATATGATTTGGTTTTCGTTTGCAGCTGTCGTTCGTCTCTTCCAGTTTTGCATAATCATGTGTCATCGACAGAAATGCTAACAATTCGATTTCCTTTCCCGCATTCTCAATTGACGTTTGAACAAGAACACGCTTATACTCGGGCGTGCGACAGAGAATAGTGTGTTATCATGATTACTTTATTCAATCAAAATAAATATGGACAATGTGTACATTCAATATCTTACAGTCCGTGACAACACCTTAATATTTCTCAAAGAATTATTGGCATTTTATTTTTAGATCTATCTACAATGTAATCACATTATCTGATTATTACAAAAATAAAGGTTGTATGATTATATTTCATCTGTCTGAACTGCAGAGAATTGCAGTGTTAAATATACCACGTCGTCAATACAGTGGGATAATTAGAAATCAAGTGAGACAAGAGATAAAAATATATTGTTTTCTTTTGCGATATGCAACTGCAGATTAAACATTAGAATTTAAAATGACATTTCCTCACAACAATTCAACTTTGACATGAAATATGAGAAAACAATTCGTCGAATTCGAATTGACTGCTTTTTCTCAAAACCACGACAACCAACGTGAACCGACGTGCTGTTACCACTAAACTCCCTTTCCGTGAAAAGGACGTGGACAATTTGTCCAATTTTAGTTCTATACACAAACATGAAATACATCCATCAATTTAAATTTACGGAGGAAACGTGCAACCCCAGTACATATACCCCTCGTCACCTGTGACATTTCCAATGATAGGCCTCTAGACGAGGGTAGAATAATTTTCCTGTACAGCGAAACATAATGTGTTATTTGGGACATTCTCACATGATAGGCCTCTACACGAGTTAAAAATAATTTCCCTGTTTGGCGCAAAATAATGTGTTATTTTGGACATTCTGTACCCATCTCGGTAAGAACGTATGAAAGCCATTGTCTCAATGGATAACCTTTTCCTATATAAACAAAAAAAGAAGTAACGTAAACATATAACCATTTTACGACGCTGTTTGTTTCCTAATGTTGACCGGGGAAGTCACAGATGCAAAGTCCAAAGTATATTAGTATAAATATTATTTTTTTCAGTTGTCGGAGATACATTATAAAAAGATCATGTGATGGGCTTATTTTGAATAAGCGATTATTACAAATAGAATCAATGGGCGGGGTAGGGGATAAATATAAGATCACGAACGGATACATATACCATGCAGATATAACTGGCCTATATGACCAATTGACCTCATGTACCAACTGATTAAAGGTAGAGTATATGTGCAGGGTTTTTTTCGTTTGAAGCAACAAAAGGACTAAAAATCCAAAGAAGGGTGCTCAATAACTAACCCGATGATGACATTTTTAGCTCAGTGAATGCTGTATATTCCGAGAAAACAATATTCTAGGATCTCGATTTCCATTCAAAAGTTGCCGAGTCATGTTTTGAATTGCGCCCGAAATCAGCGTCCGGGACACGTTCTCATTCAGCACATTTCATATACGCGATGTCACGCACCGAACCGACGAAATACTAACGGAAAATTCCAAAAATGCGTCTTTAATAGACGCATCTTTGAAAATTACCTTTTATATTGTTTTCTTCAAAATGACAGCATACCAGAAAGAACAATTTCACAGGGAATTTAGTGCCTCGGTTTTGCCCTTCACCGACACGACGTATAAACAATGTATACGCAGTGTGTTACCTCCCGAGTGAAAGTTGGAAAAAAATCACTCGGGTGGGACTCGAACCCATGACCTGGGGGGGGGGGGGGGTGATTCAATAGCCCATCCCCCCGGTCAAAAAGTGTGGGGGGATATATACCCCCACCCCACCCCACCCCACCCCGGATTTACGCCTCTGCTTTAAACCAAGTAAGCTTTTCAGCAATAATTGTGTCAGTTACTTTTTGGATAGCTGCAAATGATCTACTCTACCTTTAATGAGAACCACAGGTTATGAAATCTTAGGTTTAGTGCTGGCCCCAGAGGGCAGGGCTACCTGACTGACTGGTCAAGTCACTGACTGACTGACAGTCACGTGTGAGCCGGGCAGTGCTATCTTATATAGGATTACCCCGTTTTAACGCCAATAAAGCAGCCTAAAAACTTTAAGCTATAAAATCCGGCCCATTTTGTAGACAAGACGCACGAAAAGACCTCCAGCGATTATAGACATTCTGAATCTAACATGTTTCTTCAGGTTTTCGAGCTAGAGTGCCTCAGGCACTTTTGAGGAATCCCGAAGTTTCACCAGAAAAAAATAAAACAAATAAATAAATAACATAATATATTATATTCAGTACAATAGATCTTTTGGCACCCTGGGACCAGCTTTCAACTGGTTTCCCCTAGTCTTGTTCGGTTACTTGTATGGAGCCGCTGTCTTCAAACGCCGTCAATAATTACACTTATGGCCAGATTCGGAGCGGGAATATTGCATGCATGTCGGAAATACACGTACACCAGTTATGTTGTTAAGCCTCATTGTATCGACAGCCTTATGTGCGCTGGACTGCCGAACAAAATGCTGGCACCCATTAAGCCCACTCATCAATTCGACTGGATTTTACACGGTAGGGAACATGCATCATCAGGCCATGGCACTGCTGGGCATTGTTGGCCAGGTTTACGCCATGACATTAACCTTTATAGTTTAGGTAACAAACGGCCGTAATAAATCAAGACATATTATGTAGGTGAATTATTTTCAACGAAACAGCTAACTGATTTGTGGAAATAAAGATTGCTATTGGCGAAATCGTGTTTCGTGATCAAAAGGTTTGCATGGTTTTCACTGTGTTTTTTTTCTTGGAAAAGTGCCACTTATGTTCGACTGATTAGGTTTTCAATATTGGATTTTGAGTGGTGCTGTTATTGGAAACGAACAAAATGCATGAAAAGCAAACGATCATCCATGCCTTTAAAAAGGAAACCGATATTGCTTTCAAAGGCATTCAATTGCGAAAATGCTGCCTTTAGTGCCTTGTCAAAAATTGTCAGGGAGCCGGTTGGGTACCTCAGGTAGGCTAGACGACCCCCTCGGCAAATTCAAGGCTTTTGTCATTTGTAAAATGTTGGCATTGTAAAAAACCTACAGGTAACTTGAAAAGAATATACACAGTCCTTTAAAATCAAGTCTAGCATGGCAATCTGACCCAGAATAGCAACCTGCCCGTCTGTCCTTGGGATAAACCTGTTTCTCTATATCTCTCTTCCCTGGTTGACCGGTTAATTGGCAATATTTGCCGCTGAGACACACATGATCAGCCCGCCAGGCAATTTTCAGCATATTCAGGGTCAATCCACACTTCGTAATGATTCTGTCAAAGCACATTATTACTGGACTAAAAGCCGACAAAATGAAGAACAAACGAACAACTGAGGCATGCATTATAGAGGCAGGGCTGACGCTTTCTCACTTGGCATATTTCACTTCAAACTCGAGACTTGAAAAACGTTTAACCTAAAAGACCCTTTTACAGGTTACGGAATATGCTAATTTCACATGTGACCCTCGCTGTGGCGGTCAGCAAAGCATGGTTAACCCTGAAACCGATGGGGGGGGGGGGGGGGGAAGCACGGAGGTGCACTACATGCTCACGGCTACGGTAAACGATTTGTGATGAACGCATGCAGTGACTGCGCGTTTTCATGCTAGGTTAAAGTTTAGTTTTGAATCTATTTTGGTCACTTCAAAAATACTGCTCCGTGTCAATGTTGCGATATAATTATAAAGTACTACATGCACTGCTGCTTGCTACTCTATCCATGTATATAGTCTTATCATCAGTTGACGTGCTGTGTTAGAGTAAAGTATAGAAGCATGAAGTAGAGAGTAACAGATAACAATTAAGTTCTATAATCAATAATGCGAATGAAGGAAAGGTTAGGAGGTCACGTACACTTCGTTCGATTGCAGGTACGTGGAGTAGGGAACACGCAACATCAACATACTCCATGCAAGAACGATGAAATGAAGATCAATAAGCGATCGCCACAATTTCACATTCGAAACAGAATTCAAATTCACACATAACTGCATGGCATTCAATTTTCTGAAGATGATCAGGATAAGTGTTACCGACTCCTGTTTGTCCAAATCAACAAATAAGACTGATTCGCGTTTGGTAATTTCTCAAGATACTTCCCAAGGAATCTATTAAATTTATCGGATGCTAGATGCGACTTTAATGACCTTCTGCCCTTCGCATGGTTTGGTGAAAGAGACTATGAGCGTCTGCCATATGCACAAGTTTTCACCTGATTGCTTAGTAATCGTCATGATAACTATACTTGAAAAGAGTCTCCCTTTTTCAAGGTCCAACATGGCCGCGATTCACTGCAAAATATCGAATTTTATCTTGTTTGTTTGTCCCTGCAGGAGGGAATAAAACATGGGAGGTTTGCTCAACTGCATGCACACTCATTCTAAAGCATACACGGAGAACCATCTCTGCATGACGCTTGATACTACACATGCAGTTCGCTCAGGACAATGCTCAATGAAAGACATTTCTTATTGTACTGCTTTGTCCAGTCTATAATTATACCTTTGAATGCATTTGGATTGACGTCACGCGCGTTATTAATCATTAAACGGCACATTACCTTTTAATGCTGCAGTGTGTTATTATATCTCTCACAGAATACAATTCAATATCCGTAGGTCTAATGGTATCCGTCTCATCGAATTTCTTTAGATAATAACTCAACACAGAACGATTTTCATTTCAAGAAATATTATATGACAATAATTATAATTATATCATTTATCAAGTAGAGAAGGCGAGCACGGAATATGCAAATTGTTTCGCATTTATAGCCTAACTAAAAACATGCACATGTCCTACACGATGACAAAAGGTGTGCGAGTAAAGCCCTCAAATTGAGCCTTGATGACCAAAAAAGAACACGCCGACTCCATTGTATGCGCGTTGCATTTGCTAGAAAGAGAATTAATTATACTTTCCCGTGCAATTCAGACAAAAAATCGCGAAACCTTAGACTTATCGATTTCATGTGCTCACGATCGAACCTTATTCCAAGACAACTTGCTATGATGAAATCCCCAGCTGTCCGATCCTAACGAGAAAACAATCTGTCTAAAAATTGGGTCCCTCGCGTGTTTTTTAAGCAAATGATAATTATGGCTCTTTGCACAAAGGGTGAACATTCACTCTTCCGATTGAGCTAGGGAAAAGCGCGGGCGTTTATTGAAACTCTTTCAAAAGCAGAATATAACTTTCCACTCTAAATCCTGTTACCCCTCCTTGCATTAGTCGATACAGTGACATTCCACACTTAATTTGTAGGATTAATGTACAATTAATAATAATAATAACAATTGGGAGGAGGAAAATAATCCTTACTCGCGGCTGAGAAGCTGAATTGCGAAGAACGCAGATTTTTCCGGAGGGAGGAAAGCCAGAGAGCCGGAAAAAACCCTCGTGGCACAGGAGAGAATCAATGCACAACTCTACTCACATAATGGTCCGAGCCGGGAATCGAACCCGGGCCACAGTGGCGAGAGGCAAGCAATGTACGCACTAGCCATCACTGCCACCTACTAAATTGCATTGCAATTATACTATAATTATTGCAACTTACCTCTAACTCATTTACATTGAAATTTTCAATATTCCCATTTCCAATATATAAAACCCAACTATCACCGCTTCGTTGGTAAACGGTACGGTGTTATGTTCAATGCGCGATCGACGCCGCTGGTTCCAGTCCGACTTTTAAACTCTTAAACAATAAAATATAATGGACTTTGTGACCAGGTCAGATGAGAGTAGCACGCGTTTGAACACAAAATGTCGAATGTGCCAAAGTTTGGTTCGAGTAACCACAATCCTTTGCGTTTCCTTACACGATAGAGTGACCGGAAGTCAACTTGTACTAATGGCATTAGTTGAGACAAAAAGGTAAAGAGGGAACTAATCCAGTACAGCAAATAATCGTACAGTGTTATAGTACTGCGTGTAATTATGCAATATTGTTAATTAGCAATTAAATTTCATATAGTGATCGTGCCAATTGCTATCCAACAGAATTCGAAATGAAAATGGGTATTTCCCGAAATACCCGCAATTTTTTTGCGAGGCTCTAGCGTCGGCGCGGAAACAACAACCGCCATTATTTTTATACAATTTTAAAGCTTGGGATCTTAACTTTATCCCTGGTGAGTTTTGGTTTAATATTTAAAAGAGTTTCAAAATTATTCATTTCAAATAAGGGCATGTCGAGAAAAATAATCAACCGATTTCAAGGGAAATCGATGATGTGGTACATCAGATGCAAACTCGAGTCAACAAGCTGTTGAAATAACCAAAAAATATAAAACAGTTGATTTATATTAAAAACGTATTGAACTTGAAACGAAGAACAATAGTGTGAATTTATTTTAGGTGTAGTCTACGTGGATCGAAAAAGAAAAGGAAACACAAAAAGTAAAAGGCTGAGATCGTCACATTATGAACATGATGAAGCATTTCCACATTAGAACAAAATGCACATGGTTGATTTTCTTTGAAATCGGTTTACTTCGTTTTTGACATGCCTATTTCAAAACCTTTTTGAAAATCAAACCAATACTTACCAGAGATAAAGTTAAGATTCCAAGCTTTAAAATGATATGAAAATAATGGCGGTACGTGTTTCCGCTGCGACGCTAAAGCCTCGCAAAAGAAAAGTTGCGGATATATTTGGGACTCGCTGTATTTCTGAATTACTTGAAGCATGCATGTATGGGTGAAGTGGATGGTTTTATGCCCGTCGTAACTAAGTCATTCAGACGCAATCTTAGTATCTATGATACTGTTAATCATTTCTGGTATGCGATCAGCTTATGATATCGGATCACGGCATAATACATGACATATTAATGAGATGTGCTGAGAAGCAGAAGGTCGTGGGTTCACATCCCAGTGAGGGATGTACCGAGCACTCAGTGCCTGCATATGGCATCGATGGATGGCAAACATCTTGTTCGTAACAATTATTGTCAACAAATTGCGAGTGCAATCAGGTTAATCATGTGATAACCTTGTTTCCAAAGAAACCATCAGCATGACCACTTTCCCTGATAGTAATAGTGACACCGCCTGCTGTTACATCAGTCACCACTACCCCCTCTGATCTCTTGGCGCGTTGAGGCATGGACGCATCCAAGTTGGTGGGTTTGGCAGGCATCGAGATGGCTTCTTTGTTTACTGGAGGAAATCTGAACCTCCTCTTCAGTTCTCTGTCGTTTGTGTTGTCATGGCAACATTCTTGTGATGATTGTTGATTGGCAACAGGCTCGCGTGTGGTTTCTACCCTTTTTGAATTCTTTGGGTAATATTTGATTTCGTCCGGGTCAGAAAAATGTGCCTCATCCGTGTCCGAATCGTCTTTTTCCTCCGTCGGATGATGTTCTCGCAAAGTCTCGGTAGATGTGATCCTCCTGAGCACGAGTTTTGGCGAGAGCTTGGGATCCAGGCGATGCTGTTCCGTATTTCTGTCGAGCTGTAGTTCTGGCAGCTCGTCCACGTAAAAACTCGCGAAGTCTCGTTCGGTGGCGGCGCAGGCTTCCCGGTCACCTGATTCGGACGTGTTGAGTGAAGTCTGACTACGGTCCGAGTTGGGACTCCATGTCCAATCCGATCGGTAATCTCCCGGGTTGACTGCCGCGGTATCTCGCCTACCAAACGAGGCACTGGGAGCCGAAGTAGACCTGGAGTAAGCCTTCCGAGCGGTAAGCCCCACCGTATCTGACGCCTGATTCCCTACCGGGAATCGCGACGATTGCCCCGGTGGAGAGGCAGCGGTGACCACTGGGGTGTGCCTCGTACACCATGTCCCGTTGCTTGGATCCTTCACCAATCGAAATCGGCTTGGAAATTCAGAGTTAGGCCAGTCATATGGTACATTAGACAGGTACATGGGAGACGGCTGTGAAAAGAAAACAAACAAATCACAGAACAGTCAGTTTTGTTTGAAATACTTCAACTTTGAACGTTTGTGCACTCTTGTAAAACAGAGGTACATTAGAAAATAAAATGGACAATCATTTGTTCACTAAAATGTCATCATCATAAAGGATAGAAAGGCAAAAAAACCCAGTTAAGACGGGGAAAAGTAAACTTTGTTGACCAATGAAACGAGGGATGATGAAACGTTGTACTAAGAAGCAAATGTGCGAAAAACCTAAACAAAACAGATGAATGAGTATGATTCCATATTACACTGGGCACACCTTAAGTGATGGTAATGATGATGCATGCATCGCGGTTTCGTAGATAATTATTACGAGACAATTAAAAAAAAAGCTTTTTTGGATTTCCTTTATCTGTCATGGCACCATTCAGTGGCATAACTAAGGGAGACGCCGGGGGGGGGGGGGTTCATTCAAGGTCAGTGCAACATCTTTAAGTGTGCCCCGTGATGAAATGTAAGGGGAAAGGAATGAGTATTATTGTGCAAAACCCATTGAGTTCCCCCTTCAGAAAATGAAGCCCCTATATATACTCTTGAAAAATTCTACAGGGTGAGTGAAAAAAAAAACCAAATGACAGGACCAATTTTTGAATGAAGTTTTGCCTTTAGCACTTATATGAAAGCCCAGTCATTAAACTTTCTTTAGGTAAGAGAATCATTCACATCACTCATGTACTTTTCAAGTTACGGAACTTTGCACACAAAACACCGTTTTAAAGCTCTGTCTACGGATCACAGAAGAGGTAAGCGTCCTTCAACAAAACGAATTCAATTCAAAAACAATTCTCTCAGGGATGCATGTGAATTGTTTTCGATTTGCTGAAACATTTACCTTTTTTTGGGATCCGTGGACAGAACTTTAAAAAGGTGTTTGTGTTCAAAATTCCGTAACTTGAAAAGCACATAAGTGATTTGAATGATTCTTGTACTAAAAGAAAGCTCATTGATTGGGCTTTCATATCCTAGATTTTGAAAGTGCTAAAGACAAAACGTTATTCAAAATTGGTCTGCCATTTGGATTGCGTTTTTTTTTTTTACTGTAGTTAACTTTGAGTGGAAAACGTCAAATTTGCATACAGCTAATCCTAGCTGTAGGAAATGGGTGCACGTTTTGACTCTTTCTAGTCAAACCTAACCAGGTATTTTGGGTCCCCTGCAGCATTGGCCCCCGTTAAGACTCTAGAATTATTAAATTATGGAACAAGTAGAACTTCATAGATTGATTGGGTTAATACGGACAAAAACTGACATTAGATGCTGAAATGTGAAAGTAAGCCAGCCCTGCACGGTTTGTTTTTGCGCGGATCTATATTCAGAGTTAATATTAATTTGGTCAGTAAGATTTATTCTTCATTTTTTTGTTTTCGAAATCGATGCCATGATGTACTGGTGTATGATTGAACAATGCCGGGACACACACAATCCAAATAATAGCAAAATATTAAATTATGGAACACATAATCCAATTTTCCCCCGAAATTAAAAAAACTGAAGGAAAAAAACTATGAATAATCTCACCTATAAGCAAATCTTGCGTACGCTAGAAACTAGCCATTTCTATCCCATATATCCCATATAATAATACACAATGAATCTTCCTAGTTAATCGTCTCAGACTGTCATTAAGTCCCCAGCAATTAATGCTTTATTACGGACGAGGTTTATGCCGCACAGCCGTTGCTTTTAATGTACCTTTCATGTACCTTTTGACGTGTGGCGGTCCGAGCACGCTACCAAAGGCAATGATGCAAAAACTGAACTTGAATTCGAATTTACATGATATGCGTATACGGTTTAAAAGGTGTGCGTACAGAAACATTGGATCGGGGGGGGGGGGGGGGGGGGACGGGGGTCATCCCCCCCCCCCACCCCAACGATTTTATTTTTCGGAGGAGTGAAGACAAACATTGCGTATATCCCTCGCTAGCCGTCACCTGAAATAGCATACGCTACTAGAGATATACTTCATCCACTTCCCCTTTTTTGTAAAACAAATACTCGAGCCCTCTTGGCTCCCCGAAAATTCTGGATCCGCCCTTGACAAGAAACGTCACTGCGGCACCGGAAAAAGTTTCCTGTTACTTCATCTTTTTTTCCGTTGTTATTTCATCGAGATAACCATAGGCAGTGTGTAATATCGAGTTTTGGGTATGTTGGGATTCGACATTTTTTTTAGCATAAAACAGTGAACTAATCGCCGGATTTTTCCGAGCCACATACAGATACCATTTTCAATGGTCCCTAATTGTATATACGCAAAGGGATACCTTACGCATTTCGTGTGTGCCAAACTGTGTAATATGATATATGTGGTATATCTTTTTATAACCATCCCTACCAGCACAATATGCTACATCATTATACAACAGATGGTGTCATCTACCATTATGACACCAGCATTATCTACCTTGATTGAACGTTTGATATTTACTCGTGGTTATATCACCTGTTCATTCGTTGTTTACAGAGAGCCTGTACCATACCTCTGGTAACCACAGAGGATTCTTTATATCACACCATAATTTGCTGTTGTTTTCATTTTAATTTATAGAAATGAGAGCAGTGGCGTAGCCACGGGGGGCTTGGGGAGGGGGGGGGTGCGACAGCCCCCCCCCCCATGAAACCATGTCGCCCCCACTGAGATTTTGACTTTCTAAAAAATTATCATTGATCTACATGACGCCCCATGAAATGTTCCAGCCCCCCCCCCCCAGCGCCCCCCCCCCCCCCCCCCCCCCCCCCCCCCCCACTGAAAAATTCCTGGCTACGCCACTGAACGAGAGTTCAACGAAGCACGAAGAGAAGTTGCATATTTCATTGAAATCAGTTGGATAACTTTCGGTCATAGGCTGATACGCCGAACTGAAATATAGTCGTCAAAATCAAATTCACTGTTAAAAGCAGACTTTTCCAAATGTACGTGTACACTAACCAAATGAGATTTGGATGCAGAAGACGACCTCAGAAGAAACAAACCTAGTGCACATTACACAAAGTGGGTTGGGTTAATTTCACCCAGGAATCAAGGCTGAAAATGATTTGAATGCAGGGATTAAATTAATATATCTTAGACAGAAAATAGCAATCTTCTTAAAATCCTCAAAATGTAGTCGATGAAAAATCCTCTTGCACAACACGAGCCTATAATAAGCGAAAGCCCACAACGTAAGCTTTCATTTTGTATATAATAGAGCTCCATAGTCCCTCCCATTCTGGAGATATGACGTAACATAACATTAATAACGTCCTTAGAGCTCAAATTACACAACTGAGAAAACAGGCTTTGTGTTCATCAAAATCAACATTTCTGTGAATGAAACCTGAAACTGTAGGTATTAAAGATGTCATTCATGATAAAAAATGAAAATCACATTTTGACAAAATTTTCATCCTCTTAATGTTGAGCGGGCGATTACACAATAATGCTCAGCGCGACTTAATACTCTTTTGTGGAGCTGGTCACAGATATGTAGGCTGACAACAAAACTTCTTAAAAAAACATAAACAGCCACACAACTGCATTGTCTAGACCTCCCATCCATTTTGTCATCATCTGGAATTCGCACGTGTATCGATTATTCCTGCTTTCACTTCATATAAACTCTCATCAGACGACACGATTTCTTGGCGCGCTTTATTTTCTGACTTGGCGCCTTTTTTCCCCTTTCTTCTCACCTGCGATATCTGCCTTCTGGGCCGTCGACCTCTGCGTGACGTCACACCAGTGCGCCTGCAAAGCAAACACAAGACAGTTTATGTCATACTGCCGACAGTGTGTGAAGAATAAAGGCATTGAGTACTCCTACTCTAAGATTATTCAAAACACCGTTAAAAAAATCAGTCTATCTCCGAAATATACATGGCAAATTCACCGTTAAAAACATCCATCGTGTCAAAAAAAGAAAACGTGCACGGAAATTATTCAGCTTCAATATTACTTCCGTCAAGTTCAAAGTCTTCAACATTTAATGGCGTTGATCTCCGATGCAGACAAAACGGGCAAATTAAAAAGTCACGAATAGAATTTGTTTGAAGCAAAAATACGTGCTCCCTTTATAGTGATAACATTTTAAAAAAAATAGGAATTTTCAACATTTGATTTGAAATTGTAATTATCTCTTTGAAGTTGCAAGCTGCCAAGGAGAGAACGCTTGATTTGTGGAAATTGTGTGCGATTTGGGGCTCATTTATTTTTGTACCGTATTTGAGTTTATCAGTATTTCAATTTCGTATGATTATAATCGAATTCAGATGTTTTTTTTATAGAGTTTCAATTACCTCCGAGTCCAAAAGCCTCACCACCACAGGAAATTTTATGCAGGAAAACTTGAGTACAGACCTGACGATATATAATCTTCGACAACATGCGGCCTCGTTTCATTATTGATCACAGAAACTTGACGAGTTAAAAACAACGACTGATTTTTCTCTAGTCACGCGGTATTATCTAGCTTGCAGAACTTGCCGGCACTGAGATATTCACAATATTATAAGGACTTGAGACACGACCACAGACTGCGCCGACTTAATAACGAACTATATATACTAAGGGAAATTTCCAAAAATGCGTATTAGTCACATCGTTTGAAAAGGCCTTCCTAAAGTGTTTTCTTCAAAATGACAGCTTGAAAGAATAATTTTAGAATAGTTTAGTACCAATACCATCTAAACCAAGTATGCTTTTTAACAATAATGTCGTCATATACTTTTTGGATAGCTTCAAATGATGTACCATTCTACAAAGGAAATAATATCTGTACGGCAAGGTGTAAACGACTCGCGTGGATGTCCAATTCATCAATTTTTAACGGCTTGATATTCGATGACAGAGAGCTGATTAAATAGTTATTATTATTGGAAGAGACAGATAATTTGCTGCTTATCAAAGGCTGATATATACGTATACATGATGATAAACGTTCTCTTTCGACTTACAGAAACGCAAAGGAGTGTGGGTAAGCCGAACGCCAATGGACCATTCCATGGCAACTCACGTTACATTTTTAGGATTTTCCGTTAACTCTGTGCTGACGCTGTTTTTTTTTTAAATAAAGTCAAAGCATTAAGAGGGAGATTTTTCTTACAAAAGATCCCTTGAAGTTGAGTGACTAAGCTACAAAAAAGAAAAGAAAAGATGCCAACAAAATAAAGTTCTGTTGGTTTGGCAATACTTTTTTTTTAATCGGCGACTCACGTTTACACAAAGAGGACATGGCAAAAAATAAACACCATGCAATTTAAGTTCACTCATGTGCACTGTTGGAAACATCTTGTCAGTGCCATTTTATCATTATGCTACCATTATTTCAAAACAATTAATCATGAAGTCGCTAGAGCGATACATTTCGGTAACTCACGTTACCGTTACTCACGTTACAGTTTGTCCCCGTGTTTGGTACAAGTTAAAACATAAGTACATTGTTATCTAACAAAATATTATACAAAACGTGAACCTTTCTCTTCGCCTGAAAAACAAAACCTCAAAATAAGACTTGGCAAAATAACTATGTAAAATCCATAATTTTAGAGGTCCCCCATTCCATGATACACCACTGAAATAAAAGTTCTTAATTGTTGTCCTTTTCAATTTGATACCACATTAATTTTTGAGTTTGTGATGCTTGTAGTTCTCACGATTCCCCCTATTGATCAGGCAGCCGTGTCTACTTTCTCATGGAATTGATGTCATCACTTGGCATCCAATCATGGCATACATGATTTTGGTCTCTTTCATATTCATTATCTCATTGAATCAATCTGCACGCATGCGCTCAGACTGATGCGCAATCAACCTTACATTTCCTCGTCTTTCAAACATTGCATTGTATGCAAATCTCTCGATTCTCTCATGAACGTTCTTGCCTGCAAATTAAGTATTGACGAGGCTGGAAAGATAATTCCGGACCACTTTTTGTGTTTGTATTTCCTGATATTTAGAGGTGTGGTCAGCTGTGTTGTTTACATCACCCGTGGCTTCGGAATATCAATTTCTGTGTTAAAGTACCTTGCATGAGAAAGTAGGTAAACAGTGTAACATTAAAGGGAAGACCCCACTCAGTAATTGCCATGCTTCTCACCAACAGGAAACAATGCACACTGCCTCTATAATTACCCTCTTGTTAGCATTGTCCTCCATAACTCTTCTTACGGATGTGTTATTTTTAGGTTCAACGTAGCAGTACATTCACACTGCATTTTTGCCTCGTCGTAGCCTCGCATTATATTTAGAAGTTCGTCTATGTGTCGCAAAGCAATATACAATGAAAACAACTCAATTATGGTTGCTGACAAGAGGCGGATAACTACATTCCATGTTCTATTATTAATCCTTTTAGCACCGCTTTCGGACTGCCTTCTAGAGTAGAGCTGCGATTCAGAATAGTGAATGGAAAATTCATAATTAAGCACTTGCCTGGAAAAGTTAAGAACAATGCCTTGTTTTGTTTTATGCAAGAAAGGTCTTTTTAGTCCCTTTATAGTCTTAAATTCTTTAAGCTACTTAGGTCTCTTGCTAAAAATCTTTGGAGCAATGTTTTCTTTCAAATAATTATAAAACAGTAGAATTGCGGTGCTATTTGTACTAGGCCTACATGTGCGCCCGAAATCACACCCAATTTCACCCAAATCCAATGAAGTATTTAATTGCTGTTGTCTCACTTGGACAAAGGACGACATGCCAAATCTGAACTCGGTTATCTATCTGAGCTCAAGGCCATAGTGGTTGCCTTTTGTCAAAAACAAAATCCTTATAATCCTGTGTCTTTGAGTGCCGAAGATATCCTGGTTTTAAAGCCAACGAGATATCACTGAAGTATTCCAACCAATACGGAAGAAAGCCGGCGATGTGTTATGAAATATGCCCTTTGTAAATTTTCAATTTCCTCAATAGGCATTTCCCCGAGGCGCCCCAACAGGAAATACAATCTAAACAAAAAATAACAAAAGGTCGCGTTTCCTGAAATGCCGTTATTAATTGGCGAAATTAAATTTAAACGAAAAATAATCAACGCGCAATGACGTCATGCGCGGAGAGAAATCGATCGCTGTGAAAAATGTTAATGAACTATCTCAAATATAAAAATATGGCCAGTGAAGCAGACAGGTCAATTACTATGATTGTGTCTTCCACACGTGCTTACAGAAAACGCCATGAACGGGAAAACGTAATTATAAACAAACATATCATCACGAATTTGCATTTGCTAAAATAAAGTTTATTTGATGGGGAAAAATACGATAAAATATCAAATGTCAGAGAGCATTTACGTGAACGTAAGGAAAAATACAGATATCAATGAGTTTTTAAAAATCGATATGGTGCCTTACTGTCGTTTTTTTATTTACTGAAAGATGGTTTCAAAGTTTACCCTGCAAACATTGTATTTCACTTTCGAATTTTGATTACGCAAAGTCACAGAATTTAGTCATAAATTCACTGATCGGATCGCCTTCGCATCTACATCGTGGATCCGGGGATTACATTTCGTACAGTGATTGATGGCCTCGCATTGTTTATTATTTATTTAAAAAAAATTCAACAAACAGTGCAAGCCGGATCTTCGAAAATCAGAATTCGGGTGTTTTTTTAACATGCCCACAGAATTAAAATGGATTCCACTGGTTTTCGATTTGCACATGTTATAGCAACTGTGCACCACACAGAGGAATTTGTAATGAAATTTACAATCAGCCCTTGCGCCTGACGATTATCCAGTTGCTGGTGTGTTTTTTTTTCAATCGAAAGGTGTAAATAAGTTCCCCTACGTCAGCGTCGTCATGGCAAGCGATAGAGCAAATAAAAAAAATCCTGAACTTATTCACACAATTAATGGACTATATTTCATTTTTCTTTAATCTTTTGATTTCGAAGCAGTGCGAAGACAGGCTGCACTAGTTTATCCACTAACTTCTATTTGAAAAGTGTGTGGAATGTGAGGGAAACTAATCAGTTTTTTTCTATTATATAGAAGAGTTGGTTCTGAAAAACTTGTGAGAGTTTTCTTGATGTATGAGACTTTGAACGCTGTCTGTCCTCAGAATAAATTAAGGAGATGGACAAAGTAAACTATTTTGAATGTCAACCTACAATTCGTCATACAGTATGTCACAAAAAAGTGTCCGTTTTACTGTTTTTTAAAATAACTACAAAACCACGAAGGCAGTTATGCAGATACCTCTTATCCTTGGCTTCAACCCCTATGAGTTTCATGTTATTTACATCACGCCTCGCTGCACAATGGTTGATCACAACATTTTTAACATTGTGACCAAATTCCTTGACTTATTCAATTTCAGTGCTGTGTTATGTACAAGCTGTATAAAATCCCATGTTGTGAAAAAAAGGCTGAATGGATGTGGTTTAGGATTGGAATCATTTGCCCTAGGGCATTAAACTCTTGCCATGATGACTGATGCAATGATGCCATGATGACTGATTCACAACATGAACGATTTTACACAGCTTGCATAATACATCACTGAAATTGATTAAAGGCAAGGAACTTGGTCACAGGGTCCAAAAAGGTTGTTGCGATCGATTGACCATTGTGAAGTGATGCGTTACTATAATTCAATGAAACTTATAATGTTGATGTCAAGAAAAAGGAGTTTCTGCACAATTAAAATAAAATTGACTTCATGGTTTTGTAGATATTTCAAAGATAGTCAGACGGACAATTTTTGGGGACAAACTGTACAGTGGAGAGTGATATTCGCAATCTTCATTCTTATAAGATTTTTTTTTTTGGGGGGGGTTAATTAATAATTAGAGATATTTTTCTCATAATACAGAGATATCGGGCAAAAATAGGTAAAAAAGGCGCCTTTACTCATGGGCCTACGATGGCGTATAGTTGACGGTATGAACGCATCACTTGGACATATTGGATATCGCGATTCAGTAAGTTGCACAATGAATCGAAGTCTGAGCAGTTCCCTTGAAACATAATGTCCAATAACACAATAATAACGCGCTGTTTACAAAAAGGAAACACACAATGACATCTGGCCGTCGGGACCCGATCAACAATTCCCCTTGCAACAACACATTTGTCCCATTTTTCCCTCTTTCTTTCCTATTTTGGTTTCCTTTATACTGTTATTCGTGCTTAATATAGAATCACAATTTGGGGACTTAAAGTTCCGGGAATTATTATATATTTGTTTTCTGCTGCACAAAATCCCCTCCCACGTTGTTTTTACACGTGAAATGAATGTAAAGCCGGTGTTACAGCGTTAAATTTTGTGAATGGTGTCGGGCTGACTCGCTCTGCACTGCCGTGCAATATCGGCTGCTCATATCATACATCTAGAATTGGACATAAAGACACTTTGAATATTTCTTTTAGAAATTCCGAAAGTTTCTCAACACTGCAAAAACAAAATAGCGGCGCTAAATTTAACATCAGTGTACGACCTGAAAAAAACCCCCCAAAACAAAAGAGAGTGACTCAAATAATGTTTCATATTTTTATTAATTGGCGTATAAACACTCTGAAGTAACTAATTTAGCTACACAAGTAGTAAAAAAACCAGCACATTTTCAGAAGGAGTTTCTGACAGGAATTACACTCTACTCTGTCTAATTACACTCGTAGGCCGACATGAAAATTAAGGAGAATTTCCTGATGCTCTTGTCTTACCTGGTTGCGTATGTGTCTAGTAACCTCTTGTCTAAGATGTTGTCCTCCGGTTCCCAGGTGTTGTGTCTGTGGACAGAGAAGCAATGTGAGTTGATATTAATTAATCATTATAAAAAAACAATACATGTTAAGAAGTGGAATCATTTTAATTGGTTGCGACGAAAATTATGTATTATCGTAAGGTACGCTGACTGCGTCCCAGATATCAAAACTATCGCAGACAATATGGGAAAAAATACAGCGCGCGTGGAAAAAAAATTACAACAGAACTGATCTTTGAGCCATTGATATTAAGGTTAAATTCTTCAGAGGTCATTTAAAAAGGCGACGCTTTGGCTAGTTCTAAATTAGACAATTATAGTTATTGTCTCCATTGCGATTTCTCAAAATGGCGTTCAATCAATTAAGCGACAAAATTGTTGAGCTAAATTGTCGAAACTTTGCGCAAAAATCGGAATTTATACAGAAACAACTCGCGATAGTCAAATGCTTGAATCGGATGGAAATTCCAGATAAACTCAAAGAAACTTACTTGTTGGACCACCCCTTCCATTTCACCAGATATTCCGATATTCCCTGAAAAAATATTAATCGGAAAGCAAGTAAAACTGTGTTAATCGGGCGATGTTCTTAATGCAGTCACTCACAATATAGTTGAAAAGTGCTAAAGAAGTATAGCTATATTTAATGGTTTTTTGGGTTTCATTCACTATTAAAACACCCAAAGTTCGCTAAGTCACATGTTATCATTCTATAGTGAGATATGATCCAAAATGTGTGGTAATGTCACTGTCAGTATCTATTTTGATATTTGTCTTCTTCATTGTAAAGATGCAAATGCTTATTGTTATTTTTCGCTTAACATTCAAGCCCTGGGCCCAATTTTACAGAGCTGCTTAAGCACAAAGTTTGCTTAAGCACGAAAAAACTTGCTTAATATAATCAGGTTACCCCACCAAAACTTCATGTGATTGTTGTGCTAAGTAAACAAGAGCTAAATACCAGTCACAAGCAATGTACATCGCATGGAGTTTTGGCTGGTAACATGATTATATTAGAGCCTAAGCAAGGTTTTTGTGCTTGGGCAAATTTTACGCTTAAGCAGATCATGAAACAGCTCTATAACAAGTCTATATTTTTTGCAACTAGGCATCATATAGTGCGCATAAGTGGTTGTATTTTGAACAGATATGATATGTGAGCGTGTCGGTAATTATCTCTCGAGTAATCAATATGATTAAAGGAATAACAAGCTTGGCGTCGTGGGGATTTTGATAGGTTTACCAATTACAGAAAATAAGTACCTTGTAAAAACAAGGCATTAAAATTCGTCTCGAAATATCTGTAAATAATTTTAATTTACAATTTGAAGGTATAGGCATGATATAAAGGACCTTTTGAAATTATGGTTTCTGCTGTCACGTGCGGGAGCTTTGATCACATATTGCAAACACAACATAAATGTTTATGTTCTGGTCTTAAGTTATCAAATTTCCAAATGACATTTGTAACCTCTTCTGTTCCTTATAGAGTCACCTGTAATGTTTGCATCGATCATGTTGTGTTCCATTCAAGGGGACTTCACCATGGTTTTCTAGTTTGTAAATAATGCATCTCTATATCTGTATTTATGCATGTTGGCTAATGAGGAAATAATGTCATTCTTCGAGCCATCCTGCGCTTTAAAGGCAAATTGGTAACGAGCACAAAGGTGAATACCATTTTCATAATAAACTCATCATTTTTGTTTTCGCCTGCCTTGTAGAACTGACATGTACCGTACCGGCTATGTGAAACAGTACCCTCGCGGTGTACATTAAATTCAAACCAACCATGATATGCGTTCCGCCTGAATAAGTTTTAACATAAGAATTTTTGCTTACATGATTATCATATGGAAGGCTTTTCATGAATGTTTAACCAAAGACGACAGAAGGGTCTACACACTGGGCCGCATTTAGCCCATGTATTACGGGGTAATCATATACGATAGGACTGCCCGGTTCTCTCCGCCAATCTACAACCAGTCAACATTACGTGTGGCGCTTATTCAGTCATTCCGTCTGTCAGTCAGTCCGAAAGATACACGAGGCTGGCTCTTTGAGACCAGAAGAAAAGAATCTCTCGCGGTGATGTATGTAGCAGGCTAGAACGTAAGAATCCGATCAAGTGGCCCGACGCTAGCAGTTCTGGCTTATTCTCAATCTCACCGTACTGATATTATCTGCCACAATGTCCAATCATGAGTGCAAGATGATCACGTGCACAGATTCGTCTATGGATTATAATTCGACACATTCGCACCCTTTCGTATACAATCCCTTAAAGTCACGTAGGAACGGACTTGGTAATTACTCAGAAACGATATCGATTTAATGAGAAAATCCTTGCTAAGCATGAAAAAAAGGACTGGTATCAATGAATAATGCCTTCGCCTGAAATGGTATCGTCAGGGAAGCCAATAATCATCGATGTTGGTTTTTAAAAAGGTGTTCGCAAGCACATTTTTGTTTCACACTTATTAAACGACATCCACTGTGACCTCAACGCCCCTAGTGCTGATTTAGAGATTGTTCACGAGAAGGTGCGATTTCAAAAGATCAAAAGGCAATTTTTGAATCGCTTGCACCGCTCGGGCACTTGTGAGAACCAAGACAAATGTGCGTATGTTTTCTCTACTAACTGAAACATCAACATGTTGATTGCTACGCACTCTGCTTAAGATTTTGAGCAATAATGTTCCTTCAAACGAAAAAAGAAATACACAAAGTCCAAATGGTCCATTCAGTCGGTTAATTTATGTGACATCAAGGTCTCGTAGGATGGGTTACTTTGTAGTTGGATTCCAGAGATAGTGCGCGTTATAAATATTTGCATTATAATAACAAGTATACCCTTTGGGAGACACTTTAGCGTCATAAGTTATACCTTTGGAAGACACGTCGATTTAGAGAGACATTTCAATGTCTCCCTAATTTACATCCCCTACTTAGAGGCAAAATTTTACCGTCGCAAATAGGCGTTATGTCATTTCAGGCAGAAACCTCAATGTCACCGCTATTCCAGCACCAAAAGCTGCCAGAAGTTTGTATATTTTGCTGTCGTAGATTTTCTTTGCTTTGGTGACTCTTTGTTGTTGCAGTTGGCCTACATGACAGTAGGCAAATGTGCAAAGTTTTCTCACAAATGTCTTCAGTGAGCAAATTGTGGGTTCACAATTTGAACAGAATTTGAAATGTCATAAGAGCAACAGCGCCCTCATTTGTCAGGAAAAGCATGGACAATTTAAAATGTTTAAAGAAGTGCACTTTTCAATAAGATTAACCAAAAAGGGATGTCACATAGTTTTCATACATTTAAAGAGGAGTGGAAAGTTGCACAAAATATGTTCCCAAGTAAAATTCATGTTATGAGCCTTTCTGCCATTTAAGTACTATCACTCATCAAATCTAATCCATCTCGTCCGTGTACATGTAGCTCCATATTTATCGTACGATTGCGATTGAGATGTTATAGCGAAATGCACGAATGACAAACAAAAATGACTGTCCTGATCAAATTACTGGCTTTATTTTGGCGCGTTCACAACCAATTATCAGATTCACGGGCGGGAAATATTGAGTGCGATTAAGTTACTCGTGTTTTGTTACCGCATTTTGTGCACGAAGAAATGGAAATGTTCTTGCTGTCTTAACGGATCCATTGTGCTTTTCAACCCCGTCCTCAAAAAGGAAATAAAAAAATCCAGCACCTTAGAAACAACCCTTTTTTTTGGTGTAGAGCGAAATATGAGGTGTAACGGAACTATTGCTATGGTCTCCTTAGGAAACCTGATTTCCTGAAAATAATTCAGATTGGTACTACTGATTGGTAACTATTTTATTTAAATGTAAAAAAAACCCAAGTATTGCTCTAGAAGTTGTGAATATTACAGTCAAAATGGCGGGAAGTAATAGTCCTCCGCGTGAAAAAAATAACAACTTTGAGGCAAGGGGAGAGCTGGTCAAACTTGATGAGGGCGCTATTTAGGTCACTGTATTAATAGCGCATACCACTTTAATACTGAGGATTTATAAATGATGTGTTCTGGAGTTACATGCACATTACTATTTCTATTTTAGTAACTTTGTGACTTTTCTCCGAAAGCGCTGGCTGGAATCCCTGAAATGATATTGACAACAGTGAAATTCGGTGACATCGCCTCTTTCCGGTATTGAAATAATTGTGGCTGGAATGAAGGTACAAACTTCACCTGAATCTCCAAAAATAACCATGTTGCCTGAGCAGCCTAAATAATAACCATATCGAAAACATTCGTGTCAAAGCAGCAACTTACTTGTTTCAGCAATCATGCTGACACCCATCCCCTCAATCCTACTAATTGAAAGATACCTTTCTCCTTCGTTTCCCTTTAATTGCTTCCACGATGTAGACATCACTCCGAGACTGGCTAAGTCCTTCCACTACTCCAACGGGGCTGGCTGGTATGTCCAGACTGACCGGGCTTCTCCCCAGCTCTACCGGGTCCTCCGCGTCGCAAGCCCCGGGGGAATACATCCCATCACACGGTGATCCCATAGTTTGTCATCATTCAATGCAAATATGACAGTGCAGTCAGTGAATATAGCGCACCATATTTGCTTATATTATCACCAGAAGCCAGTAACACACATTGCACGAGACGGCTATTGAACATGTATTCTTTGGACCGACCTCGTATGCGGATCTGCCGCCATAGCGTTTATCATCGTCAGTTAAACACATCGATGTTTTCCGCATACGTGTACAGATTCACATGTATCATTGAGTTGGCGGACGCGATATGGTGGCACACATGATGAAGTATGGGACGGCTATATCGACGACGCCACTCGATATAGTGACGTAACCGACGTCAGTGATCACAGAATGAGATAGGGAATCCAGTAATCGACTCTCTACAGATGCTAGGCTTCGATTCCACTCAGTGTCGAGGTTTAGTGCTATGCCATCATAGATACATGATGATCCTAGACCTTCAGGTCCCAGCTAGCATGCACGGGTCAGCGGATTCAGCGAATTATTCCACAAAGCGTGTCCCTCTAGGCTCTACCTATATGATCAAAACCAAACACACAGAAATAGACAGTCCACCCACTCGATATTCAAACCAAACAGAAAGTGGGATACAAGATGCATGTCTGTTCAACCACGGTCTGTTCTACCATGGTAAGCCCACGTACAACACAACGCAACTTTTATTTGGTATCATACGCTTCACTTGGTATCTTATCGTGGTAGGCCTTTATAATTTTCTCGTACACAATACCATTTTAAAGGTACATAGCATCATTTGCTCTTTATGCATTTTTTGTTGGTATCAAGCAAAAAATTGCTCAAAATCGTTACGAAAGGATGCATAACAATCAACCTTTGGAGGTTTTAGCTCAGTGCATGGCTACTGTACACTTTGAGAACACAGAAAACACGTGTACACATTAATTTTTTTGTATGGTTTGGTAACTGGAGTACGTAGCTAAGGCCAAGAAAGTCTTCGGTTTCTGGTATGGAGCTTGCCCCAAAAGTGGTGCGGCGACGCGGCTTTCTTTTTTTTTTTTTACTTTTTTTCTTCAAATGTCGGTGATGACTACAAATGGTGCCTGACTAAATTTAGTACAAAACGTACCGCTATGGGAGCCCAGAGAGGCCACATAAAGCTTATACTCGATCGTAACCCCATCTAAAAACACATTAAAATTGTGCAGCAGCAGGATTCCAGTCAAACCAGAGAGTTTGCCGGTTTTGAGACATCATCTTACAGACCCAGAAACCGGAGCCTTTTTTTTGGCCTAACGCACGTTACATGTGAGCCAGAGGGGCAAACCTGGCCACGCTCAACGATTGTTATAAATAATTTCTGGAGGAATGATTCCACAAGGTATTTGGTGCCATTCCTACCTTCGCTTGAGCAAGTCTATACTTTCCGGACAATTGCGATATTCCTACTGCAATCCTACATGCCTTTCAAATAAACACCCATTCCCATATTGACAGTGTTTGTCTTTCTCAAACACCGTGAAGGATGCTTCTTTTTATTTGGAAAGACATATCATGCAACTGAACATTGTAACAATAGATCTTTTATGTCGATGTATATGCGTGACAATAATGTTGTGTGGGTGGCAATAATGGTGCAACCACAGAGCCAATGGTGCAACCAAATATTGGGGTTTCAACCCGTCAGGTTGAAAAGGTATGGGCACACACACGACATGTACGTACTGCTGAAGCTTAGGCCAAAAAAAAGTCTCCGGTTTCTGGTATGGAGCTTGCCCAAAAAGTGGTCCGGCGACGCGGCTTTTCTTTTTTTTTTTACCTGATTTTTTTTGCTTCAAATGTCGGCTGATGACTGCAAATGGTGCCCGACTAAACTTAGTGCAAATATATGGGAGTCCAGAGAGGCCACATAAAGCTTATTCTCGACCATAACCCCATCTAAAAACACGTTAAAATTGTGCAGCAGCAGGATTCCAGTCAAACCAGTGAGTTTGGCGGTTTTGAGACATCATCTTTCATTGAAAAATAACTTTTTTCATTTTGCCGACGCGCATGGCTACGGCGACGCGCGCGCATACCAGAAACTTTTTTTTTGGCCTTAACGGTTCATTATTTATCAGGGCCCTACATTTTGGAACTCATTAAATCAAACTCTTAGAATTGTCAGTAGTAGGCCTTTATTCTTTATTCAAGTCTCTGCTTATGGAATGTTACAATAATGCTTAATTTTAGTTTTACTTATTATTTGCTGTGAACATATTCTTATAAGGATTTCCCATGTAGGTTCTGATTGTACTAGATTTGTTTTGTCTTGTCCCGTTTCTGTTGGTCCCTTGTCTCTGTATGTGTAACTTCAAGTGTACTTCATTGTGTAGTTAAAGGAACAAATGTAATTAGTATTTATCATGATATATCTTTTTCTACACATAATGGACTTCTCCACTTGACAAGCTTGCTTTTTGGAGAAGCCCACCGCTTAAGCTTATCCGTTTAAAATCCAAACTATTGTATAAACCCTTTCTTTCAATAAAGATGAATGAAATATGAATGAATTAATGTGAAAGCGGAAATGCACTAATTGCCAATGTGAATATAGTCTCTGAGCAGAACAGGTCATGGAGGAAGGCCCAAGCATGTATAACATGTGCAGAGTAAATATCTAGTCCAACACGTCCTCACCATTGTGCCTTGACAAACAAAACGTGTCAGGAAATGCATGAACTATACCAAGTCTGTATTCCATAAAACGTCAACCACAATGTCTTCCGTGTCTGTAGTATCAAGGAAATAGTGCACTTCTTTCTAATGGTTACACCTCGACCCAACGTGAACTGCGAAATCAACTAACGGTGTTCAGCTGTAGTTTTGCTGTTAAATGTTTTGGACTGGATAATCGCTAAAATTGGACCAGGTCAAAAACTACTCTGCAAGGTAATGATGGTTGAGTATTACCCGTGAGTTGTGCTCTTATACCTTGTGAGTTCCGATGAGTTAACAAGTCGCCAAAATGCATCATGGGATTTCGTGACAACGCCCTCTGTCGTCAAGAGAAACAATTATTAAAAAGACATGACAGCAAATTAGGCATTGAAAACAATACTACATGCTGTCAGTTGTCGTCTAAACCTGAGAACACCAAAAAGCACTTAGGAAGACCAGCATGTTTCAGCGATTGGAATGATGAGATATCATTCAAATATTGGGTGCATTCGATTAGCTTCCCCGAGTCAAATCGGGGGGCTTAGGGAAGACGGTCCACGTCATCATGCATCATCACCCGCGGCCTCACCCGACGTCAACCATTCGTGAGATGACGGCTTCAGTGACGCGCTATGGCGCAGTAAGAAGTGGAAGCCATAGACGAAAACGCCCGTTTTGGACGAAGTCTAACTTTGAAATCGACTGCCTTTCTGCCATATGCAAAAAAATATATAAAAATCATACCTTCGAACTGGAATGAAAGCCTCTTAAGTCGCAATGAGTTATTATTACCATTATTACCAATCCATCCCGCTGTCCAGCCACCATATTTGTCTGAATCTTGGAATTCCACCACTACGGTACCACTCCGCGAGCAGGCTCGGTGGTTGCTGCTCCGAGTATGACGTCAAACCTAATCGAACGGAACAGGGTCTAACTTGAGTGGACCCGTGTGAGCTAATCGAACGCACCTTTATGTGGTCACAAATATTCGATTCGGAATGCACCTGCGTGTCCTATAATCACCAGTATATTTATTCACCAGTCTGTTTCATTTTACCGTTAATATCATTTTTTGAGAGAAAACAAATCTCGACGATAACAAAGTGACGTTGAAGAAAGAAATGGAGGAAAACCAATTATAGGTCTATTGATCAGATTACGTAAAGACTTTAACGTGACTGATTCTTGCACGTTTTGGCAGGACCTGAACCTCAATCAACCAGTGATTTGATGTCCAACAGCTACCACCATACCTAGTTAACAAGTAACAGGTTGTCATATAGTTGCGGGTATCTCAGTAGTCAATGTAAAAATGACGTACACCATGGTCTATCACATTTGAGCAAATTCGCTGATTAATTATACAAGACAACCGCATCTTGACCTCTAGATTTTGACCAATCAGGGGCGCTTTCTATATCGGGTCTTCGGTCAAAAATGATCACCAGAACTTCCATTAAATGCCTCTTGAATGGTAGAGATGTTACTGTTGCCTACCCACTGACAGCTATAACTCATATAGTTCGAGGTATGGGGACGGTTGTCCGACTGTATAGATGAGTTCGTGTTGGTGGTTAGCTTTTGAAACAAGCGATCTGATTGGATTTTTTTTTCAATTCATATTTGGAAATGTCACGGATAATTAGTCGCAGGAGGTCATAAAAGTAAATCAGTGGACTCGGTTTGCCAGGGTACCGTCTTGCGACGACAAGAGTAACAAGGATGGTATACGGGGGCATTCACGCTTTTGTACACGTGTTGATCACCTGTGAGTGAATTTCAACTGCTTTGACCTCTTAATTAAATTGACTCAATCCAAGTTGGAGACAACACTGCTAGTGAGTATCGCCTCTCTTTTCTCAAAGACTCATTCTCCCGCTATAGCCTCTGAAAATAATGGTTGTTTATTTATTGGTTTCGCTTTAATTCTCGGAAAGGAATTCACGCAATCAGAGCAAAACAGCAAACTCACACAGCCTCTTTGCGCCCGACTCGGTCATTTTGTTAATGACTATAGAATAAAACTAGAGATGTGTTTGTGGACAAACACAAGCTGTTTCGGATATTTGAAATACTCTATGCACGTGATGAACAATCAGTGACGTCACTAAAAATGTCATCTATAACAGCACATTATACGTACATGTCAAGTTATAACCAAATCGAACATATAGGTCTGTAAATATAGGCCTATAAAGAACAAAATGCCCCTTTAAGGGACGTCACATGACATTTGATGATGGCATCACATGAATTTTCATCTATAACCTATCTCGGCATTGGTACGATCACGAATTTCTTCTAGGACCATCTGTGGGTGGTATAGTCTAAGTGTGTACCAGCTCTAACGTCGATCGCATAATTTACAAAAGTGCAAATGTAGAGTGCTTTAAAACGTGTACAAAACACATGGGGAAAAATGCATCTTTAATGTGACGTAACCCAACACCTGATGATGCCACGATCACACATTTCTTCTTGGACCATCTGTGGGTGGTGGTCTAAGTATGTATTAAGTCTGAGGTCGATCGCATTGATGAAGGTGCCAAGGTGGAGTGTTTTCAAACGTGAACAAAACATATGGGGAAAATGTGCATCTTTAATGTGAAGTAACGTGACACCTGATGACGTCACAATCACGAATTTCTTCAAGGACCATCTGTGGGTATTGGTCTAAGTGTATACCAAGTGTAACGTCGATCGGATTTACAAAAGTGCCGAAATGGAGCGTTTTAACACATGTACAAACCCTATGGGGAAAAACGCATCTTTAATGTGACGTAACCTGACACTTGATGACGTCACGATCACGAATTTCGTCTAGAACCATCTGTGGGTGGTGGTCTAAGTATGAATTAAGTTTAAAGTCGATCGGATTTACGAAGATGCCAAACTGGAGTGTTTTAAAACGTGTACAAAACATATGGGGGAAAATGCATCTTTAGTGTGACGTAACCTGACACCTGATGACGTCACGATCACGAATTTCGTCTAGAACCATCTGTGGGTGGTGGTCTAAGTATGAATTAAGTTTAAAGTCGATCGGATTTACGAAGATGCCAAACTGGAGTGTTTTAAAACGTGTACAAAACATATGGGGAAAAATGCATCTTTAGTGTGACGTAACCTGACACCTGATGACGTCACGATCACAAATTTCTTCTAGGACCATCTGTGGGTGGTGTTCTAAGTATGTACCAAGTCTCAAATCAATCGGATTTAAAATAGTGGCAAAGTGGACTGGTGGAAGAAACGTGTGTTAAACCTATGGAGAAAAAGTCTGAAAAAGGAGAAAAAAAAAAAAAAAAAAAAAAAAAAAAAAAAAAAATCTTAACGAAAACAATAGCTGTTTCGGTGAGTCACCGAAACAGCTAATTAATATTGTTACAGGCACCTTTCATATAGAACAGCATTGGGATGGGGTCAGGGATATAGCACGCAATCGTACCCTAACCATAGTCCAACAGTCCCCCCCCCCCTCAATAATATAATGCGTATAGGGACGCAAAGGGTAATGCATTTCCTTTAGTTATTTATCATAGGGCGTCCACTTGCCTCCCCTATGACATTTGGAATTGCTTTCTTTTAGGAAATGAAAGCATGAGCACCTCACAACCGCGCTGCAAGCATAGTATGACCCTCTCTCGCAATTTAACCAATTTTACAAGCGAAAACAAAAATGAATACTGTCCATCTTTGACAGCTCCCCCATTAATCAGATGGCGCCCCGGCCGGGTATACTAGTTCCCGGTCTCTCCGTTGTCCTTCGGACTTCGAATGTAGGGACTGATAGCGGGTAATAGATTAGGAATACACACGTTTCGGGTTTTTTCTCCAGAAAATGTATTTGTGAGTGAAACCCGTTCACGTAGACAGAATTGTCACAAACACGTAGACCGCAGTTCACATCCCACCATGACATCCCAATATAACCATAAGCCGTTCAGATATTCACCAACAATTTTCAATATTCTCGCAAATGGCCAGTGAGTGCGACACTTTTACGACAAAGTTGTACCTTAAAGAGACACGTTTTAGGTGACCAAGACATTTCAATTTCAAGTCGTATTTCAAGGCATTATAGCCTAATCGATTCCTTATTGTACAAACTCCAAAATGACGATGTTTGGTGATGGTAGGTCAAGTTTAGGTTAGGGTTATTCACTAAAAGTGGGTTTTTTTGTGCACAAGTATATGGGAAGGTCTCCAAAGGTACCATTTCCTGTAAAAATTATTATATAATCGATCATAATTTTCTTGCACGTTCTGTGTCGATTTGTTATGATTGCACGTGCATATTTCGTTTAGGATGGGCGGGGCCAAACTACCAAAAATCTCTCACCAAAGGCGGATAGCCTTTCTCGGAAGCGAATTTCATTTCATACATTGCTATAGTATACACCAATGCGATATTGAAATGATGGTGACGGTTCTGGCGGCCATGGGACGCCTCCATGCTTGAACGCCCATCACAGGTGCGTTTTTGTACAGCTCTGAACACGTCACTAAAGGGACGTGCATTGTGTGAATGAAATAACAAAGTGAGCTTTGGAACGTGCCAGTAATGGCGGAAAGCCAGCCCAGTAATCACAAAAAAGTGCGCAACTCAGATCTGTCTAAATACTCTTTGGTCTTTGATGACATATCAGCACGTATGGCGGAAGCACAGGCGTCAATAAACTGCGTGTGAAGCCATACAAACAATCCTTGATTCCATTCATAACTCCGCGCATTTAATTTCTAAAGAATTGCATATTTTTGAATGAAAAGAATCGAAACCAGACCGATATCGCCTGTAATAAACGCAACTCTCGTTTCCTTTGAAAAAAAAAATAGAATGGCCTTTTTGTTATAGTTCTCTGTATTTGGACTTCGGCCTCTGAAAAAAATGATAAATCAATGAATGAACTGTCGACAGCTAACGCAATGTCAATATGAATCATTGATATGCAAGATAAAGTAGTAATTGTACGGATGGTTTACTACTTCCTAGCTCATGTTTGGATTCGTAATATACTGATCACGCCTTAATGACGTCACTGAAACAGCGCCCTCGGGCATCAGGGGAAAACCATGAACAAAATAAATTGTGAGATAAAAGTCCGTTTTTCATATGCAAATGCGCACACGTTCTTCCAACAAACTGTTTGCTGTTACCTACCCCTTGTTGGGGTACGGTCTACCCGATGTTCCCCAATACCACCCATGTTCCCCAGTACCTATGTTCCCCAAAATCCCTGGGGTTAGGGTAGGGGTTAGGGTCAGGTTAGAGATGGTTAGGGTTAGGGTTAGAGTTAGGGTTGGGAAACATAGGTATTGAGGAACATTGATATGTGGAACATAGGTATGCAGGCCCGGATTACCCAATAGGCACAGTAGGCACTGTGCCTAGGGCCTACGAAAACTTGGGGGAGGGCCTATGCGAAAATACCGCAGTGTGCCATAAAACACATAGACCTACCCACACACACTCCCAAGCGCAGAAAACGTTTATACAAAAGTTTTAGGGTCTCTCTCAGAATTTTCGAGTTCACCAACTGACGCTTTACAGCATGTATGCATAGGCCCTACGTATAAAATGTACGTGTAAAGTCTGTCGTTCTGAAGCGTCGATCGGTGGGGAACAGGGGGGGGGGGACATGTCATTCCCCAACGATTTTCGTGCCTGAATAAAAAAATGTAGCCTACATTTGATTCTATTCTATAGCTCAGAACAGTTGATTTAATATGACTCCAAACTCGAAAAAGTAGTTTAAATGATGATCTTGTGCTAAAACTTTGGCAGTTGTCAGAAAATTGCCTCAGATTGCACGCACCACATCAAACCGCGCCTAGAATCCAATTTTCTTCAGGGCCCTTAAGCGGGCCCCGAACCTATACGCCGTTTACGCTTCGCACTCGCATAATTAGTACTGATACACACATGTATGTACCACCCCCACTCTTGAGAAGCTTTTCGAATGTCCACGGCCGGGCGTTGGTCATCCCCCCCCCCCCCCCCCCCCCACTCACCGGAACACACATACGCAACTGGCCGTCATTGCACTCGCGTGTTCACGATTTTAATCATGCCACCGGCTAACGTTAATGTGACATTATATTATAATGGAATCATTCCCTAGACTTAGCGTAAGTACAAGAAAAGATGAATTTTCCCAAGCTAGCTAAGGGAGCTGAATTAGGATCAGACAACAAAATTCCCCCGTAAATGTTTGTAAACGGGTCAGTAGTTTGATATAAATATAATGAGGTAAGGGAAACTTGCTAGAATTTCACTCAATCAGCGCGATATGTCATTGCCGGCCGAAAGTAGCACGACGCCAAACAATAAGACAGAATAAGGACGAGCTTGGGAAAGGTTAATTGCTCGTAGTGACTCTGAATAGTCAACTGCTCGGTACATACGATTGGTAAGAAAAGAGTTACGTAACAGCATTCACGCGTATATAGCGCGATGCCGATGCATCTTTCGTGCAGCTATGAAACACAAAGTCTCCCGCTGCGGAAATAAGGATTATGTTTTAAACGCAAAGAGAAAAGCATCTACTGAAACAGTCTAGTTGTTAAGCTGTCTGACAGCGGAACCCGGGTTAGGGGTTCGAATCCGGTTGGTGTCATTTTTTGGTTTTCGTTGCCCGCGCTTCTGTCATTTAAGAGTATTAATTTCCCGCCGTCATTTACCAACAGCAGTTAGCTCGGTCGGTCGGTAAGCTGACTCACAAGTTGGGACTGTCTGCGAAGTCCAGGTTGGCATCTGCGTATAGGTACGGGGTTCTTTTGCTGACTCGGCAGCAAGGCTTAGAGTGCCACCTCGTTTCCTCCCTTTATGGTGCCTGACTTTCGAGTTACATGGATGGACAGGGAAGGAGGTGTGGTGGGCCGGGTACCGAGTCCCGGAAGAGTTCTATATGGAAGTCGGTAAGGGGCTCATTGAGTTAGGGTCATAAGTCCGACTCCTGAAGACTTGGCCATCGCCACATAACTTTTTGTTTTATTTTCTTTCTTTTCTATCGGAGGACAATAATTGCAAGAATGATTAATTTGTTATGTTAAAAGCTTGCAATTGTTTCGAATTTTTTTTAAAAAAATTGCTCGAAAATACAAAATTCAATCCAGCTATAATGTTTTCATTTCATTGTGACAGTTGCAAAACTGCATGTACATGCTCAGTGTATTTGTAGAAAATAGCACATCAACTTGTGATGTAAGTTGCCACCATCATCGTAACATGACGAAGAAATAACCACACAACTTTGCAAAAACATATTTTTATCCTTTTGTGAGAGTATACAGTGCGTTAAAACTTTGCGTAATTGTTTCACTGAAATGCCATCACTGTGATCGAAGACAGGGGTATATATAATTATTTCTCAATTATTTAAATCCAAACATCTTCGTGCAGACAGATTATTTGTACACTCCAGCGACTTTTGTTTTAAATATCCTTCTAAGGATATTTCATTAAACACCATTTTTAGACAAACAAAAATGTTTGAAAGCTAAGAGAAGTGACTGACACAATACGCATGTATTAGGCTTAAAGTCGACGTTTGGATGCGGTGTATCGGTTAGGAATATGGGTTTGGAACCAGACCAGTCCACCGTAGTTGATGAAACAATACAATAAAAAAAATTATAAAATAGTATTATAAACTTTCTTTAAGTTTTGGACTTCTAGTTTGGGATTCAGCATTTCCTTGTATTGCAGTGGCCTGTTTGAGTAAAAGTGAATATCACTGTGACTCAACAGTAAACGGTTAATCACCGCAATAAGTAAACAGTCATCCTACCGATTGCAAAATTTGATGACACTTTGCACAACCTTGGAACAACGGGTGTAGAGAATTGACTGGGTTCTAGTTATAGCGCCCTCACTTGTCAAAGGAATGCAAACTCATGGGAGGCGTGACAACACAATATTATCAGGGGCGGATCCAGGATTTTTTGCGGGGGGGGGGGGTGTTTCATCAGCAAATCAATGCTCCTGTGGGTGGGGTGTGGGGGTGAGGGGCTCGTACCATACCTTTAATGGAGGCGCTGTTAAAATCCGACGATCATCAACACTACTACGGAATAGTGTAGAAATACCCCCCGCAACCCAGCTGGCTCTAACCAAATTGTGTGCACAGGCGGATGTTAATACCAGTATAATTGTAATATTTTTTTGGGTGTCAGAGCGGTGGGGGGGGGGGGGGGGGTCACATTACTTTTAATGTATTTCTATGAAAACAAAAACATTTGAGTCAGTTCTGGGGGTGGAGTTTACCCCCCCCCCCCTCTGAATCCGCGCCTGATATACAAAAACGACGAGTGGAAACGATTTCATGACAAGTACGATTCACTGTTAAGTGATGGTCATTGTCTTTTTGTTGACACAATTTTATTATTTATTAGGAGTTGTTCACTGAATCGTGCAAAAACTGACCATCAAAATATACTGTCTTTCGCGAACCTTACAATTTGCAGTATTTTCCGCAATGTCCTCTCGATATGTGCAGTGCGCATCATTTTCCTTGAAAGCAAATATTGACATGCTCCCTGCATGAAACATTGACACCCAGAAACCCTGGTGTAATCTTTTAGTTTGTTGTCCTTTTGTTTGCTGTCCCATAGGGAAATCCCACGCCGATATTACCGCTACTTTAATTAAAAAAAAAAATCTTGACAAGAAACAAACATCAAAAAGGATGATGGAAATGAATAATCGAATAGCAGTTTTCAACATTCATTGTTCCTATGACATTTTACCGCATTATGTTGGACACAAGGAATTATATCTTACAAAAATATACCCTCATCTTTTTGTTTGTACAAAATGGGCTCGCCAGTTGGAAAATAGTGTATCGCATACGCATGACATGGTGGCTGTTGTTTACGCAGACAGGACGGTACTCAACTTGATACCATTTCATTTTTCTTGCGGTTTACGTTGGCGGAAATAATGGCTTGGTTTTTCTTCCTCCATTTTTATGGGAATAAATCAGTGGAGAATCGAAGCGAAACATAATAATTTTCTTCAAAATTTAAAATTGTTGTTTTGCACATATATCTGGACTCAGTCTTGATATAAACGCGAAACGATAAATTCAGCAAATTGAAAGCATACAATCCTGTACAAATTTCAAAACGTGGCATTGATTATTGCACAAAACGAAAATGTTTGCACCCCTCTCTACCGTTCTACATCTTTGAGAAAATGAATTTGGAGGTGATTTTGACTATTTGACAGTAACTAAAAATGCAAAGAATTACCATTTAATCTCTTTTTTTTGGTGGCATATTCAAACGTGTGTCATTTGAGTTCAAATGCATCAACTCCTAAAGATAATTCCGTTGGGGTGTAAACCGAAGAAAGAATGTTTTTCATGATTCCGTTTCTCGGCGAAAAAAAATCGACCAAAAAAAGTTTACCACGTTCGTATAATTATATCAACTTATCTTTGAATAAGCACAATTTCCAATCAGTACACTCACATTTATAGTACTTTTCGGGTCAACGGTCATGACACGGGGTAAATCAACTATTTGAAGAACTCCAAAGAACCTTATTCAGCGCTGATTGTTTTCCACAGGTTGTCGAGATTCAAAGTCCACTGAACAAAGGACCTCAACCAATGTCTGCTTAATAGTCTGAGTGGTGCGTAATACACAATACTCTGAAAAAGTGAGCCGACATTGCATTGTCAGAACACAAGCAATATTTCGGTTTCAGTTTCGTACGGTTTGTGTCAACAATCAGGAGAGTTATTAGTTGTTGGCCAACATAAACCTTTTTGAGTGGGGGGCACAGAGCACGGCCGTTTAAAGTTTGTTCTGTGTTTTAAGTTATAGTATGATTTAATAATAACTAAGGGTTAATGCTATAGGCAGAAAGGAGTTTAGTGCATTAGAATTAATTAACCAGTCTATTTCGCTTGTCAACCAAGCTCCTGTATTTCGTACAGGAAGTAGACAGGGCGAAATTAGGTGAGACTTTGTTATTGTTTCTCATCGCAAAGTGTGCAGATATGTAAATCATTTTTTTTTAGCAGCGGGATATTAGCTCAACAAATCATCGTGTCTCTCCGTTAGTTAGTTAGTTAGTTAGTAACAACCATCAAGTTGACATTGTCTATTGCTCCTACATGTTTCGACCGATTTCAACCAAACTTTGTCAAAAGTATCAGTAGCCCAGCCCCAACATGACACATGACCAAACTGGGGTCAAGACTCATCATGGGGTCACTGGGGGTCAAAAACCAGGTTTTTTTTCAACTCAAAATAGTACTCCTTCCAGAAATTACACGGTACAACCACGTGACTTATGCATGAACAAGAATTCGTTGGCCCGCAGCTTCCGAGAACCCAAGGAAGCTTCTTATTTTTTTGCATGGAATTAAGTTATCTCGTTCGAATTTGTCTTGTTATTTCAATTAAACGAAGTTCTTTTCGAAAAAAATCAAAGTCTTACAGAGCCTAGCCACGCATGCATGAACAGCTAGATCAATGTCAGGAAAGGACTGCCCCGCCGTATTAATACCGACAGTGAAATCCAATAATTATGGAGTGCGTACCCCGAATGAGGTCAAGGTGGAGTGACTCGCAGCGATCGTGCGTGCTTTCCCGTCGCAATTTGTTCGCACTGCCGGCTGGCCATGCCGGCATGATCAAACGCACAATCGTTAAGGAGAGATTACTTGCATTACTGATCGTTCTGGTACTAAACACCTCGTGAAATTATTCTGTCTGGCTTGCTGTTATTTAGAAAAAAATCGAGAAATATATTTCCAACAATCAGTCAATTGACTGATTATTGTTATAAACGAAATCGTGTTTCGTGATCAAAAGGTTGTCTATGGTGTTTCACTGTCTTCTCGAAAAGTACAGTATCCACTGAGCTGAAACTTCAAAAGGCTACGTTTTCAGCATTTTGAGTTATTATGGGAATCAAACAACGCATGAAAGGCAAACGATTCAATATACTAAATTGCTAGGGTCTGCGTATAGAGGGCAATATACTGATCAAAATCGGTCAATTTTCGTAGCATGAGGGCAAATCAGATATTCAGTCGGTTAATCGGCATAATGTATCACCTGTTTGCATTTGTGTGGGGCCGTTTTAAGGTGTAACCACTTGCTAAATAATAATTAATTGAACATTCCTCGACTTAATAAGTTACTTATATAATAACAACTATAGGCTATGCTCCCGGCGACAGATGCAACGACGCGGGAAGACATGGCAATTGTTTCTATAAATATTTGTGTTTTGTGCTCTTAAAACGTATATTTGTCTTGCCATACGGTAGTTATCAGCAATCTTGAATAAACCACTATTAATAATTGAACAATTGGGAACTTTGGAATGTGCATGGATTTATATCCATGAGGCGACAGTGCATATTTAAAGACAGGATGGGGGCATATTTGTACACATGGCGGTGTCTAATACTCAAATCAAAATTCAGCAATGCCAATTCATCTGCAAGAATGGTTATTTACAAGTACCGTGCAAGATTCGTCTCCCACGAATCAAATGACGATTACGTCAGTTGTCGACAACTGACCTATACACCTTATATTCCCGCAGGCACTGTAAGTACTATAGTGGAGCAGATAGGGGTATTATTTGGGGGATTGTTCGCTTTGATGATACAAGCATGGAACTTGGCACACAGTCAGGGTATGTCTTATAAGAAAGATATTTGGCTAGAGGGCTATCGCAAATTTGTCCTTTGACAACAAATTGGTAGAATAACAAGCAATTTTCGAAATGTTCAAAATGACTTCCATTGCTTGTTATTCTACATATTAAGACATATTTTGACTATGTGCCAAATCCCATGCTTGTATCATCAAAGGCACAATCCCATCACCTATCTGCCGTAATACTGTTGTCATTAAGATGATAAATTGAAGTTTTCACGGAGGAGACTAGCTTATATTCGATATTTGATAAATTGCCGAACATGAACTTCGCAACTTTTTCAAAATACCCAATATACATGAGCAAAAACAAACATGCTTTTAATACCTTACGTCGGATCTGCAACGCGCTTGAACTCACTCGTACCAGAGACCTTTGTCGTGCAAGTATAGCTCACCGATTCCACTTGCTAGAAAGCCGGTGGACGGGTACGGTCCAAACCACGGAATCTTCGAGTAGGATTTGATTTCAACCTTTGCTTTTATTCCTTCTCAACAACTATAGTCGAATCGAATGTAAAGCAAACCATCTATGTCGACATCTACATGTGACTGCGAATCAAGAGGCGAGAAATCACAATTACATCATCGACAAACACTTCCTAGTCTATTTCCTGAACTTCCAACTCAAAATTTTCCCCAACTTGTTTGACATTAGTGATTGAGTCAACTTACCTCATGAAATTTCAACTCGGGTTGTTGTTTTATCTTATTATTAGTCAATCACTTCCTGTATTATTAATGAGTATTTTTTTCCAATTTTATCTAGGATTCTCGAGGGGATTTCGTCTCCTCTCCCGCAGATGGAATGACTGTGCTTTATAGGTAAACATAAACCTGCATTATTCATTACATTTTGTAATCGGGAACACACTGAAAATAAATAGGGCACAGATGCCATTTTCGCAATCTTCTTTCAACTATTTGTCATTCTAATTCTTGTCGATGCATGCGATTTCACCAAATGGATTTTAGATATAATGCCAAACAACAACCTGTGTTTAGTCTACAGGGTGAGTAAAAATAAAGAAAACACAAATGGCAGGAACAATTTGTAACGAAGTTCTGCATGTATCACTATCAAAATCTAGGATATGAAAGACCAAATCAATGAGCTTTCTTTTAGTACAAGAATCATTCAAATCACTCATGTACTTTTCAAGTAACGGCGTTTTAAACACAACCACCGTTTTAAAGTTCTGTCCACAGATCACAAATAAAAGATGCGTCCTTCCGGCAAAACGAAAA
Source organism: Patiria miniata (assembly GCF_015706575.1). NCBI lineage: Eukaryota > Metazoa > Echinodermata > Asteroidea > Valvatida > Asterinidae > Patiria > Patiria miniata. The sequence continues at coordinate 44,586,476 of NW_024037069.1, read as the reverse complement.
ACAATTCACAATCACATAGGGATGCATGTGAATTGTTTCGTTTTGCTGAAAGAATATTATACCTTTTTTGTGATCCATGGACTGAAGTTTAAAACGGTGGTTGTGTTTAACATTCCGTAACTTAAAAAGGACATAAGTGATTTGAATGATTCTTGTACTAAAGAAAGCTTATTAGTTGGGCTTTCATATCCTAATGTTAATTTTTAGCACGATTTTTCTCTTTATTTAAATCGGTCCCTTTCCGAGCAATTGCCAATTTTTCTACGTACCTTTATAATGAACCTATTCCGGTTTTCATAAAAAAACAATCGAAATTTAACATCTTTACTGCGTGCTTTTTATTGTGATTAGGCCTACGAGGGTACGACACTGTTTATTATGTCAATCCCAAATTCTTCATACCAAATATTGTCCTTTTTTCTTTTCTTTTTTTAAACAAAATGCATTCAACGCGGAACGTTATGTGTTTATCCTAAGAATGTAGATATGGAATCATATATTTTCAATGCCGTACGAGTTAGGAAATGAATGCATGCATTTGTGTGTCGAACCTACGAATTGCCAAAAACAGAGATTTAGAAAAACACAAATAACGGAATTATCCCTTATAAATTCGGAGTGCACCATTCGATTATAGTGGCTTGCGAAAACCACACTTCCTTCTACATCGCAATGTCTTGTTGTGTTGAGGTACATTTTACCTTGACGTTTTGCATTTGTTCAGCATGCACATACTTCGATTTTAATATCGAACTGATGGTGTTTTTGCGGTCGTGTGAAGGCTGAAAACGAAAGTGGCGTGACATTTTCCCGTGCTTCATTTGCATTGCGAAAATAAAAGAATGTGCTGCTGTAACCGTAAGCTGCAACGAAGCATTTAAACATACACAGGGAACACTCGCAGAAGATCAGACGGCTGTTTTCTTTCGTCACTTTATTAGAATGTCTTTCTGTGGGGGAAATGTAGCAATTGTGACATCATCAATTTACAGTTACAAATGTTGCAACCAATTTAAACCAAAGTTTTTTTTTTCTAAAAGGAAGCGAATTTGCATCCCAGTAATCCATCCGTGGATCATGTCTCCCTGTCAAAAAACCTCTCTTTATTCAAAAATATAATCTGTATATATTTACAAAAACCTCGAAATAAATCGTGATGCTTTCATTTCGGCTACGATTTGAGTCATCTCTCGCGTGATCTCTCGGGAATTGAACGAGTACTGGTATCACAACTTGGTTACTGTTTACTATAACTGGTTACATATAGAAATATCATTATCTATCAATTCTTATAAATTTCGTCAGTTTGAACAACCATGGTCCTGAATAAATAAACTTCAGTCTACGGGGAACTTAAGGTAAATATTTCATTCTAAGTTTAAAAAAGGAATTTCCAACAACATATATAATGACAGTGCGATGTGGTACGATACCAGCGTGAGTCATTCGAGGTAAATCATGTGATCCCGTTTGCCGGCTCAACCAAAAGTGCCCATCAAATCAAAGGCTACATTATCAAGATTTCTTCACAATCATCACTATGTTCATTATCTGTAACAGCTTTCCTACACTGCCGGCAAGGGATACATATACCTATCTCCGGAATGTGTACGTTACATTGCAGAAACATTCACGTACGTTATATATAACAATATATAACAATTAGTTCCACAAACCGCATTCACACATCAAAGCAATACTAACTGGGTAATGTCTTTTAGAAGGGAACAAATCTTAAAACAATAACCTAAATAAAACTGCGCGAGTTAAAGGGAATATACAACATTTGCAACATACAACATCAAAAAACAAAACTAAGAAATTATTATGAAAATACCTTACTGGACTGTTAGTGAATGACAGGCTAAAGCATCCTGTAAAATCATGGCACCTGGTGTGCTGGTTGGCCGACCAGCGTTGGAAAAATCTGGGTTTTTTTCTTCAAATACTGCCCCCAATTTACCATATTTAGTTAGTCCGCATTTTGTTTGCAATCGATTACACACCTATGAACGGGTACAAGCCAGCTAGTCTGGTTCCCTGACCTTACAATTCCCCAACGTCTATAAATTGCTAAATTCGTCACCGACACCACGAACTGACACCCGGTGGTCAGCGTTGCAGAAATACAAATCGAAGAAAAAAGCTTTTAAAGGTTTGACACGAATTTACTCAGTAAAATAATCCATCTATCTTAGAGGTTTTATTATCACTTAACGTTAAAATGCTTTAACTACTCCATTATAAACATTATATTGTGAAAATATGCTTAGTTAATTAGCAATTAAATGATTAAGACGGGTGTCAGTTCGTGAAAACGAACATTTATGTGTTTTTGGAGAGTGCACGCATGCAATAGCATTAGTGAGTGTCAGTTCGTGAAAACAAAAATTTACGTGTTTTTGGAGAGTGCGCGCACACACTGCGCATGCGTGCCTGCACTCTCTAAAAACACGTCAATTTTCGTTTTCACGAACTGACACTCCCTAACGCTATTGCATGCGCGCACTCTCCGAAAACACGTACATTTTTGTTTTCACGAACTGACACCCTGTGCAGTGTCACTTCGTGGTAACAAAAATCACCAGAATTAACCAATTTCTTGAACATTCATTAGTAAAATGTGCTTATTTTAGATGATTTCAGCAATTTTAACTTCGTCATGTTAAACTTCATGATACAAACTGCTTTATCGGCAATAAAAGAAAATTTGAATTTTTAAAATTGTTTGTACACATGTGATGCAGAGGGTGTCAGTTCGTGGTGTCGGTGACGAATTTTTCCAGTATCTACGAACACAAAACGTCAAACAAGTCAGTGTAACAATATTTGCCATAAAATACTAACTCCCCAAATCCATCCATTTCTGAAAATTACAGCAAAAGCAAATGTTGTTATTACCTTTAACGACAAGACAATAGCTCAAAGGTTTTCTTGGATCATCAGGGGTAAATCGAAAGAATATTATAAAGTTTTTCTCAAGTTGCGTTGGCATCACAACTGATCCAGGCAAGCAATAATAGAAAGCTTGAAATGTTGCCAAAACTATAAGGGACATGACACTGTTTGGACGAAAGAGCCATTGGCACGCGTCCAAGAGATATAACGCCCTAGGCAGCTGGATATCATGATGCTACATTGTTGTTGGTTCGATCGCTGGGGCTGACAACTCGGAAAAAAACTTTCAGTTTATAATAACTGGGCCAGAATAAAATGGTAATTGTTCTCTTGTTCATACTTCCTAGGGTAGGTCCACTGGGAGCGAAGCTACCCTGGATGGTGTTGATTTGTACAACTTCCTGGCAGGAAACCGAGCTTTCCAAACTCGTTTACTTAAGGAAAATATGACAAAGCACATTAACAGGTGCGTGAAGTTTCTGGCGGGAAAAATACATTTAGGACAAACCTTAGTACGTAATAACGCACCCTTTTCAATATTGACAATATTGCTACAATTGTTTTTCGCAAGCCATCGGACAATATGCGAGTATACAATGTCTATGAATTGTATAGGGAAAACAATATTGAACAATTGAGAATTTAAATCTGTCCTTTAATAAAATCCACTAAGGAACGAAAAGCCGACTAATAAGGGCAAGACCACTCCCTATATTTAGTATATATGCTGTCACAACAGCAGTGATCCCTTGTAGCTAATTTAAAACAAAGAATTAATTTTCACTGACAAATACAAAAGATGAATCTTGTTTATTTGAATGCGTATTTATTAAGTATAGACCGGAATATTATATATGGCTAAAATAGCCTCATGCTGTGTTTTAGTGTTAAACTCTACATTTTAATATAATTTCATTTGGGTTTAGTTTTACAATATTGTATTTAGCTCGATGTACGGGACAGGGAGTAGGCCTGTACTTCCGAGTTCAAAGGTCATACTACATTGACATAAACTGCACCAATAAGCAGGCCTCGCAAATGGATCACGACCAAAGATTGGGGCCTATACCATGACACTTCTTTGTCCTACACTTTTCATGGTCTGGGTACATGTTGACCGATTCCCTTTTAGGACTTTGACGGGTAATGATTCTGGATAAAAAATTAAAAATAATAAAGTGAGAACCGTTTCCTTCATTAAAATGTACCCGGTTCATTTAAGAGACACTTATACAGGTTTGTTTAAATCTTAACTAAACGTCAAATCTTAGGAGTCATAAGCTTAAGATCTAAGAAAACACTAAACACTTTACTCCGTTTAAACAAGTGCCATCATAAAATTGCACATTATTTAACCTTTACATTTCGACGGTTAAAGAAAAAACAACATACAAGGCATATTTGAAAATTAAAAACAAAATGTTAAAACTCAATTTAGCATTACTAAAAGGGCGGATATTTAACGGTTTGGCTTTAAAAAATACAATTTGACATGATGCTTCCATATTGATCAATTCTATGTTGTGAACAGCAGTAGGCCTAGCTATCCCAAATGCATGCGTGGGAAGTTTACAGGACTCAGTTCAATCATCACTTTCAAATGCCATGACTCATGTTTCCGATTTTATTAAAACGGGTCCACTTTTCCCACGTATACGCGCAAACATATCACCTTGCTAGAAAACAGCAAAATACTGCAAATCCTGTTTTCATGGTAACGCACGACGCGAATGAAGTCTATACAATCTACAGGCCGAACGTAGCCCTATACCAAGCTTTGGCATGGTTCTGGTCTATAATACGGAACCCATCGAAGCGGCTTATAGCCACAAAAAAGATTAAAATTTAGGACATGGAAAACATCGTCTTTCTTGTTCCCAATTAAACCACCTGCTTACCAATGTCAAACAGGTGTGTAACAGGGGTTCAAGTTCGCTTTCGTAAAACTAAACCAAAAACTCTATCATAATCTGACATCTGCCATTGATTAACAGGGTTCTGTGACCTTTTTTGCCTCTAGTTTTGTTTTCCATTTTTTTTCAGGACTCGTGACATTTTTGTTTGTTTCTCGTAAGCTCCATCCACTTGATTTTTCTCTCTCTCACACATTTCCAAACAGCACCATACCAAGGACATGCCAGGAGCGATGATATTCCGTCCAGTCTATCCTACGCCATATTAACCATCACTGTCTCATCAAGAATCTTCGTCAACATCACAACCTATGTATTTTGCATCCACATATAATTCCATCCACCTCACATTGTTTCCTTTAAGTTTCCTTTACTCTGACGACTGTCTCACGAAAACAAATTCGTTTTGTGACAAGGTGACTTCACCGATGAGTTTTAAATTCGGTAACACGAGTCACACAGTCTTCATCATCAGTCAGACTGTTCTCAGTTGTTGCCAGACTGTTCTCATGTTCTTCTCATTCATAGTTTCTTCACCAGCAGGCAGATTCGGGCTCGTACTTTCTAAAGAATCCCTTAGGAGTGTTACTCTCCGCGATGGCAATTGTCACGTCACCGATTGTCACGTTGGTCACGCTAATCTGCGAGCTTTCCTCCATGGAGTCACGGTACTTCCTCAGTAAGGCAAACTTGCCCAGCTTGACGGTGTTGGTAGGAGTGGTGGCGTTGGTGGTTGGGGAGGGAGGCTTAGAATCCATGGAGTTGGGGGAGGCGATGGGCGTGTCACAACCCATGTAGGTGGCACTGTGTGGTGGTCTGGGTGCGGTGGGTGAGGGAAGGCAACCAGCGATGGGTGATGTAGCATCACGACAATTACCGGTCAGGGAGCTGGTCTCCTTGAGTTGCAAGAAACTGGGTTTTTTGACCGTCTTCTGTTGCCCATTCATCATGTCTTTGTCCGTATGGGGGAAATTTCCATTAGCGTCTGGCGTCTCCATGTCGGTACTCGCTTCTTCGTTGCCATGGCCGTTACGGGCTTCCGTATCGTCTGGACACTCATTCGTCTCCTGCTCGTGAAGCGTCTTCAACTTGGCCTGCTCTGACAGAAGCTGATATTCCTTGCACTTGGCCAGAAGTTCACGTCTCTTATTCTTCAAATCCTGTGAAGAAAATCAGCAGAAAAAAAATACGAATCAGTTAATGTTTCAAAAAACTAATCCATGGGGGGGGGGGGTTCTGCGAGTATACAAGGGCCGAACCAGGGGAAGTGGGTAACGGAGGCCATCCCCCCCCCCCAAAAAAAAGAAAATAAATAAATAAATAAATAAATAAAAATAAACAAACCCAATCGTTTTTTTTTCAAGTGACGTCGCAATGAAGGCAGGCACTGCGTATACCACCATCTTTTCCTCAAAAGTATTTGGTTAAAATAGTCAGAAATTGCCTCGGATCGCACCATAGAGCATCTAGAAACCATTTTTTCCCCCGTGGCCCTTAATTAAGCGGGCCCCGAACCACACGCCGTAATTATTGGACCCATTTTTGGAGGGACCAACAATTGTTTTGCCCCCCCCCCCCAAAAAAATGTGTGGTCAGGATCCGCCCTTGCGAGTATACAATTCTTATCTATTGTTATCAGCAGCTAGATTTGATGGTTTCATTGGTTCGTTGGACAAAAGAATTCGGACTTGGCCATCAAGTTACAGATCGGATGTCTGAGGTATTATGGCGACGCAGGCATATTCACAGGGACATGTAGTCACAAAGTCTGTATTATTAAACCCTCCCCGTTCATTAATTACAAATTAATGTACATAACAAACATGGTAGAAGTAAAAACAAACAAAAATCCCAAAAAACACGGAATGCACAAAAACATTCCTTTAAAATCGATAACACAACCAGAATTAAGCCAACCCGACTTTCATGCCAAAAAGCATCCCAATCGGTTATCAACTTGGCGCTTTACCAAATAATTTCGTTTTCTCATTTGCCATTGTAATGCCTGCTTTTCTTTATGAGGACGCGCGCCGCACGCGTGCTTACACTGCCCCACGCTATAATTTGATCTCTCCGAGGTCCCGAGTAGACATGTTGACAGTAAGATTGTTTTTTCGCCGTTGGGAACTGAAAAGACCATAATAAGTCGGGCCCCCGCCTCCGCATTAAAGCTGAGACGGCATTCACCCGTAGCTTTTCCATGAGGTCAATTTCTACAACAGGTGTTTATGAGATAACCGTTAATTTTTTTGTGTGTGAAACTTCGGGTTTTCTTTGATTTACATGATTTATATGATTTGGTTCATTGATTTCAATGCTTTCTAAAATACACAGGGAGATACAATGATATGTAGTAAACTAGATATAAAGGATAATCAGTGACTGAAGTAAATAAACTAACTGATTCAAACTAAGTTCAAATAAACTAAATGGGAAAAAAATTGTGTAACTGCATGACAGTTAGACATTTAGTCACAACAGACCATAAAAAGGTTACAGCAACGTTCGTTATTAACGTTTCGAAATTACATGTTACATTGTTAACATTAGATGTATTGTTGCTGCTGTTTGAAATTGATACCTGTTTGCACTAACTGATATCGAAAATCTCGTTTTTGTTGTAAATGACACATAAGACAGCCGTCGTGTTTTCAGTTTGTCTGACCAGGTTGCTCACGAGGCGAGTTAGCAGACGGAAGGCCTTCGTGCGATGTTCGATTTCTGATACTGAATCTCTAATCGGTTCAGGTTTCACCGTCCCCTGCATGTATACATGGAGGTATACCCTCAAATAAACGGTCAGGGGTTTACAGCAAAGAGAATATCTTTTTTTATTATCGCTTTGAGGAGATCCTGTAAAATTATCCGCCACTCGACATGTTTTTTGATGGTATTATATGACCATCATCAGCTCAATTCAATGGCGTGGGTTAGGTTACAGTTTGTTTCTTAATTATATATAGGCCCGGAAGAAAGTATAAAATCTTCAGACGAGTGATAATTGGAGTCAATGCAGCGAATCAATAGCCTTTGGCTCAGGCAGGTATAGGGCAGTCCGGGCTATGACAAGAATCTCTGCATGTATGCGGTTTAATTGTTGACTGGAGAAGAGGCTACGGGACTGAATTTTAGTGACCCCGATCCAGTAAAAATGGATGATTTGGATGAACTTATTCGATACTCAATGTCCTTTAAATTCGTTAATTAATTATTTTAAAGTGATATCCGTACAATTTCGGGGCTTTTTTTTTAAATTGGGAGAATTAATATTACTTTCAAATACAATCTTACATCTTAGTTTTTACTCGTATCATTAAATGTGGGAAAAGTCCTCACAAAAAAGAAACGTCAATGAAAATTGTTGAAGTTAAAAGAAATTCCAGAGAGTAACTTTGTTGTACATTTTGTGCCCTCGTGCTTTCGTAATGATGATAAAGTCTTCCCTTTTCCTCCAAATTATGTGCTTGGAGTTTGTGGGTGACTTCGCGGAACTGCTGAACATAAAACGGCTTAGCTAAACGCAGCAACATTTTGCTTACTCAAAAAAGGTCAAAAGCCAAAAAAGTCAGATGGCTCCCAACAGATTTGTGCTGTAAACTTAGTTTATTGTTACTGAATTAAACTAACAGTTTTTACTTGACAATTGTCATACAAAGGCTTGAATTCGTCCCAACCACAAGGAAAATGATGAGAGACAGCTACTGAGAGAGTTCACGGTCATGAAAACATGGAAGGCATGCCACTGTCATATAGTAAGGCCATAAAATCAAATGGCCAATAAACCCTTACATCCAAGGGTTAACCAAGACCTTTCCCATGACACGTGACTCTCGGTCAAGGGTCAGCATTCAGTCATCTGGGGAAGTCCATACCTCGCCTGAACTGGTCCGTGTGAAATCCACACCTCAGATCACCCCCTATAAATTCATATTCCAGATTTCAATTTCTGTACAGTTCAAAAGACCAAGTGCTTAAAAGTTCACATCGATCCTGTCTATTATGTTCAACTTCTTCCGAATCAAGTGACACAATCCTTGTTCCTCTTCTTTTTTTCCCACGACCGACCAATTTTCGCAAAAGTACAACTTATCGGAGATACCCATCCTTGACAATTTCGAATTAATCAAGCGCTTATTCCGACCTCCTTAATTTCCTGGCTATTATGAAAGACAAAAGTCAGTTCGCGGAGCCTTTATTTAGTTTTTGAATCCTGTTTACGAAGGTAAAATATCCTTCATATTTCAAATTTTATACAAAGATATTTTAGCGTAAAAGCTCTGGAAAATTGCCAATAACTGTATATGGTTTGGTGCAACGAAACAGACATTATCCGATATACAGACATTAACCAACACAGCACCTCACGTGTGCCCACACGCAACTGCTGCAAGCGTCCAATATATGGTAAGGCTTCGCCTGATTTTTCAACTGACAAACGTGGCGAGTTTACTTTAATCAAAAGAAAATATTCAAACACTAAGTTGTCATTGTTATGTTGGAGATGTTTTTAAAAACGATTCATCACGCCCCTCTGTAAAACACGTTTTATGTTTAAGTCTCTCGATGAACTCATTAGGCCTAATTAAAAAAAACATGTTTAGCGTCCTGCCTTTTGAAAAAAAAAGAAGGAAGGATACCCTTTTTTCCAAAATGGCCGCCGACCCATTTTCCAAAACGGCCGGCTGGGCTATTTATCAAGATGGCCGCCAGCTTTTTTTTTTAAATGGCCGCCACTTGGACTCAGGAAATGACATATGCCTACCAGCTGTATATGGGCTAGATCCAATAGACAAAGAGGCCAAAATGATGTCCTGTTTAAAATTTATCATTTTTTCCCGTTTTTTTTCTTTTCATTATTCAATAAAAAAAAAGCGGTGGCATCCAAATGGAAGCAGGGACGCTAAACCTGTTTTTTTTTTAAATTTGGCTTATACTCTTTACAAAGGATGACCCGGACAAATATCATGTACCTTATAGCAGCCATCCTGTAGAGGACAACGCCTTTGTTTTGTTGGGATATGCAGAGTGAACCATTTGTGCATTCATTGTTACTGAATTAAACACAAAAGATGCCCTCTAAGATGGCCGTTACGCAAAGGTCTAACACACCGAGAATCATCAACACAATGCCCCCTAATTTCTACCGTCACGGGCCAGCCCTTCAACGCTCATGTTCCAAAAAGCCACATCATCCCAATCAAAACTGGACTTCTTTTGTCGATGTCCAAATCCACTCTTGAAATTAACCGACCGGGGGGGGGGGAGGAAGTGTCCCATTCTCCTGGCGTTAGGCCATATACCATGAACAAAGAGATGACGCCCGATGGAACCAAGTCTAGAAGTCAAGTTCGATGACCCCGCCCTATATCAGGCTAGCTAGCAGCTGCCGTGTCTCCATTCAATAGGCCACGCGCGTTCTAAGCCTTCCGCTGTCCAGATTGTAATAACCCAAGCCTAACGGCCATCAATTGTTGACGAACGGCCTTTTCTTTTTTGTCTAACAGATTCGTCACGAAGAAAGGCTTTTGCGAATCCGACACTAACAACAAAAACTAATTATTCCTAATGCGAAGGGCTGATTAAAATGATCCGAACTCGCGAGTGCAGTTTCTCGAACTTGGTTTTTTATATTGATGACGTCCGTATACGATCTTTTGTCTTCGGGAACATGATTGTAATGATCAATTTGACAAAGTGAAATTGTTGGTCTAAGGCTAAGTGGCAAATGAATGCAGATATTCTGCAATGCTGCATACGTTGTTGTTTTGAACTTTTGATGCCGACTTAACTTTGAATAAAATACCGTTTACTATAATGTCACACAATTGAGAGGAATCTTCCTCGATGTAATTGCCCATTGATATCGTAGTAAAATGTTCCAATAGCATTCAGACTTTGTGCGTTACAGGCAGTGGCGTAGCCAAGGGGGGGGGGGGGCGTGGGGGGGGGGCGACAGCCCCCCATGAAACCTTGTCGCCCCCCAGTCGCCCCCCACTGAGATTTTGAGTTTCTAAACAAATTATCATTGATCTACATGACGCCCCCCATGAAATGTTCCAGCCCCCCCCCCCCCCCCCCCCCCCCCGCTGAAAAATTCCTGGCTACGCCACTGGTTACAGGTGTCTCAGAGGGCCTTTGTTATCTTAATTTAGTAACAATGAATGCAAAACAGGTTTACTAATGCCTGTCCATACGATACAAAACCACTGGCCCCTAACTCCACCCTAACGCATGACGTCTACTTGGAGAAGGAAATGAAAGAAAAGACAAAATTATACACAGGACGTAGCTAGCTGTCTCTTGTGTTTCTTGGACTTTGCGCGTCAATCACAACTTGAATCGAGACTTCTGAGTTCCCTCTTGACTAGCATACCTTAAGGTTGGCTGGTTTACGGCCGGGTCTTCCCTTCCTATACTGCTCAGCGATCCTGCAAGACAAAAACAGAGAATAGGATCCTTGAATTTTGGCAAATTGCAAGATTCCTTTGTGTTGACATTCACTACCAGGTAAACATGGGTAGTTGTGTTTGTTTTCTTGTGCAAAGACAGCTCCTTATTGCGTCGAGCGGTACTGACAAACAAACTTCCTTTCAATAATGTCTCGAGATTCGTTAAAAGGCGTTTAAATGTTTTGACATATTGTGTTAATCTATAACCCAGAGGCGAATGCAACTTTTAGGCACTTAACCTCTTTCGACTGAGGGCAAAATTCCTCCACGATTTTACCATTTGTTGGTTGCACCATTTATGGGGGTCTAGGTCCATATAGTTTCTGTGGTTGATTTGGATACATATGCTGGCTGCTATTCGTTTCTCAGTTTAATTTTTTTGACAGATGTCCAAACGTCTCAGTTTTGACTTTTGAGTTTCTGAGAGCTTCTTTTCTTTTTCAAGATAACACTTTATCGTTTAAGATGGTATGACAAAACGAATATTGAAATCCCCCAACAAAAACTCCAAATCTCAAGGCTAGGTTACTTTAAAGCAGAATAAAATGAACGATTTCGATCGCGCAATCACGCCATCAGTAGAAATAATTCATAGGCTTGACCCAGAAATGGCGGGAAGCTAGATATGACGACTGCATTTTATATCCGCTCTGAGGAAAGTTGGTGGGAATGCTGACATGAACCCTGGTAATATTCTCCATCGTAAACGGAACATGTGGTCGAAACACCGCCCTGAAACGTGAACCGTGATGATAGTAATTTTAACGATGTTATGTAGCTGCTGGACACATAGGATTATCTATCACGCTTTAACCGTATTTCATCGTAACTGAAGCATGATGGATTAACTGCGACAACATATAGGTGAAGATTGCCTATTGGTGTCAATGGAAGCGCGCTTTGTGTCCGAATTACACACACGTCTATGGAAAGTAGATGTAGCCGCTTCTATAGGCGCATGTGTAATTGCCGACCGTTACCAAGTACTTCAGAGGCGGCTTTCGAGGGCTTTCGAGGTCAAAACTTGTACTACTCGAAGTTCGCACGACACGTAATTTGTAACAAGTTAGTTAGTCATTCATTTTAATTATACTATTATTATTATTAAGCATTCTTATCAAATTTTGATTTCATACTAACGAGGTGTTAGTAAAATTGAATATTATGCTGAAGAATAAGCACAGTAAATCAGTTGAATCAGCAGAATGATTTTAATTCTTAAAGAATAGAACCAGTTTGTCAATCATGAAAATAAGCGTTTAGCCGATTTAAAATTTACATTATATTCCCACGCCTGGGATAATCTAAATCTTAAAATCAACACCCAGTATTTTCATCAAAAGATCGCAACAACACATGTTGGCCTTGAGCACACATAAATGTATACGTATCGATCTGGGCAACAGGGGCGATTAACAACAATAGTTCCCCAACCACAAAGCTCCTTAAACCCAATCGTTTGGCAGTCGTGGTCTCATTTATCTATGGGATCCCTTTCATTAAAGGCTACCGGTACTAAACTACAATGATAGTACGTGGGTTTATGTTCACAGTACACGAGGCGTTCTGACATGACCGTTGCTCACGTCACGCGAACGTATGGCGCACACGCAACAACATTGGACTGACATGTGCGCGCACAATTATTAATTCGTAATAACCATGTGTCGATCTCCATTGAGTAATCTAAGAAGTGATCATTCAGCCGATACCCAAAGCGTGGGAATCGAATGAGATCCAATGAGCGTTCCTTCTCCATTTTGAATGTTCAAGTGGACAATGATCATCTCATTACCGAACCATTAAACTTTCACCATAGTTAATCACTGCAAAAGCGGGTACCGGCGTCTCAGGGGGCGGGGCATTTGTTACTAAATACAATGGTTTGTCCATGATTTTGCACACCAAAACGACTCTCTAGTTTACCAAATTATTTTCATTTCCTGTATACTCCTCTTCTGCGTCAAATACTCTTTCCCCGCGGCTTAAAGATATAACGGATGCCATTTACAAAAACAAAACACCAAATTTTTGCCGATTCTCAACAATACAATAATCTGTATAGTAGGTTATTAAAAAATAACTTACCGAAATTCAAGCTCAGTTATCATACTTTTGAGAAAACGGTGAAAATGCATTTTCATTTTCTTAACACAAAGCAAGATTTCAGTTGAAAGTTCTCCCTTCCTTTCATACGTTTTGGACTTGCACCCGGCTCCTGTGGCTCGATCCAGTTCAGGAAAACAATTCTCATTCACGGATATTTTAAACTAAACCGAATTCGGACATTTTAGGGGTAATTAACTGTGTTTTTTTTGTTTTGTCTTGCGTTGGTTTAGTCTCAACTATAACGAGAAAATGATGGTAAATTCCTTTTTCTCGGAAATGACAGCATTACTAAGCGAATTGATTTCACATTTCACATTTTCACATTTTGATCCTACATGTGTATATTATTTACTCACAATCAACTAGGATATTTCATAATATTTGGTCGGTTAAAATGTTTCAACGTTTGCAAATGCTGCCATTAGAATTACATTTTACACGAATGGCATAGGTAAACGAAAAGAAATGTTCTCTCAAAAATTCACGCGGCAATCAAGCCTGCCCACCTGTGGGTTGATTTTGTTTAGAATATGACCTATACACCTTTAACCGTAAAAGCAAATATTGAATTTAAAAGTTAAAAAAATGCCCACATAATTTCAACTTCACTCTTTTTTTCAAACGGAGAGTGCTTGGGGTAATTCTACAGCTGGTTTCGATTTCGACGAGCAGAATTCAGAATGGATAAAGGGATCGTGTTGTTTTTTTGCTCAACATTAGCGAGAACTATTTTAAAGTTTAGGAAAACAATTGATGCTAATTTGCATCGATTTGCCAACTCAGTCAAGAAGGAGAACGGCGGGCCGTGCTTGCTGACGATCGAGGCATCACGTCAGCAGCTTTATTATATAAACCACGAGAACTTCTATCTTCCGGGAGTATTCGCGTCTAACCGGTAAGATATCAGCGATAGGTTGAATGACCTCCCATGCAGCCACCTGCATTGACTTACACGGTGAACAGTCATGACGTCATCAAGAGTACGAGTATCTGGTCGTGCAATATCGGATTTCTACCGCTTGTGTAATGTTAGTCTTGTTAGAGAGTGGCTTTTAAATATTAAAATAACTTTTTAAGGAGTGCTTTCTTTTGGTCAAAATGGCAGGCATTTTCGAGTTAAAAAGAACAACTCTTTCACGCTATTCGTGGTCACGGTGCATTTTGAAACCGTCCAAATAATTTACCTAGTACAAATGCCGATAAACGCCAAATTTCCCTAGGCTAAATAGACATAACTTTCAAACCAGATTATAAACTGATGGATCATGTACCGTTAATTCTTAAACAGAAGTTAGTCTTGAAGTTTCCTTATTCAACTGTAAACCTTCGCATGCAGTTATAGAATGATGAAATACTCTGGAATTGTAGGACTTGATTTAGGGGTTTCGTTCAGCAGGGCGATCTGTGCAATGGGTTGCATGAATTCAACGACACTACTCTTGATCTTAGTACGGCAGAAATCGAGAAGAGTTGATTGGTGTTCCTTTAGACAACCCAACTGCATTAATCAAAACATGTATTTTTTTATTTTAATGCAGATATGTTATTCATACAAAAAAAATATGTCGCCCATTTGAACTCTATCCAAGACTTCCACATATACTACAGTATAATTGACACGCACGATGAATAATTGAGTTAAACAATGAAATTCGACGATCGATATCGAAACAATCCCCTCGATACCTCAAGGTGACACTTTAATCGATAACGCAATATCGATACTGTGCAAATATTTCTGAGGAGTGTTTTGACATCTCGGTGTACAGTGAAGGACACCGGATTGACTCGCGTTATAAATGTTAACGATTGATACCTAAATGACGTCCGTGTTGAGATTATGCAGTCTCTACGAGTACGTTCCTTTCCAATCCCAAGGGACCTCGAGCTATTTATAGATCTGAACAGGATGAGAAGTTGCACGCTGTGTTTACAAGCATCACATAATCTTGAAAGTGCAAGAATCCTGTCAATCACGCCATCATTAAGTTGAAACACTTAGTTAAAGGAGCATGCACACCATCTCAAGCTTCAAATCAAAGTAGCGACAACCCGCCATTTTGTCTCCAAACGCCGTAAAAGCTGTCTTGAAAATAATGATTTTGATCCTGCACACAACACCTGCCGGACCGACTACTGCGAACAAGACCTTTCGTCATGTGTTACTCTCTTTTTCATGTACATGTGTAAACAACACAACGAAAACAATTTAAACCTTCCTCTGGAATAACTCAACAATTGTCCATTTCACATTTGAGTAATTAAGCAACGCTTGACCGCATTTCGCCATAAAATAATATTCAGGCCAATAAAATCATGTGAGACTATTGACAGACGCGTCAATCCTTTCTGGACTGCCCAGGTTGACATGTTGATTTGGTAATCTCATCTCCTCGCGATACATGTCAGAATATAAATAGTGACACTTTCACTTGAGATAATTTAAATCCAAACCATATTCCCAAACGGCAACGGTCCCGTCTCAAAATTCAGGAAGTCTCACTTGTACTTTCCCTTCCGAAATAACAGTGAACCCTCGGAATAATGAAACATTCATTAGTTGATTTTCTCCCTTACCCGGTAGATTGCCAGACGACTTGAGCCATGTTGCTTTACGCGCTACTTTATGGTCGTCATGGAAATGTAGTGTTGCGTATAGCTATAGGCAATATCCAAATACGATTTTTATTACAGCTTCGTATAGTCGTAAATCAAGTCGTTAAAAAGTTCAATGACATGCGTCTGCAAAGTGGAAAATCATACTTCCTGCCATTGTGCCATTATCAATGTTTCATAGTCCACGAATTCTCAAACTCGAAGCCTGGTCGTTGGGTGTATTTGTTTGTTTCCATAATCCCTGTCTACGTTTTTCTAAATCAGTGGAACTTTCGAGAAATTTAAGCTATCATGGCAAAGAAAAGGTAATTGCGAAATCCCATTTGGTTTGTCGCCTAATACGCAAAACACATTGCTCTTTTTGGCAAAGCAGTACAAAAAAATATAATGTAAACCCCTTTCGATATTTCATTAAACTTTTGACATCGAAATGGTTGACTAGACAGGTATAGCGGTACAACGCCAATGTCAAGCTCTGTACACACAGTCAGTTTTTTATTATAGCCAAAAAAACACCGATGACAACGTCACGGCTGCCGCGCCTCTAGCCTCGACGGAATTATTTCGTTGGCATATCAATAGATATCTGACGTCACTATTCGATTATCACAGTTCAATCCTTCAGTCAACAGGTCCTTCTTTGCACGTTGGGGATTATTTCCAACTTCACAGACGATTATCCTGATTGACTATCGGCGTAAGGATTTGTAAACAAAACGCCATATTACAACAGACCTGAGACACAGTGACGTCACGCTTTATCTACATTTTACATGCGCGCCCTCTTAAAACAAAGAAGCTCGTCGTAACAGCCGGGTCATATAAACAAGCGAATTTGTAAACAAACCGTGACGTCATTATGATTCAGGGCTATATATAAGTCGACAAAACAAACAATAAATCTCACGCAATGCGTGCATGCCACTTGGGTATATGACGTCATTGTGGGACATCATCACTTTTTTGGAAACTTCAATTTGATCTCAATCGCGCAATCCAAGTTGCTGCTGTAAAAAATGGTCCAACAAAACAGTACACTTTACTACAAAAAGAAACTAATAAATATGCACACTGATCTTTGTAAATAACACCGATGGCGTGTTGATACGTGCATGGACGTGCCCTTGGCGCGAACAGGGCTCTCAACCAACTAACCGCGGTATTATAAAGAGAAAAGGGTTACAGGATACTGCCTTACATTATAAATATCCTGACCACATTCCATTTGCTGTTGTACTTAAACTATTGGCCCTGAGATCCGGGATAGCGACCCAGGCAAAGTTCAGTACCGATTCACGGACGTTTCGATTCCCAGGGATGTGGCTATTATGCTCCCCTCTCCCGTCAGATAAACAGCCACGAATTAATTCAACAAGTCAATTGGCGAAACGGGAAGGGCTTCAATTGGTTTGACTCTGGGGCTTACCTTTCCTCGAATTCCAAGATCAGCACAGGATCCAGGATGTTGTATTCAGGTTCCCACGTGTTCATCCTGCCACAGAGAAAAACAACAAAGAGGCAATTTCGAGATGTGAACTTCCTGATACCAAAACCCCAAATCTGGGTCGTGTTCTGTTAAAAAAAACAACATGAATTTAATGGAAGTGACTCACGATCCACATGACATGTGTATGTTTGTTTTGTTTGTCTGTTATAGTTTGATGTTTTTACACTTCATTTGGTTATTATTTCAGCATGATGGCTGACAAACCGCAAGTATCGGATCGTAAATTTCCATATTTTTCATGACCTGATAATAGTAAGCTTAAACCAACGCCACAAATTACAAGTTTAATTGACGTCACAGTATTTCATGTATCGAGATATAGCGGGTTTTTTCTTTCGGGGGGGGGGTGTCCTTTTCAAGCCCACGTGTCTGACTTCTGGGCACGCAATGTCGGACGTCAATGATGGCTGTGATTGGTCAAAACCTCAGTGGGCGTTGCTTAGTGGATCGGTCTCATGAATGCTAATTAGCTCACACTGGGATGGGCTCGGATGTACACATTCATATAAAGCGACCATGACATGAATTGCACTTTGAATTGCAAAGGATTACATGAAAAGGGCCCTTTTAATCGCTTACCCTTCTTCCAAAATTAAGTGCGTTATTTTCATTCAGCTCTTCGACTTCGAAGCCGAGAGGATATACCGATATTGATATCTCCGCGTATCATAATTCGGGAACAGCTAAAAGCAGGATGATTTGGTTTTTTTTTATTTAAGGTAGAATGGATTCATTTGCACTAGAAGGGAACAGGGACAAAATCATTATTTTTTTTATTAAAAAAAAGTCTATCACGATTCTGGGCAAGACATCATTAACGAATACCGACATTATCTGTCATCACTTGTTTGGACTTTCCCACAGATCAACACCCAGAGTCATCATTAATTTAATCAATTTTGTTAATTTGTTTTTGCAATTCACTGTTATCTTCGTCCGTTCTATCTTATCCTTGATTAGGGTCGAGGCCCCCTCAACATCCTATCCACGCAGATGAGTCATTTTGCCCGGTGAATTGGAAACATCCACATCTTCGTCTCCCTGAGGAGTTTCGACATGACACCAGCTTTAGTCATGGTGTCACGTTTCAAACAATTTCCAACATAACAATTGCTCACACAATATCAACCATCTTTACTACAAATATTTACAAACAAAGCTAAACCCAGACTTTCGGTTTAAATACCTTCATTAAGCTGACGACACAGTTTCGCAAGCCAGTGATTAATAAACAAATATCAAAAGTACTTTTGCGTCAGTGTTTCGTTTGTGTAAATATACCTTTCGTAAAATCAATACTTTGGAATACATTCAATGACGGGTTTCAACACCACTGATCTACGGATACTGAGAAAACAATGTTTTTTTTAATAAATCGCTTACATTTCAATTACCAAATTATCCCCGACGCAGTTAAAGAGGGGGGGGGGGGGGGGGACAGCGAAATAACTGTCCCTCTCTCGAACCTGCTTCATCCCTCAACTTAAGGACACGTACCCTCACAATCACTTACATCCGTGGCTCAACCTTGCCGGGGCTCACTGACATTATAATGATGCAGGTTATTAAATATCGTGACTTTTATCGAGGAATTTCAACTTGCCACTGAAGCAAAGGGCCCAAGTACTCTCTTTTATTGCGAGAATTAACAAAAAGGAGCCTCCGTTTCATGATAATTTGTCAGTGGATGACGACGCAATCTTCTGTTTACAAACACCAGACAAATGACGTTCATTTAAAGCCGTTTACATCTTCACCTCAATCTAAAACTTAAAGATTGTCAAAATGCAATTGTTGACATGTAGCAACATGATGCAACCTTACGGCAATAACCGTGGACTCATCTGACACACGTGTGTTTATCCCCCAAATGACGTCTTACACAGCGCCCTCAAACCTCCTCATCCGTTCAAGAATAAGGCCTACTGACGGAGAATCCTGTAATTCCATGAACTGTGCTATATTATTACCACAAGGCCACCTTATTCGCGAGGAAGCCATTTTCGATCGTGTTCCCTGAATCTATTTTATAAATTGTGAATTGTTGAATGGGATGGTGCCAGACTAGTTGATTGGTATGCATTCCAAACCTCACTTTCGATATTTTTGTAATGTGGCTTAAAACATTAGGGCATGTTAAATCACAAATTTTTAAATATTCATCAGAGCAGACTGGCATGAATTTGTAATGAACTTTTATTTCATTGCTTTCATTTCTACTCGCAAATTCCAAAACTGAAGATGTTACCTCGCTTTCAATTTAATATGGCCGACTCGTGAGTAAAGTCTATTGGACACTTTTCTACGCTGATAGATCTGCGACTTTGCCCGATGCAACTATTATAAAAAAAAAATAATGTCTCTAAAGTTGACGTCACGTTATGTACCTTCGTGATTTATTCATGACTAGATACTTTGTAGTGTCCCGGTGCTTTCAAAAACTGCAGTCAAAGAATTACATGGGTCTATAAAACTGATGCTATTTGGTGATTTTGTCCTTCAATGTTGTAAACAGTGTCCATGATACACAAAAACCGGTTTCGTCCATTAACATTTCCACAGTATCTGTTTTTGTGGGCGTCTTTTATCGCAACAATTCCTAAACCACACGTCATCAGTGCAATAGGGTGTGGTTAGTTGCGACAAAAAGTGACGGGTTGTCTCATACCAAAATACGGCATAAAGAGTGCTAACTAGTTTGACATACGCTTCGTGGGAGTTATGACGTCATGTTACTATTTATATACCTGCTTGGGCAGCCTTTCCACTTGACAAGGAACTCAACTTTCCCCTGTGAGAAGAAACGGACAAGAAGAAAAATATTCAAATCAGGTGGGACTGGAGAAAATTAAGGACTATACATGATTAATATATTTTTTTTTATTATTTAGAAAGCCGAGAACTATTCGAGGGTCCTTCTATGGGAGGAAGGGGCTGAAATCTTTGTCGTCTGACGTTGGTTTAGGAACTGATTAATTAGAGTGGTTGTTGGTTGGGGTCTGTGCTCAAGGAAAAGGGGCTATTTACGCCAACGAATCCCTTCTGCGCTCCCCCTCGTATCCGGAATTGTAAAGCCAAGTATTAAGGGGTTTACTTAGCTATAAGAAAAAAATCCTTAAGGAAATCTCGTTTCACCCTTTTCCCGCCTCAATTTTTTTTTCAGCTGAAAAATCCTAACTTCACAAATTTAAGGGGTGTTAATATATGTACACAAACGGATGATTGACCTTGTATTTCTGCCGTTTAAAGACTTTAATTGTGATCGGATTTCCTTGTTCAAATCACCCCCCCCCCCCCAAGCCTAAACCTGTGAAATGGTCTCGCGATGTCGCGCTAACAAGATAAATGAATGGGTATTGAGTCATGATGCAAGTCTGAGGCAAGGCAGTTGGACAGACTGAGTGCTATAGAGCGTGGGTGGACTTATAAGCCAGGCCCCGGGGCCGAGAGCTTGCTGTCTGCGGCTTGCCATATAACAAGGGCTGCAACATGTACAGGCCCTACAATATTGGTTGACTCTGCCATTAACCGACTGTCAATATATCACTGTGCTGTTATCATTATGATCTCTGGCATTGTGTTTGTCAACGTATTCTACTCAGCATGACTAGTCAATACAGTAAGCCCAGGCTGCTACCACTTTAAATCGATAATTATTAAACTCGACTGTTGAATATTTCAGTTAGAATTTATTCCAATAGAAAAAATTAAACTTGTGCGCCAATATTTAACTAATATGTGGAACTCGAAATATATTGACCACAGAGACAGAGGATTTCATCGCTGATTGCATCAAGCGCTTATAATCATATCATACTGATTTAAAAGGTAATTGGGCTATTTGGATATACGAAGTTACAAGTAAATATAACATCGACTTCAAAATAAAATCCATAAAATGGAGATACAAATAGTTGATTTTTTTTATGCAGGAAAAAAAATATCGGGTATTAACCGACCAGTTAATTTTAAATGCTCAGTTAATTATTCTAGAGCATATACACACTGCATGATGACCCAGATAAACCCGATCAATCAACTACTACTACTAGTTGCACGCAGTTACGAAATCATTGCTAACAATACTGCCGGCCATGGGTACTGTCAACTGCAGTGTCTATTGCACTCCGCCTAGAGACAAAATTGACCTTCAGATTGGGCGATAGTTACATAAGACTCGTGTAACGGTGTATACTCACATGTCGAGATCTTCTCTTCTTGATGCAATCAGCGATGAAAACTCTGTCTCCATCCATTTTGGAAAGTTCCAAAAAATTGAATCAAATCCCACGAAATATTTTTAAAAAAATCCAGCAATTTGAGACGAGTTTATATCCAGCCGGCAGTTGTCATCGGTGAACGATATTCCACAGTAACTGACGGTTGGCGATTTTTATCATTCAAACTCCATCGGGTTTGGTTTGTTGCGATCATGTGAGCGCTAGCCTTTCAATAGCCGTGTTGATAATGGTATCATTCAGTGGCGACGTGAGTGTACAAATCCAAACGATCCGTTGAGGTAACACGTACGGCCGGGTGGTTCACACACTACATGCAGTCCGCGCATAGCCAATCGAGCCCACGCGAGTTGCTAAACAGCGTGCGGGTAGATCGCCTCCTGACTAACGACTAGTCGCGTTGACACAACACTAGCCCGTCTGGTGACAGCCTCGGCTCTGAACACGTGACGTCTCCACGCGCTTGTTTACATGCATGACGTCACGGCTATTGTAACTGATGAGGTGACCTTATGGAGGGGGGGGGGGGGGGGCAGTTCGGCCCGCGGCGCATCGAACTAGTTCGCACCCCCGTCCTTATTTTTTTCGCCCTAGAGAATAGAATTGAACCAATGATCTGATTCAGACGTGAACTGAAAGATGGAATTTTTCCTTTTCAGTATATCAATTCACGCTCCGGATCCGGCCAGGAAAAGACACGCTCATTGTTCAGTGGTTCAACCTCAACCGACGGTCCTGCTGCATATAGTTACTGCAATAAAATTTTATAGACGCAGAACCGAATTCCACACGGGCAAATTAAAATGAATATTTACAAAAATGGATTGCGTGTAGCGATGGTGTAAGTCGTCGTAGTTTAAGGAATCGGACGCGTGTCGGTTTATTATTGTTGTTATCAATATGCTTTTAGTTAATTAACTGCCTCGTCACTGCCTGACAAAGTTCAAACGTCACTTTCTGTTGTTCGAGAAATTGATAGTCAGGTAACAATGCCATGTGGGTCGTGTGGCGGGTATAAATCACAAGTGTGTCATGGCTACCCGGCAGACATTCTGGAAAATTCTGGAAATTCAGTGTGATTCAGTCAAGTTACTCTATATAAGTGCCGTTTGGAAATTAAAAAAAAACCCTATCATGAGTAGCCCACATGAATTGCCTTCAGCTTGAGAATGATGGGGTTTGAAAGAACATGGATTGAAGCCGGGGTAAGCGGGAGGGGTGAGGAGGGGCGGGGCGAGGCTGGGCGTGGACGTCGCAACTGGAAAATATGAAAATCCTAACAATCTATTCATCATTACCCGAAAATAAACTGACTGATGCTTGAAAACTAGTACACGTCGCAGCCAAATAACATCATCTTGGGAATTTATTGGAATGACGTCATAGGAACGATTAAGAAAGCCTGGACTTGTACATGTGACTCGACGGGACATCTAGTTCGATGAATTTCATTGCCTAAGCCAGGGATACCAATTTGCAGATAAATGTTACCTTATAAATGTTAATACTTCCATGGCCTCGAATCCCGATGACAAAATCATAAATATTTAGAGGTTCTCCCCGCCTTCTGTGGGTTTAGTCAGTCTTGAATAACAAATGTCATACATTATAAGTTTGCGTCATAAATGGGGTACGCCGGTATAGTACCGGTTATTAGTTTGCGCCATTGTATTATAAATTTACTTCTCTTCATGATCAGCACGACCGTAAATCCACCCCCCCCCCAAAAAAAACCCACCCAACTATATTAATTAATTAATTAATCAAACTGGGAAAATGTACTTTTAACTTTGCCAATTTATTGAAGATATTTGAGGCCATGGCACAGGTCAATGAAGACAAAAGTTACACTGCATTATTCTGAATCTCGGAATAATGCATGGACGCCACCCTCTACGCAGGGCCTAATATTGTTCGATGTTTTTATACGAAGTGGTGTACTTCATGATGTAATTTGTCAATGGGATTCAAATTAGGGTTGGTGCATTTTTTAGGGCAAAGGGGGCTTTACACTTAACAGTCGATGCCTTCCTTCGATTCATGCTGACGTTGCAACCAAAACGAAATCAGTGACGTGCTTTATCTCATCAAGTTCGGCAAGATAAGACTTTTTTACTTCATGACGTGTCACTAATTTTCATTCAGGCCTAATACATTTGCCAGGTTATCTCTGTATGTGGGATTGCGCAAGATTTAATGTCGTGGAGGCAATCACGGACTGAAGTTCATCGTGTCATAACTTCATTTAGATTTTTTTTTTAAATTTAATGAAATATTTGAACCTAAGATATGATTCAGTGTCATCCCTTTCAATAGAATCTGAGTCAAAAATCAATTTCGGTTGATAGTAAACGCCCTTCAGTTTTTGAATCTAAATTCGGTGAATCACCTTGCGCGCTAAACTCGGCGCCTCATGCTGCGACTATCCAGTGCTGTTATTAGTTCATTGACATGCGCATGTCGAGTATATATTAAGATTTATTCTGCTTTTTTTCCGGACCGACAGGCCTACCGCAGACTCAAAGTATTGTCATTATGGCAGCTCCAGCTTTGGATTGTAGCTTTAAAGGGTGGTGGTGGTGGTGGTGGGGGTGGGGGGGGGGGGGGGGGTCAGGCATGTGCTACGTACGTTTTGTCTTCACGATTTTCCTACCTTCATGGGGGAGGGGCTTAGACCGCTTACCCCGCCCCCTTGTAGATCAACTGATTGCACATCAAAGTCGGACCCTTTCGTAACATCACGTCCGTGTTTTTACGCAAGAGTCATTCAATGATTAACAGTTTAATTAACTCATCCGTGATTGCCCCCCCCAAATGTGAATACATTAATGTTTCATCTTTATATAATAACATTTTTTCGTCAATTATGTTCTTCGCTTTAACAGGGGCGATATCAGTCCCTACACAAAGGTTCTACTTTCAAGTCTTAAATTTACGCATGGCAACAATTTTTCAATGTTTCAATTTGTTTCTTGCATTGACGTTCGTTCATGTCATCGATTGTTTGTTAAACACGAATCAAGCGTCTATTAATATCTGATTAAATAATTTTACTGCCAGCATATGGCATCATTGGGCTGGATGGTCTTTGCTTATGTTGAATTCGTGAAATCAATCTTTAATAGCTGGTACGTTTTAGGGGAAATCCATAGAAAATTAGAAAATTAGAAAATTATTTTATAAAAAAATACCAGGAAGTCAGTTGAAGAATTAGAGGGCCGTGGAATTAGAAAACCCAAAAAAAAGTAGACGGATAATTTCTAAACGCTGAAGTCAGACTTTGTGGTAACCGTATTTCGGATGTGGTATTTCGGATCTACGTTTCATTCAAAGCTTAATTTGGTAGAAACACACATTTTAGGACTTGGGAACTGTTTCTGCGTGTTCCGCAATACTGCGACGTCACTGTGGCGGGCCATAAAAACCAGCGGTTTCATAATGTACATGTACATGTACATATATGTACACTTCGCACAGAAAGTACCAAACTGCATCCGTCAGATTGCAGAAATGAACAATGCTGTATGTAACAAGGCCATGGACGCTCATGAATAATGCATATATTATGCAAATCAGTCACCATATTTGCTTTTTGTTTGGCTGGTGCAAGCAGATTTCATCACCACACATGAATTACCCAAAGACTCGCGTATAATTTGCTATATTTTGTCGGGGATTACACGAATTCGTAATTGCAATCTGCTTCCATTGTTCTTTTATGCTGAGGTCGATAGTTACGCCTCACATAATTTCGAATAAAGTGACTCATAATCATATGTATAATGTACATGTATATAGTTAGCATTGATTTCGTGTCTCGGAACCAAGTTCAAGAGAAAACAATTATTTAGGCCAGTTTGAATAATCAATTGTAGTTTTTCTTTATAATACGACGAAATTCAGTTAAAGATAGTTCCCCGTGATATTTTCGAGTTTAACCTCGAAAAATAGATTTGCTTTTTCAATTGCTATTTCCCACCCTTTATAAGTTATTCACTTATAAATGAGATGTCGAGCGAAAAAAATTCAGTCACGTTTAATTATTAAATCATTTCTTCACAAAATTCGAATATTGGCTGCAGACAATAATTCGGCTCTCTCAGGACGGGTTCATTTTGTGCGCAAAATGACAGCCCTTTTTAAGAGGGTTGCAGACGTCCCAAATCGGAATATAAGATTTTTCGCTATTAAACAAAACATACATTAATCAATTTTACAATGGCTGATAACGGTAAATTGCAAGCAGTGTTCCTACTACTGGTACTGCAATCATTCAACCAAGTCTCGCTGGTAATACTCTGGCGCTCAGATATTACTTGTATACGTGTATATAAATTTCGAAATGTCATTTTCAAAAATGTATTGTCATGGTTAACACAACGACCGTTTCCTGTAAGGTTTTCGAGGCATGGGTGTGGCAACATCTTATGCTGTAAACTTCCATTTTTTTCATTTTGATCATATCCTGATTAATCTTTCAGTAGTGAGTTCTTCAAAATTATGTAATAATTCATTTTTATTAGTGGCGTTACGTTCAAGGAGAGTATGCTATTACTTGTGTTTTTAGCTGCGAGATATAGCAGCTCAATCAACAAATCATCATATCTCTTCGTATAGTCCTTTATTGACATTGTCTATTGCTCCTACATATTTTGACCGATTTCAACCAAACTTTGTCAAAAGTATCACTGTATCAGTAACCCACCCCAGCATGTCACATGACCAAACTGGGATCAAAGGTCATCATGGGGTCACTGGGGTCAAAAACCTGATTTTTTTAAAACTAAAAAAAACAAACTACTCCTTCCAGAAATTACATGGCACAATCACGTGACTCATGCATGAACACGAATTCGTGGCCCGCAGCTTCCGAGATATTTCCGATCGAGCTTGTTTTCCCCCCAAAAAACAGGATTAAATAAAATCCAGAATCCTTCTCTGTAAGCATAATTATGTTCAATGGGTTCTTCGCTAGGGCTAGGAGCTGACGTTTATATCACTATTTACTCGCAACCAGCTGGTATAACAGCTCAATAACGCCCACGGTTTTTTCTTCTAAGCTCCGCCCGCCCACTCAACGTCGGCCTCTGTGTGCGTTTCCTGAATGTATCACAAAAGGACAGAGGCTTAGGGGGAAGAAGAAGCCAAACGAGAAATCAACTTTTGACCGAATGCACACAAAAAAGTGCGTTTCAGATGGTTTTAAATTCAATTGATTTTGATGAGAAATCAAAAAGCTGCTGAAATTTGCTGATACGAATGGCAACTTATTTGCTTGCGGTTGTGTACAAATCGTAAAAGATCCATCCTTTTCGCTGTTTTTTGTTTCTTCCTATTTGGCGGTTCTTCCCCCCCCCCCCAATATATTTTGCTACAAAAATCTTATTCTACAAAAAAAGTACAATACAGTTTAAGCCTTTCATCATAATGGGTACAAAAGTGAAATATTTATATTGTTGATCCGTATCGCTTCGTGTGAATACAGAGTGACCCCTAAAAGGTTATGCAAACAGATATCGTTACATTTCTCAAAAAGTACCCAACATGAGTATTTCATTTTGATGGAGCACATTAATTATACTCTTGTGTATAATTGTGGAAAATGTCATGGAAACCCATTCATGCAAACCAGAGCTGTAACAGATTATAAAAGGATATGTGTTTTTCAACCATTCCAATGGGAATTACACACTGCATTGGAAATCGCTCAACCGGCACTCTGCAATGGGTCGTTTCATTAACTGTGTAAATCACATTGGAATGGTTGAAAAACACATATCACATAAACACGTTGGCATTTATAATCTGTTGTATCTCTGGTTTGCATGAATGGATTTTCATTAAAGTTTCGTTGTGATTATACACAAGGGTACAAATAATAAGACAGGTTCTTTTAGAACTTAAAGCAGGACTGTTCTTATCAGAACAAAAAGTACATAGCGAAAGTTGATAATAAGCAGGACAAGTTCATTTATACCACATGGTGTTACCGCAAACCGATAACAGACATCTTTTCGTCGTGATTAGGAGTACAAACAATTATACTCCATCAACAAAATGCTGATGTTGGATACTTTTTGAGAAATTTAAAGATGTCTGCTTGCACAACTTTTCTGGGTCACCCTATACTTAACTTCTCAATAACAAACTTCTAACATGCGTTACAAAATTTCCCTCATTTGAAAATCATTCAAGAGCAAAACACAACTTGTACATTTACATTTGCCCTTTCTAAAACTGGTTATAAAAGTAATACAATCAATAAAATGGTCCAACGCCAATAATATCAATTTGACCTGATGTGTCTGCGAAGCTCATTGTCTCTGAAGCATTCCTTTAAAAATATTCCCGAAATGTATCTTGCGCAACTTAAAACTTGCACGGTTTGTGGTAATCAGGCTCTGCGATTGAAACCGACTTCGAACGTGAGTATGAGGCGGAAATGGCAGAAAATCCTAACAGAGCAGCAACGTCAGCAACTGCCACGGAAAGCTTTCCTTTTCCTGAAAACGTACTGATAAGCCCATTAATGTGAGGAATGCAGTCATTAACTATAGAACTTCGGGTTAAGTCCGCTTTAGCAGGAAAAACTAGCATGCATTGGAAAATCCACGTTCAGGCACTTAGAAGTTGTCATGTTGTGTTAAAGGATTTGCCTTAATTGTCCTTTCGCAAAAGATCGACCTTCTTTCGTTTGTAAACATTGAGGGCCATTTTGTATGGGCTGCCACAATGAATCTAAGCATAATGGGCATGAATCTAAGCCGAGGTTGGCAACAGATTTTACCAAAGATTACATATTAACACCCTCATTACGTAAGAAAGAGGCATATTTATCAAGTCACTGCGTTTGAAAGTTGTTTTGTATATCCAACAATCCAATGATTATGTTTAGAAACGTAAACTATTCTTTATTTTGTCAACCGTGTGATCTACCCCTCATATTTTGCCAACCTGCGGTTGGCAAAAAGTGCCAAGCACGGGTTGGCATCGGAACAGGTCTATTTTAAAACAGTAAAATACCACAGTTTTTAATGTGTTACCTAAGTGTTTTCATTTGATTTTATTGAAGATGCTCTCCTCAATTCAGTCAACGGAGTGCGAATTCAGTTCCAAAGCTGGTTCAGTGTTCTCACGAGAGCAGAACCTCATTTGAATAATGAATAGAACTTATTCAACCACACTTATTGCTGTGAGTTTGCAATCATACTGAATGGAAGTAGAAGGACGTCCACCCGAAATGAGTCTGCAAAAAAATTGCACGCAGTACCATTGATCAGCAGTTATAACCACTCAAATCCACGGTCATCTTGTTTCTAAATCCATGTTTCCATGAACGGTCTGAGAGGTCAAACAATACTGGTCATGTAAGTTCAAACTAGTAGTTCCGACTAGTTCCGCGAATTTCATGTGTGCAGAGATAACACTTCAATCATGGGTCCTAGCTATGCCTCTTCACCAGCTTACTAATACCCATGAAGGTAGGACTTTCGCAGTCTCGCAAAAACCTTCAGGCACTCCGAATCCACCAATAAACTTAAATACGGTTGGCTGGGAGTGTTGACAATACGAGAACCCCTTTTCAATAGTTTTCTCGAAATATCGAGACCCGAGAACAAGAGCTTAGTACACCTCGTCACTCCATGACCTTGCTCTATAGCCAAGCAACGATCTCCTTCGCAAGTTGACCCAGGTACTTCCTCAGTAAACAAGGCCACTCTCAGCCCTGCAGGCAGAATGATGACGTCATTACAAGTGCCGATTGCGAAAGGAGAGGGGTGATGTGAGGGTTTGTTTTCATCGAGCTGCGATTTCCAGGAAAAGCGTCACAACAAGATTCAACAACACTCTCCCTGGAGAGGAAAACAGAATCATTCAAGTCGGTTACCGCCTTAATTGCAAACAATTCAAACGATTTATTGTCTCTTTGGCACGTCTCCCGACGGTGTGCCATCGGATCCATTGCAATGTGAGGCAGATATATTATAGCATTTGGACTTTCCGAGAAGAGATAAAATGTGTTCGGAGCATACGTGAGAGGGCACAATAATTATTACCATAGCCTGAAATAACAACAGACACTTGGGTACAATAATACACTCACATAATAAAGAGGATTTCCGACTAAATTGCGGCCGAATGAACCTTAAAAAAAAATGTCTGTCATAATTCCGACTTGTTATTGTGAAACTGTCAGCATGACTCGAGATTACGATTAAATGTGTTGATATATTAATGGTTAGATTCAGGCAAATTAGTTCACGTCTGGTTGTTTCCTGAAGTTTAATTAAATATAACTCTGACGTTAATTCTTTGACGGCTGGCGATTTTAAATCACCAAAATTAGCATTTCGGCATTATCCAGTTACGATATTTATTTTGAAATTTGCAAAAATGACACTAAACCCGAAGATCGAACCATTCTTGCATCGGGTTTTAGGCAATTCTAATAATGGGTTCATTTTCCGCCACACATTGTCCTTAAAATATAGTGACAAAGCAATTAATGAGAAAAATAGATAATCTTGTTGAAAAGTATTAATGAATTTTCGCAGACGAACACACAAGTGCAAAACTGGATTGTAATAATTGCCACTATCATCAATCTATAGCAAGATTAGCAGAGTGCATGACTCCCCAAAAATATGATTCACACTGTCAGAGTAGATTGTATCGTAACTCGTATACAACCCGCTGAAACCATTGTAATACGACGTACATGAACACAGAAAAGTAAACATAACAATGAAGTGATTGGGATGTGTAATACCCGTAACCTGGGAACTCCCTATAGGGGCCGTTTCATTGTGCACTGATGCCAACTAGCGTGTACATGTACATAATCACTTTGCGTGATCACAATGGATACTGCATTATACACGCCTACATAATCGTCGGTATGGTGTACCGCCCAGGTCATATCGAATTCACGCTTTTAATGCCGTGTTACTCATAATTTAGCCTTTACGCCTAAAAGAGATTATCATAGCCTCCTACGCCTTGTATCCCTTGATGTATTTCACAGGTGTCCGCCTACAGATGTCAAAGATACGCCCACCCCACCCAGTGCCGAATGTGATGAGTTTATTCAAATTCCTGGTGGGGTTCGTTAGTCACATATGAATGAAAGGCATAAACCATGCCTTCAGGGTCGAAACGAACCATTGCAATCAATAAAGCCAATTTTAAGGACAACGTAGAAACAGTTATCCAAGCATTTGTTCTTTTCGCAATGACATTTCCCCATGGTAACAGGTGCTACGCCTTTTTCGTCTATAGCGACGGAAGCCTTAAAAGTTGGTCCCAAATTTTTGGCTAATTTCCTAACATTTGCAAGGATGTTTATAGCTCCATGGTTTAATGTGTAATGTTTAATATTTTGTAATGTTTTTGTTTGATAGTTTCTTGTATCTTGTAGTTTGTCCTTTGGATATTCTTTGTCGTGTCTTGCAATTGTTATGTAATTGAATTTTAAAACTGTTATAATTGTCTTGTATTTTTAATTGTCTTGTATTTTGCTTGTGAAATTATCAAATAAATAAATAAAATACAAAGGATATTTTTCTAAACGGTAACGCTGATTACAAACTACATTTCTCTAGTGCATTTTGTGAGTCATAACTTTTTAAAATAGCAAAGCTACTAAAAGTGCAAGGCGTAAGTGTGACTCGATCTTTCAACTTGTAATATCTAATGTCGATCTCCATTAACTTACCAAATTTAATTCCTTCAACTTAGCCTAATTATTTGTTTGTTTGTAAGTCTATATTTAATTTTAAAACAATGTTGAAATTAAATACCTGTTAAAAATGTCATTTTAGCTCAATAAACCGAAAATTGTATTTGAGTCAATCGCCAACGATAGTTGCGTTTTTATGATTGAGTTCATTTTTGGCGCGTATAAGTGACTTTTATTCACTTCTAAAATATATCTCTAAAATTACTCCAAAAGCAATAACAGATACCTTAAAATGTATTATAGTGATAGGCCTATATATCTATAAACAATTAAGAGATTTCTCTAACTCGGATAGTTTGAATTATCTAATTATCTAATATTTAAACAAATATCTTGAAATAGTATCGAGATATATCTTGAAATCTTTTTGATATAGGCCTATATTTTAAAATGATTTCGAGATAGCTTTCAAACATTTTGAAATATCTCAAAATCCATTTCGATGAAATCAATGTCAAGATATCTTTACGTCGTTTTCAACATATCGTGAAACAATCATGCAATGGCATTGTAATTCTCAAAACTTTATAGAGACATGATGAAAATATAGTTGAATATATCTTGAAATAATTGGAAATAGCTTGAAGTAATCAATCAATTCTACTTGGACTATAAAATGCTACATGCTCGCCGTAATTTTTGAAGGCTCCTGCTAAAATTGTTATGCACTAGCACTCTAATGAAATGTGACCTGCCATATCATAATGAGAAATAACCCCCACCTTTGACTTTTCAAGTTACCTACATCATGTTAAAGCACAAATAATTGGCTTTCCATTGAAACCAAATTAATTTATGTAGCTTAATTTATGCCAAAGATATGCCACAGGAACTTCAACGGTGTCCCGCCGAACTTCGCCAACCTCATTTCGAGAAAACGACTTTGAAAAAAGAAATACGCATTGCACCGCCAACCGCAGTTGAAAACTTTCTTCAGTTTCCAACTTTTGGAAGTATATTTTTCCCAGCAAAAATGCATAGTGTTAATCTTGGATACCTTGGCTACTCAAAA
Organism: Patiria miniata; assembly: GCF_015706575.1. Taxonomy (NCBI): domain Eukaryota; kingdom Metazoa; phylum Echinodermata; class Asteroidea; order Valvatida; family Asterinidae; genus Patiria; species Patiria miniata. The sequence continues at coordinate 44,553,995 of NW_024037069.1, read as the reverse complement.
ATAAGAAAAAACCCATATTGATTTTGACAAGATTTTTCTAGTGTATTCAACTTCAGGCGTTGATTATATACTCAAAACATGGTTTTGGGGACATTCCTCATTTTGCCACAGTAGGTCACAAATGTGCTGCGCTCTTAAACAGTGGGAACAATTATGGTACAAGTGTGTCGATTTCGGAGTAAGGAACCCATGAGGTCACTTAACTTACGCGACCGTAAATGCATTAAGCACTGCTTCGTGAAAAGACACGCTTTCTTTCACACGAAACTGTCCGACTTGGACTGGTTCTGATATTGCGAATACGGAGAAACTCCCAAGTAGCTATTTGATGTCAAAATATGAAGGGCATAGGCCGATATTCTAATACCTCTGCATTTGCTTATGGAAATAAACCATGATTGAGCAAACAGCCGCAGGGTTATTAGCTCATCCCATTCAGCACCGTAATTATTTTGTGACTTGTTTAAAAAAAAAAACTAAAAACAAACCTGAATTTGGTAGGGTCGGGATGTTTTGATTGTTATGTATCGAACGATTCATGGAATTTGCAACATACGAATATATAAATTATTACTAATATAATTATTGTTTCCACAGATCATCTGATAAATTCCTACCCACCCGAATGTTTTTCTAAAAAAGACACTTTTAAAAAGGCATGGGTGTTGTCTTTAAATTGATATTAACGATGACGGTTATCAACATTGAAACACCCTATGAGTTCAGGTCGCTGGCCAAAATTACGCGGTAACTGTAGAAAATATTGTAACTTTAATTCCTTAGAAATATGAGCACCGAATTTAATTTTAGGCTTGTTTGATAACAGCTTAAAGTTTTTTTAAAATGAATTTGAGGAAGTTCTTGTGACCGCAAATCTCAATTACGAAATATCCAAAATTACACCATCTGTGTCACTAAAACGCAGCGACGGACTTTTCCCAGAATAAACTGCTATTGATGGTTTTCAATATTTCCCCGCCGCCCACTAGTTTTCAGACTATAATTCCCAATCATCTCGTCCAAGTGGACACGTGTACACGCAAGACCGCTTTTGTTGAATGGAAACCTCTCTTCATCCGTTCGTCTGCGGTCATTAAATAAAGTGGTGCCGTACGTCCAGGTTTGGACCCAATTAAGCCCTGCTTGGCCTGATGACCAACGTGACGCACGCTCATGTCAAACAGACAACAAACGCTCCGATTCTTTGCAAAAAATCCATCATAATCAGGACTATGACAATAACAGTGCATAGAGGACTCGCATAATCTACTGCCTAAGTCCATTTAAATTGTCATTTCGGCTTTAAAGGCCGCAGTGCCCATTGTCTCAGCGTAGAGAGCCCGTATTTTGGTGGATGTTTTAACAGCTGTTTTTTGCCGCATCCGGACGTGAAGAGGCCCGGCGCGATGTGTCAGTGAGTCGCTCGCTGGCTTTTGTTTGTTGGGGGGAAAGTCGGGGCTGCCCCCATGAAATTGAGAGCGCGAAGGCCAGTGGCTGGGCTTAAATTCCGCATATGACCAAAGATTAAAAATGGAACAAATCCGGGATAATCAATGAGGGAGACACAGCTTGTGGGAAAGTTGTGGTCGGAGCCGAAAAAGGCAACTGTCGCTACCCAAACAAATCATGCGCAGGAATTAAGGCAATGTATTGCAGTATATATATTTGCTTAAAACGTATTCATTATGTTCTCAAATTAACAAAGTTAGCTTGTATTTTATCTTCACCGTTCAACAATAATCAGAGACGGTTTCCCCCAATGAAACTGTAGACTGTAGAGGCTGGGGCTTTATTTTTAATCAAACCATTTTGCTGGTTTCTCCGAATTATTGGAAGACCGCTCATCATGGTGGGCTATAACATAGATCTGTTCCTTGCTCTATGGCTATAATAAATCGCACTCAAACCATGGCAAAAAGGTTTTCTTGGAAAACAAGACCTGTAAATAATACCATCAAATGGTCCACCGATATAAATTGGAAGATAAATTTCAATTCGCATGTCACGGACCTACATGTGTATATAATAAATATGAACCGACGGATCTAGACATTTTTCAGAGGGCGGGGAAGGGGGGGGGGGGGCGGCGGCGATCTTCCTTTGGGGCATTAGACCCAAGAGCGTGTTGGGGGCGTCATCGCCTGGGATTTTTTACGCTCGGGGGAGGGGCGTTTTTCGAGGCTCGGGGCGTTTTTCGACGGTGTTCAATCATACGTGGCAGAAGATGATGTAATCTCAACCGGGCAAAAAGGCAATGTGACGAATGTGGAGGGACTATAAGGAACCGTGCAAAGGACAAATAAAACAAGCTTTGACAGAAGTTTAAGATTGACTTTTTTTCAAGCGTTCTTCTTATGGTCTTCTTTTCACCTCCATAGTTTAAGCAGGACAAGTGCTGCATTTTCCCCCAGAACGATGCAGGGATGTCTGATAGCGTCCCTTGCAAACAAAAGTAAGTTGTTTTTTTTCCATCAATTCATAAACGACGTCGCAATCATCTGATATTTAAAAAGGAGGCAACAATGACAATACAAGTTAGGGTAGGTCTGTACATTTGTCCAGGGAAAATACGTTCCGAAAGGACCACCTGCCTTCAATCCTATAAGCCAGATGCCCTCTCATTATTGTCACGCCCAAATTAATTATCATCTTAGGTCGCCCCATACATGTACATAGGGAGATTCACGTCTTAAGTCCTTTTATTCCGGGATTAAGTGTCCCTCTTTCTTTACCATCTGTCCCGCATGTAAAATAAACTCGCGTCCTAAACCTCTTTGGATTCGATAATTTAAACCGTCCAGATACAGTTTTGCAGGTTGTGGTGAGATGTGATTTTATCGTCCCGTATTCCACAGCATTTTGGTTATAATGAAACATTTTGATCGTTTTCAATATAACTGGGTGTAAATTTCCAATTCAAAATACAGTTTAAAATCGACTCTCTGCCACTCCCTTTTAAAAAAAATAAAACAGTGGCTGTCTCACATGAAATTGCGTGCAAATAGCACATGCTGTCACCCAATCCACGTCACGATGACTAATATTTCCATCACGTTCGTTCTCGGTATGCCTCGTTAGTTTTTCGCAACATTGTTAAATATACAAACGAAGTCAGCACAATTTCAAAACACCCTCGAACTACGAACCCTGCTGGGAATTTTCCTTTTGCCAAATTTGTGAATAGTCTGGACGCAACCCAAAGTATACGGGACAAAACGACCATTGTACCTTTTGAAACTAACTGTATTATATCACAGGTACACAGTGAGTCATTTTTGTACCGTTGCTTGTGCTTTATAGTTTCGTAAGTGCGCTGTTTTGTAATGGACTTCAAATAAACCAACGTTTCTATCATGGACTTGGATAAGGGCATGTTTTTTTCACGACATTTTCTTTCCATATTAAATTTCCTGATTGACCAGTGATTTTTCAAAATCATCTTTAAATCTTCTATATTTCCATCTTCTTTACTCTGAAAAAAGGAAAAGAAATATTGTTGCTTATGATCCTTTACGAAAACCGTGAATTACTTTTTGATGACTGTCTGAAACCAAACAATATGAACCCCCCCAAAAAGAAAATGTCCTGCAAAAAATCGTACAGACAGTTCCTTTTCGGATGATTGTTTGCATTTGCTTTTAAGCTCACTTTAAACATTACAGACAAATTTAAACATTCAAAACGTCATATATTTTGGGGAAAAAACAGAAAATAAAACACTCTTCGAAACTGCAATCAGCTTAATTAATGTAAAGAGCACATGCCTACTTTTTGAAATTCCTTTATTCAAATTTTGGAGTAGACACAGATAAAAACATGGCGCGACGATAGGCCTATATACTTTAATTTCGTAATTATATGTTTGGTGTCTTAGAATTCCTTTAGATTTAATGCATGATGAATGTTCATTTCCCATTTTCTGTTATTTGGTACTCGCCAATCATAGTTCTCAGAACATCTGCGTTAAAAAAAAAATTGTGGATATTAAAATAGGAATAAAATACCAGTCTTGCGGTACCAGCTTGCCTTATGGCATGCATGCTTTTTTCTTTGAAAAAAGTATCATCATTATGTTCACGCGTCAAGTTTCCGGAATGGAATCTATCTCCTCGTGAAGGCTTTTGCAACCGACCGTATCCGAATCAATTTGTGCAGCCTTCCTCGCTCATGTACGATAATATTTAGTTCTTCAAACAGATCCTGCATTCCGAGGAAAATATCAATATCGGCATGGCCCGAGCTTAACGGTTTATCAGCTCATATCCGCATCCAGTATCGAGTTTCAGGCCGGCCGATGGTCGAAACATTGTTGGCATTCTAACTGGATGAAACAGGAGAAGCGGTTTCACAGATCGTGGCAATTTAGTCATTGACATGTACTTGTTCGTTTGACCTCCTCGGTGCGATTCATGATGCCTAAGCCGGTTGTTTTTCTATATATGCTGAGAAAAAAAAACAGACTGAAGAGTCATTCGGACAAACGCCTGTCGCGATTATAATAGAACCCTTTAGGCCTACCTAATGGTCAATCTATAATTTTAGGGTCCACTTTTTTGCTGTCCCAGTACTTACATCTACATCTATAACTCTGATACACCCATTAATGCATTCGTCTTTAGAGAATAGCAAACTACCTACACAACAATTAATAATTATTTGAAGTCATGAATGGTTACAAAGTACCAAGGTAAGAGGGACAGGAAAAATGTCACACTTTGGGCCCTAGATTTATAGAAAGACCCATAGATAATGTGCCATGTGCTCAGCTGAAGGCACGACTTTAAACTTTGTTAAGTTTAAGTTACCTTGATCCATCGCAATAATTGAGTAAGTTTTGATATGATATACTTTTTATAGCAGTAAATCAAAACAAAATATTAAAATACAATTGCCCTATATATGTGGTTCATTTGAAAAATACAATTTCATAAGATTGCGTCAACTTACACATGCATGTACAAAGGCATGCAGAGAATGGAATACAGAAACTGTGTTTCGAGGCAGACGTCAGCAGATCAGTCGGTGACGTCATTTCGAACGTTTCAGAAGCACGCGTTTCAGACTTTTTTTTGGAAGGCACTTTGACACGTCATGACGGAAGCAAATTCCATGAAAAGACAGACCTTGTAAGTGCAGCACTTGTCTTTTTGTTATGTTTTGCGGATGCTGACTCAGGAATTTTGTACTTCTCCACGAAAAGAAAAAATCCAGTTTAACTATAATGATCTTATAAAGCGCCAATAAAACATGTACCCCCCCCCATTAAAGCTTTAATCCAAGGCTTTTAGCCCAGGGATTGGCAATTTGGTAACATGAACGAAGATGTCGCAAGAAAGAATAAAGGCGGATCCATGTTGAAGCTTTGTTATTTATGGTAAACCTAAAGGTTATGTAAGGAAGTTAAACCGCTCCCTCGTCAGTCCGCACCGTTGTTTGCGTTTACCTTATAAGATTCAACCAAAATCTCGCACCATAACATGACCAGCCTGCTTCACTGCCTCTCTTGCTCTGGGCAACACTCAAACCAAGGCTTGCTCCACAGGAAGTTGGACAATAAGTCTTCTCAATAAATGAGTTCCGTTTTTCCGCCTACAATCAATCACTATTCATTTGAGTTATCTGTCCCTCCAAGAAGTACTTCATAAACTTCACTTTGGGTTGGTTTCCGTGACGGGAAGTCGGCCATCAACTTCTGAAGTAAAATGTAACAAAAAAGGGAGCAAATCTGATTAGATATACAGCCAAAAGCACAACATGATTTACTGATGTGCGCAACTGTCAGAGTTTTGAGTGAAAAGCTAGTGAACTTCACAGCATCGCCGTGATTGCATGATGCACATCCTCACAAGATTAATTGAAAAATTGACACAAAATATTAATCATATACCACTTGCTCCAATTGTACATTTCTTTATACATAGTTTCCCTCGGATGAAATTTTACTGGAAAGTCGTCAATGTAACACCTTATGAAAATAAAGTAAAATTGCAATTGCAAATGTTTTAGTCCTTAAAATCGGAGTGGGTGTTTTCTCAAAACAAAATAAGTTTGTTTATCTTCCTTTAAGAGATAAAACACCTTTTTTTGCAATAGTAAATTGAAAAAAGAATTTTACACCACCACCTTCCAATGAACGCCATAATAAAATGAAATAGCCATTTATTTTCACTGTACAATTTTATCTCCTTAAAGAGTATAACGTAACCCGTTTTGACAGGGTTTATTAACTGCAGGTGGCATTGTCAACACTAATTCATTTATGCAGCTTCGATTCCAGTGCTTTCTAGTATGAAGCTATATCTAGCAAGCAAAATAATTCCCGCGTATTTCCACAGAGCCGGTGTTTACGCATGCAAGCACGTGTCAGTATCCAACACTCCCGGCACTTTTACCAGCCTTGACCTGTATAATACACGTCATTGGTTCATTGATAGCGCGATAAATACACGCCGGTATTTCATAGATTTTGATCGTTGATTGTCGTCATCGGAAGCTCTGAATTTGACTCCAATGGGCTCGTGGGTCATGTCGTGTTGTTTTGATGTCAGTACTGCTATTTTTGCAGTTGCTTGTTTGGGGAAACGATGCGCGCAACGGAGAGCCGTTTATTGCATTTCGTAGTTGGCTTTAATCGTCATGTCATCATGTGTGAAAGATCATGCTAACATTGGAGGTTAAAATCACAGTGGTTGTGTTAACAAAAACACATTTTTGAATTTTTTTTTTTACATAGTCTGACTTGAACTTTTTACAATGATGACTATTTCTGCACCAAAAGTTGCCAGAATTTTGGATACTTTGCTGTTGTAGATTTTATTTTCTTTGGCGATTCGTTGTTGTGTCAGTACATGGGAGGAAGCCACTGAGCACACTTTTCTCACAAATGTTTTCAATTAGCAAATTGTTGGGTTCACAATTTTAACAGAAAACACATAAACTGAACAGTGTCTTCCTGATATGAAATCACAGTAACAGCGCCCTCGGTTGTCCGAAAAAGCAGGGACAATTTAAATGTCTAAAGAAGTCCACTTTTCAATCAAATTAACCAAAAAGGGATGTCAATGAGTTTTCACACCTTTAAAAGGAGTAGAAACTTGCACAAAATTATGTTCCTAAGAAAAATTCATCGCATGGACCCTTTAAGCACGTCTAATTAACAATTAACTGTCTATCAGTGAGATAGATGCAGATACTGCGCAGTGGCGGATTGGTGGGAGGCCGCTGACTAACCTTACGATACTAGTAAAATGGGGCCAAAAATAATAAATTGAATGCTACAGTAAAATTTAGTCTCGAATTGCATCGTAGATTTTTAAATTGTCCTTTATTCTCAATTGGGAATACGCAGCGTACGTACCCACGATTTGGATCACTGTGTTTTACAGTTGCGTAATGTTTTACAAAAGCACTGAAATGTTTTCCGAATCCAGTCTTTTTTTTGGGGGGGGGGGAGCATGATCACATGAGGTGATCCACAGTTAATCATTTTTGTCGCTTTTGTCTCCCTTTTTAGACTTGTCATAAATCCACAAAAGTATGTTTTTACTTTCTCTCATTATGCCTATTTTAAGAATGGTAATCAACGGATATTCGACAGCTATTTTAGCCCGTGAAACCACCGATGGTACCCGGCACAAGATCGTACCTGCTGCAAACCGCGAAAAGATGGGGGCGTTAGACATTTTTGGAAACTTGAAAGAAGGTAATAACAACCCGAGGTTGCAAGACATAGAAAGAGAGATGTAATATCTTATATTTAGAAATAGCCGATGAGAACTCGCCGCAAGACGAGTTTCGAAACAACCAATGAATAAACCACAATTCCCGTATCATTTCTGTGTCTCTAGGTTGTTTTCCGACCGCCATATTTTAAAGTTGCTGTACCCTACGCGTTCTCTACAACACAACCGGTTTTTATTTTCCTAACGTGTTTTCAATTTGTATGTTTTATTTGACCGGAAAACGTTTTTAATTTTGGATTTTTCAACCCACTGAAAATATGCTTTAGTTTGTGCTGCTTTTGCGCCCACAACGCACTAAACATTACGCCTGAAATATTGGCGGACCGCAATTGAAATATAAATTGAAAAGATGTAAATTAAACATTCCAATTTATCCATTTCTAAATGTGGGCGGGGTGTTTGTGGTTCATTCAAAAGTGGATAAATGTGGTATTGTTTGAAAAATACCAATTAAAAACAAAATCGATTATTTCAGGGTTGACACTCGAGGGAAAATAATGCACGGGAGACGACTTTAACCTTCAAGAGTTGCCACATTTGCGCAATTGATCTAGTCGACCCGTCTCAAGTAAGGCGAGTGTTTGTCCCAAAAGTCCCGCCTGGCGTACAGTGCGGACGTGGGGTCAGTGACTCAGACCAGAGTGTGATCAACTTGCGTACGTGATAGACGTGCTTAACGGTCCAGATATGCTGGAACTGCTCCCTGCCACTTTTGGTTGCTTAATCAACACTATTACACGTGGACGCGAGTTAAATTGCCATACGTAGTTTGTGCTACTATACCATTCTGTGCATGGGCGTCCCGGGGGTGGGCCCCCTCCCCCCAGGAATAGCCCAAAAAAGAGAGAAAAAAAAAACAAGGACAAACGGAAAGAAAAAGAGGCGCAAAGTCATATTGCTGTTAATTTAATGGGTGGGGGCAAATGGCCCTGCCCACCGTCGAATAATGATGAATCGAGAATATGCTGGAAAACTACAGGGATTTCGGGGGGAAATGTGCTTTGCCCCCGCCTCTAAAAAAAAAATCCTGGCGACGCCCATTATTCTGTGAAGAAGGCTCGTCCTTCATATTTCATGAATCATTTCGCGCAATGTTAATTCAATTCAAAACTTATCGTCCGTACATTTTATGATGATTTCATACATTACATTGTGTCCAAAAAAATTATTAATTAATTAATTAGTTAATTACTTATTTATTTAATTAATTAATTAATGACAGAAAAATGCCAAAGGAGTTTTCGGGGCGTGGTGCAAGCGGTGGAGACAACATTTACATTCCTCGAAAAAGGACCACCTAAACAGAACAAAAACGCAGAGAAGGGAAAAAGGACCCAAAAGAAGAGAAAAAGGTAGACCAACATTCCTTAGGACACCAACCATGAATCCCAAGGAATTGTTCATGGTGAGTGACGTTGCTGTCGCAGAACAAGTAAACACGTCCCGACAAAAACACCTTCAAAATGTGAAGTAAAAGCAGATGCAAAACACATTTTGTTTTTAGATCTCCTTGATCTCAAGACATCGTCCGATTTGCATATAGCCACATGTTTGCCTTGCTTCTTGACCCAAATACCTCGATAGCAACAACATAATTTTCTTGTATTCGCAAACAACATGGGAATAGATTACCCATTTTCACAATAATAGTCTGACACCTTTTAAGATTTTGCCCTTGCCGTATCGCCAAGAGGCAATTGTCTTCCCCTTCTACCGATTCAAGTCTTCATCGGTAAAATCAAACTCGTGATCAGTTCACCGTCAAAACGCCTCGCATGGCTTAAGGGCGTATCATTACTGTTCAGAATAAGACACTCGTCACAAGTATATGCTCGTCTTAGACACAGCGAAGTGCGTCATAGGTACCTCAGAGATGCGGCTTGCTAACGTCTCAGGGAGTAGGTCTTCCTGTTTACATCTTGTAGGTCTGTTCTCAGGCTCTTAAAGTCTTTAACTGTAGAGTAATAAGCTTGGACAGAGCGTCCAGACAAAGCCCAGCGAGACGTCTCATACTCCCACACCATCCAGGATTTCTTCATTATTGTTTGGCGGTACTCAAACTAGTTTTTCCTTATTTTGTTTGACCTAGCCCCTGGCAATTAAAATGGTACTTTCATTAGACTGGTGAACTGACCTCATGAGGACAGCAATCCCTCGACACCTCAGACGATTTCATTGGTTGCTATGCATGCACGCGTAATATTATTTTGAATGACATGACCGCATGTCAAAGGTCACAAGGACAACGCGCGCAGTGGCTGTTTTCTGACTCTATAGCCGAGACTGGTATTGCGGCAGTGCTCAGACTTTCACTTTCTTATAAAAAGTCATGCAAAAAAAAATCAGGGCGTCGGTTCATGCGTGGTGTCCGGACAGTATGAAACAGAAGGTAGCACTAAAGGAAAACCCATCATTAAAACGAGAACACTTCAATTCAATTCAATTCAATTCAATTTTATTCATCATGTGACACACATGATAAATATTCAGCAATAAAATAATATTCAGTTAAAAATATAAAAATACACTCATTACAAAATGGCGATATACACAGATAAGAACCAAAAATAAAATTGCACAATAAAGAAAACAAAACAAATGCAAAAAACGAAATGAAAAAAAAACAGCCCATGAACACCATGCTAACCCCCCCCCCCCCCCCCCCCCCCCCCCCCCATCTAAAACCTTTACAGAATGGCAGAAACATAATCCAGGTGACATACAGGGCACACCAAACAACAGACGATTTGTTATCAAAAATTAAGCGAATGGTATTATTATAATTTGTCTAAATGACATAATGATATACAAAAATAGTACCAAACAATAGATTCGTACTAAAAAACAAAACCAAAATTGCACATATCAGAAAACAGCTCATGAGCTATACATGCTACCCCCGTAAACAGTAGCATCCTCCCCCACACTAAACAGTAAACTTCGAGAGACATTGGCTAAAAGCTAGATGGAAAGGGAAACCAGAAACCAGGTGACATACAGGGCACAAAACCCATAATTATGTCACGGGTACAAAACCCACATATTTAGGCCTACTGGAACGTAAAACTAAAGTACTCGGCGCTAGCAATTTTCTTTAATGGAAAACCAAGATTTGGCTATAAGGAATCGAGGTATCCCTCCCAACCCATAAGCCAATCCAAGGAACAAATGCAACTTTTTTTAAGCAGTCTTTTTGAAATTTGAAAGAAGTAAAATCTGAAAGTCAAATAGAAATGTGCCTTCGTAACATCCTAATAAATTCACTGCATGCATGGCTTCGCCAGATGCAGACGAAAGCAAGCAAAGAATCAATGTTCATGGTAAACGACGCAGAATATCTGACGCCCATTGATACATGGTGCATAGTGACTCCATGGTGAGTCACGCGTAGTGAACTTAGATAAACTGGAAATGTTTCAATAAAGAAGTGACACGGTGACCAATGAGTCACTTTCCACACGTGACAGGAGGCCTACACGTGATCTTGATGCTTCTAGAAATATTATCTAGCTCACTGAAAAGGACTAGAAAACGCATACATGGCACTTATGACATTGCGAAACCATACTATGCCTTTTCCATTAAGACTATATGTAAAATGATTTGATCAGCCCTCCTAAATTCGGCAACAGACTGCAAATTTCAATTTGTTTTCAGACAAATTGATAACATTTGTTTTTAGAAAACGCACCCCTACCTTTGGTTTTTTTCTTATCTAATTTCAAACATTTACTGAAGGTGATCATATGAGCTTGGCGATTCTTTGTCTCCATGCTTGGCGTTTCTTTGTTCCCATAACTGTCCCGTAACTTATTTCGATGTTGTCGTTAACCAAGTTATTTATTTGTTGATAAAACGAGTGAGAAAGACATGTTCATTACAGTTTCGTAAAAAATATTGTGAATCATGAATGCTACACAAAAGAATATAATAACATCCTTTGATTTGCTGCCGAACTTCATTTCTCGGTTTTCATTGGCTTTTCCTGCAGCGTGGGAAGTGGCTGAACTGTTTTGTTGACATGATACAAAAAAAGAGAGACCGCCTCCAGAGGCAACAAGAAACGCGGGAAATAATTGGCGCGGATTTCTTGGAATGAGCACGTGGCGATCGTATGACTCCCGTGAGAGCAATCCACGGGTTACTGTTATTGTGATCCGATAAGCCTTTGAAACTTGACCGACAGTGTCAAGGGGAATCTGAGGTGAAAATGGATCCTTGTTGATAATTAGGCTTACTGAGCAATCAAATGAGCAATTCGGGACATTATAAATTATTGACGGAATAACTTTCTGTGGTAAAATTGATACAAATCCAATATTGTGCATCAAGGTTGCAGTTGTTAAAGGCATGTTATTGTCCTCCTATGTGATCATCTTGTATGAAAATAATAACTATGATTCATAATGAAAATAATAATTATGATTCACAATTCACATGATTCATTATCGACTCCATATAGATCTCATGGGTTGCAGGTGTCTTAGACGGTGTTCTTTGATATTCTACAATGAATGCGAAAAGGGTTTACTCGCGCCTATCCGAGCGATACAAAAACAATTGCACTCTAACTCCGCCATATAACGCACACGGTCTATCACTGATTCTGATAGTGGCGACAACAAATACAAAGATGAATATGTTCAATATTGATTTTTAAAAACACTTTAGAAACAAAACAGGTGTTTACATCCTGGCGGTTTACACAATGCCGGATAAAACTAGCATCGGCATCAACAGCAGGAATAACATACGGGAACAAGAAACTATACATTCAGGTGATGTGTAGAACGAGGGGAATTCAGGTTGGCGTAGCGGTACTTTCCCCGCCTTCCACCCGGGTTCGAATCCCGCCTGGGCCAATATGTGGACTGAGTTTTCAGTCCCTAGCTGATTCTGTCGGTTTTCCCCAGAATATTCTTCTGGGGTTTTCCTCCCAACTTCTGTAATTTCCTCTCATTGTCTCCTCTAGAGGTTTCGTCAGGCTTTCGGGCTATAGTGCCAAGGGCACTTTTGAGGAATCCTTGGTTTCATTACCACAAAGACAGCCAATAAAATAAAATAAAATGAAAGGTTCCTATACGGCAAACGATTAAGATCTACACGTGGTGGTTAGTACGGGAGCACCAAGAGGAGGGTCTACAAGGAGGGGGTGGGGTAGGGGTCTAACCTCCTCTTCTGAGCCCCCGCTTTATACACCGACCGACAGAAAATGGCAAAGGCCTGCATGCTAAGTCCCATCAAAAAAGATAACCAAATCCATCGGTTATAAAGTGAAGTCGCGGTGTAAACAGTTAAATGCTTATAGCCAGGAAATCTGCTCAATCATTTACATGCCGGTGCCCTGCTTTCATAACGTCTTAACCACGCGTTTTGAATTTAAAGTGAATAATTACACGTGACTCACGGAAGCATCAAATGGGCCGATACATTCCTGTAATTTTCTGCTAGTCCGTGGGTTTTAATTCTATAATCCCTCAAAAATTTCGTTGCAACGAGCTCCTATCAAAATGGGATGGGGATACGTGGACCTGTAGTTATAGTGATTTCCTCGCCAAGGTATAATAAGAACTTTAAGTCTGTGAAGATTAGCGTAAATTGTTTCTTTCTATTGTTAATGCATTGAATTTCCCAAGATTTTTTCGTGCTTCGATTAGTCATGAAAGTGAGCATTGTCTTTTTATTTATTCTTAAGGCCACGGTAGTATATACTATTAATTGTCCCAAGTTGAACGAAAACAGGACAAACCAGTACACAAACACAACCTTAGGCTCGAAAATGACGTAATCTAATGACGTCATGTAGCTATCTTTAGATGGGACCGCTTGATGGTTTATAGATTGCAGTACGTTGAGATTTCACCACGAGTTTGAAAATAAACCCCGTACGGTATAATATTCCTCCGACTTCCCGCGGCCTAATGCGTTTGATGACGCATTAAGTGCCGAGACGACTGATTCACTGAGGACATACAACACGGGTGAATTCATGCACCATTAGTCAAATGACATTATGTGCTAACATTATTAAGTAATGCAAACATTATTAAGAAGGATCTTACAATCATGACACAGAAATGAACTGTTAGGTTGGAATCTAGCTGTCCCTCGATCCCTAATCCAATGAACTAATAAATATTACGAACGCCTGATATCAAGTCTGCATTTCTTGATTTTTACGATATGAGAAGAATGATGTAGGTATTCAGCTATGAAAAAAACACGATCCAAACTAAAGGGAACTTCACGTCTCTCGCTACTAAATGAATCACTTCCTTGTATTTACTTTAAAGTATCTTTCCTGAAAATTATTTACGTGAACAAAAATTAGAAAACAGAAATTAAAAATGAAAATCACTACTAAAATCCCCTCAAATTTTCAGAACAAACAATTTATTATAATAGAACCACCAGTCTTAGGCACTAATAATAGCAATGGTGTGATGGCAAACACTTTATAACACGATCAGCATTTTCACAGCCATGTACATATGCATCTTGGTTAATTACGTTACCATGGTCTCCTTGACAACTCCCGCCAATTATATACAGACGACGTAAACGTGACTCTTGCTCGGTCGCGAGACCTCGAACCAGCTGGGTCGTGTTGAGAATGACATTGACCTGGGAAATAAAAACCGGCTTGACTTCTCAGAATTACTACCGATAATTTCCGAGGTGGTGCTATAGAGGATCTCACAGTAGATCGTGTGTAATTACGCAACCATGAGAGAGCCTTTTCAATTAAAAAAAAATCCTACACAATGCCGAGTTATAGCCTGTTATTTGATTAATGTAGGGCCTATTAATAAATATGAATATATTAGGTATTAAAAGAAAATATGAAAAAAAAAACTGCTTTCGCAGCAGCGAGTTTCATCAGATCATAAGAAAGCACTACAGGATGTATCCCAGACTGAAAACCAGCTCAGTAATACTGAAAAGACATTAGTTTCAGGTCATGGCGATTGTGTCAGATCGATATAACTGCGTACTAATCAGGTCAAATTCCTGGAAATCGTCCATAATTCTGTGATCTGTTGAAAAGATGATCTCGTGGGAAGCTGCTCCCATTATGACAATGATAGGAATTTGTGGTCACGGGCCAGTAATTTGGGGGAGAGGATCTATAGAGGACAGATGTGATTAAGCGTTGCTGATGATGAAGATAAAAACGATGGTTATAATGTCACATAGTGTTTGACATGTTTTTAAAAGGAATAGACTTTCTTTTATTGTTACAACCGTTTTATAAGAACTGTGTGCATTTTAGGCCCATGTGTTTAAAAATTTGTTAGGGATGGCATTATAAGGATGCATACCGTGTGCTCTTAAAAAATGAAAAATGTGTATGTTTTGTTATAACGAACGAACTATACTTCATTTTAAGTTGGGGCGTGTGCAACTATCTGAACAAGGAATTTCATTTTGTGCACAATTCAACGCGCCCGGTGAGTGCCGAAATATTGTCTGGCAGCCAATAATTCGATTTTTGTGAAGAAATGCTTCACTAACCAAACGTCGGTTGACTTGTTTTCGTTTGATGTCTGATTCAACAGTGAATAACTCTATATCTAACCGGAAAGAGCATCTTTAGAAAAGCTCCAAGAATACCCCCTCCCGCCTCTGTCATTTTCGGTCAGTTTCTCATAGTTGTGCAATCCTAAATGGCTGAATGAGCGGATAATAATGAATGACGTCACACTATTGCACGATGAATCAGACACAATCGATGAATTATTGAGATTGGATGAAGATGTCTCCCGAAACATGCAGTCGATACGTATATACATGTATTCAACAACGCTGGATTGTTTCGGAGTTTACAAACCTGGTGTAGACTGCTGCAAATGGGGGAAGGGGATGTGTCCCCTGCGAAATTTTATTGACAGTATAAAAGGGAGACATGAGCGGTCCAATGTCTGGCGTACCGTTTAACCTCGCCTCGTGCACTGATGCGTCAGTTTCTGAGGATAATGCAAACAAAAACGCCGGTCAAGGGTGTGTTTTCATTCAAGACGGCCTATCTTGTTAAACCTGCACTGCATGCGCACTTAAGTATAGGACAGGTTGGACATCCATATACATAAGGGCATACTATTTTGAGAAAATTGGATTCTGTGTAATAGGGGCCTAATTTCAATCTTCACATCGCCAGTTTTAAAGTGTAGGCCTATATTGGTGTATTTTGGTTAAAGGGAATATACAACATTTGCAAACATCGAAAAATAAAACTACCAAGTTTTTACGAAATACCTTACTAGGTTGTTGGTTAATGACAGTCACAAGCATTCTGTAAAATTACGGCAACTGGTGTGAAGTCATTTTCAAGAAAATGGTATTTTTGTATACATTTCCAACGGTGGTCGACCGACCACCGTTGGAAAAACCTAACTATTGTTCAACTACTGCTCCATATTTACCATTTCAGTTCAAATTGTGTTTGCTATTGGTTACATGTTCATGAATGGGTGCAGGCCAGCTAGACTGGTTCCCTTACCTTACAATTTCCCGACATCTATAAATTGATCTATTTCATCTTTAGTGGAGTCAGGGAACCAGACTACTTGAACATTTTTGTTTTTCTTGTTTTTTTTCGAGCATTTTCGGACACAAAACTTCAAACATGTCAGTGTAACAATATTTTGATCTATTATACTAACCCCTCAACCAGTTCATTTCTGAAAATTCCAGTGAAAGCCAATGATGTACATTCCCTTTAAATGCGAATTTCTATATTTTGATGATGATGCAAGAAAACAAACCAGACACAGTTCATTTTCTTCAGCATCAAAAGTTGCCCGAACTTAGGATTGTTTTTTTTTAATTCTTTTACGGTGTGCATAGCCCCAGTTTGGGTCGTTACAGAGTTTCAAATTATGTGCCATTACTCATCGTACTCTAAAGCGTGTAGCTAGACATTATGCTTGAATATAGGAATAAAGTAAAATATTCAGCTAATTAGTATAATAGTACAAGAAACAAGAAAAGCTGATTTCCCGTAAATGTGATGCAGACCATGTAAAATCCACAGGCCGTTAAAATGGTTTCCAGTCCAATTCCTATACTAATTGGCTTATTCCCATGAAATCAACCCAGCTCAGCGGCGTCTCTCAAGGCCATAGCTCAGCCGTACCATGCACCGCCGGGCCGGTAACACGCTCTACGTGATTCACGGTCAAACTCACTCGATTTCTGAGAAATCGTTGGGATATCAACAAGAAGTATTTATTATAGCTCTTAATGTGCGAAGGGTTAGCTTTAAATGGGGTGTTTTCTTGGAGGACTGACATAATTTCCACGGTTTAAGTGATGATATACTGCACTTCCAAGAAAAACAAGATATAGGCATAGAGCTTATTAATTTTGAAAAAGAGTTATTTCCAGGAGCGACCTATTTAAGATTTTTTTTCATGTTAGTGCCGATCAAGTCTCTATAATTTTAGGAAATAACGTACTTTTAAATTTGATTTGTTAACAGGTTATTTGAAGTTTGCAAAAACCTTCACCCAACTTCTTCAATCCCGTAGCTGCCTGACTATAACTTCTCGTTTTAATGGCATGCAACGTGACGATAGTTTTACCTTTTTTAAGATCGACATTGATAATTAAACAATTCTTTAGACTTTATAAAAGAAGCTTCTTTAAATTCGTTTTATTTTATGGCAGATTCACTCACATACGAAACAAGGGCGGATCCAGGACACCATTTTTGGGGGGTCCCCAAAAAAGTTGATTCAAAATTTACGGTGTGCGGGTCGGGGCCCGCTTCAAGGGCCCCGGAAAATTGTTGGATTCTATACGCTCTGGTGCGTTCTGAGTCAATTTCTGACCACTTTAATCATTTCAAAAAATCAGCAAAAGATGGTGGTGAAAGCAAAGGTGCCCTTTTTGGCGACGTCACTTAAAAAAATAATTGGGTTCTTTTTTTGGGGGGGGGGGGCGGGGGCATGGCCCCCTTTGCTCCTCCGGCTCCCCGGATGCGCAACGGATAAGAAAGCATTTTCATTGAAATACAGAAATATATGTTTTTTTAATGTTTTTAAAATTAACCGAGTTCGGTTTATAATGCGCAAATGAGCTGAGCTGGGTGGGTATATTTTATGATATTTTTGTAGCTTTGCGGCAACTTTTTCCGGTAATAGTGTTTAGGACCCGATCCTCTTTTGTCTTCAGTTTTAAACTGGCCTCTATCTTTCTATCACTCATAAGTGACTTCTCAACAACCTCAAACAATCATCTTTCCTTATAGGCTGCTATGTTTTAAAATATTATTGACCGGAAAAATATTATACTTTCTTAATTAATGTCATAATTTTAACGAACCCTCAGTTCACCACCTTGCTCTCTTCCCATGACATTCCTGTTGCTTTTCAATATCGCCAGCTACATTCTCGAGTCCATGCAATAAAGATATAAATGGAAGCCCGAAATAGTCTTGTACCTTATTTTTTTCCTTTAAAAGCAATGGTTGTCATAATTTTTATCAGGCTACTAAAACTAGTAAAACTAAAAGCCTCTATGTTACAAGTTTGTGATCGAAGCGAAAATTTCCAATCGTCTCTTGATGGCGCTGTTGCGTCCGCCATTATAAGGGGCCTTTGTGCATCTACCCTGCATACGTTGTTCGTATTCAAGTTACAGTCGATTCTAGTTAGGTATTCACCTCATCGACTTTATTCATAATAACACTAACAACTGTATCATGGCTAGTGCAACGACGACGAAGAAGAAGCGAGAAGGCTCGGGGAAAAACTGTGCCGTGATTGGGTGCAAAAACACCAGCAAGAGACTTCGAAAATGGAAACTGGCGACGTGCGAGTTACACGCACCGGAAACACACGAGTATTGTGTGTGCTTGCAGCCGTATCAAATGCACCGTTTTCCCGGTGGATCGAGCGCCGAAGCCGTAGCGAAACGTCAGCAATGGGTGAAAAATATTAACAGGTTGGACTTTAAACCTTCCAAATATAGTACGGTGAGTTTCTTTTTTTTGGATTTGAACATTGTACATGAACACTGCGTGCATAAACCTGTTGTGATGCTCATGACATTGGAAATTCGACAATTCCGGCTGGGACTTGGGGAAGTCTATGTTATTAATTTGGGTCTACACTTAGACTGGTTCCTGGTCCTCTC
This sequence comes from Patiria miniata, assembly GCF_015706575.1. Taxonomy (NCBI): domain Eukaryota; kingdom Metazoa; phylum Echinodermata; class Asteroidea; order Valvatida; family Asterinidae; genus Patiria; species Patiria miniata. The sequence continues at coordinate 44,535,114 of NW_024037069.1, read as the reverse complement.
ATATATCATAGCTGTCACTCAGGAATCAGTTTAACAGTCAATAGTGGGGGACTCTGATAAAGTTCTCAGGCCAACACTATACAGCACAAATATCTCATCAATTTTTTTTATATGTTTAACTCAATTTTGTTTTGTTTAAAGTCTATCCAGAAATGATTGATAGTGTTTGTTGAGTTTCATGATTCTTCTTGATTAGTTGTGATACAGGAGTGAAAAAAAGGCAAACTTTTGATAAGGCCCCCCCCCCCCCAAAGAATACTTTTGCTTCTGATTACATGGCCTTTGAAAATAGGGTAGGTAAAGATTTTTTTTTTAAATTCCGTGCCAACTTTCACCATTCTGTGCTGACAGTGCTAGAAGGAAAATTCCGTGCTACCCTGTAAGCACAGAATTCTTTAGTTGGGGGATATACGCATGCGCAGAACCTATAAAAAATTGCTCACAAACCTAGAAATACGATTACCGTCAGCATAAAACCAAAATGGCCACCCGACCCATTTTCCAATTGCCCGGCCTGAGTATTTTTCAAGATGGTCGCCAGCTTTTTTCTTGAAATGGCTGCCACTTGGACTTAGGAAATGACATACATGTAGTTCCTAACATCTTTATATGGGCTAGTTGCAACAGACAAAGAGGCCAAAATAATGTCACTGCTTAAAATTTATAATTTTTTTGTCTTTTTTTATTTAAAGGGAGGCAGCCTCCAAAATGGAAGTGGGCGGGGAACATGGTGTTTTGTTTTACTTGGCCTAGTGTACAGAAAGCTAATTTATCAGACCAATCGTTTGCATTTTGTTTTTGTACAGGTTTGTTCTCTTCATTTCTTTGAGGGTAGACCGACGCCCATTAACCCAAACCCAACTATAAACTTGGGATACAACAGCAATGTAAGTTTAAAGCAAGCTTTAAAAACTTACTCTACAATTTCAGGAAATAAAAAGTATTGTTTTCTGTGGAGGGTAGACCTTGGAACCAGATTAACACAATGCAAGGTCTTCAAATGCAAGGTTGAACAAAATGAGACTATGTTATGCATCCTGCCTTTAAAGAAAGGTGAAAAAGGAAGCTTTTAGTCATTCAAGAGAGTCCACCTGCTAGAAAAATTGCATTTTAAAGAAATTAATATTTTTTTGAGGGGGGGGGGGAGGAAACTACATCTTCAATACCATTGTGCATCGTAAAACAATGAGGTTCAACTCTAAGATGCTTCTAAGATATGACCCGCTGTCAAAACAGTCTTGCCTCCTCTTGGTTTTACTTTCACTGTTTAAGTTTGGTTTTGCATTTTCAAAGACATATAGCCCTACTACAAAATGAAAAGATGCTTTCCTCAAAATTGAATTATGGCATCAAATATTGTTGGATTTAGTGTCATAGAAATTTGGCACTAAAGTTTACGATAGAGGCCCTTGTTTTAGCCATGCCTGGTGTCAACATGAAAATAGGGATATGATGCTATGTGCAAACCTAGTATAGTTTTCACCGTTCACTTACGCCTTACGAAGGCCCCTTTTAATGGTCGAAGCATATATTCCAATCTATTGTGCAATGCAACTGCCCTGTGGCGGATTATCTCAACAATAGCTAGCACAATACTTTCGTCATCCAAGGAGCCTGTGTGGCTGTACAGTATTCCAGCGTGCTTGGCTTGCTATTACATGTACATGTATAGAGAGATGTACAGGGCGAGTAAAAAAAAAAGCGAAACCCAAATGTCGGGACTATTATTTAAGTGAAGTTGTGCATGTAACCCAATTTGTGCATGTATAGCATATGAAAGCCCAATTCATATGCTTTCGTCGAGTACAAGAATCATTCAAATCACTCACGTACATTTCAAGTTACGGATTTTTAAACACAACCACCGTTTTAAAGTTCAGTCCACGGATCACAAAAAAAGGTGTGCGTTCTTTCGGCAAAACAAAAACAATTCACACACGTTCCAAGCCTATATATGTGATTTAGTTTCGTTTTGTCGAAAAAAACACTTTTCTTCTTGTGATCCGTGTCCAGAACTTTCAAACGGTGGTTGTGCTTAAATCCGGTAGCTTGAAACTTATGAGTGATTTGAATGATTCTTGTATAAAGAAAGCTTATGAATTGGGCTTATATCCTAGATTTTGAAAGGCTACATGCAGAACTTCACTGAAGCAATGGTCCCGACATTTGAGTTTCGTTATTTTTTACTCACCCTGTAGAAAACCATAAGAAAACTAAGCCTGTCCTGTAGATGGACGCTTAACAAAGGGAGGGGTTTACAAGGTAACGGATTTGCTCATTATGTTGTACTGACACAACAATGAATCACCAAAGAATAGAAAATTTACGGAAGCAAAATATCCAGAATTCTGGCAAAATTTGGTGCTGGCTGAAATGACATCACACTTTTGCTCATAAATAAGCAAACTTGCATCAGCATATCAACCAAAAGGGCTCCAAAATGCCCTTAAAATGGCAAAATGACAATTGAAAATAAGGTTAATGGGACACAGAGGTAAATTTATTAGGACTTTATTATTATTACATGGCCCCTTTAAAAAAACCTTAGTAACCTTAGTCACCTGCAACGCAAGTTTGGACCATAAGGTAAAGCCTTTCAGACCGAAGTATAAAAAGTCGTATACTGACTCGATAAAATACTGACTCATTAGTTGTATTTGAGCATGCATCGGTGCACAGAATGAGACCAGTGACGATGAATCACGCGTATGAAAGTTCGAGTCCAAAAAAGGTTAAAGAGATGTGATTTCTAAAGAGTCCAAATTTCATGTGACACCGACCGGAACAATTGTTTTAGTTTGGAGGATCATGGGCGCGCAGGAACATTTGCAATTATCCGGAAAAGTACGTATACCTACCGATTTAACGAGAAAATCCTCGCTCAAAGTGAAGATAGGACTGGTATCAAACAACCAGTGGAATTATTTCGCCTGAAATGATATCATTCGTGGTTTAAGAAAATGTTCCCGCGGGCGCTGGCACAGATTTTTACGTGCGAAATTTAAAGCGAAATAAGGCACTCAAGGCAAATGATTTTATGTATATCCAGACTTGTTTTTATTTATCATTCCTTGGGGGTCACAGCTATAACCTGTTGTTGGCCCATAATCAAAATTTCGTTTTGACAAAGACTTCTGCTGCATGCATGCAGTAGCTTTGTGTTTTTCGTGATCCGTTTGTGTGTTCGGTCTTTGTGGACTTATTTCTTACAGTTGTGATCTGATACACAGTACCCTCTGGAGACATGGGAATAATAGGTAACAAAAGATTGTATTCGTCTTCACACGGCAATTTCTATACGTATTCGCAAGGTTATCACGAAGTAGATGTATAAATTTTACTCAAAAAGTAGGAATTTCCAAGGTGTTTTGATCCGTCGCAAAGTGACTTTTTTTATGTAAGGGATATTAAGTCCGAATTTCTGCTCAGGAAATTAAATCTTGTTCCAATAGGACCATTTTAAAACTATATACTTTCAAACTCGAAAATTGAGAACAAAGAATGTCTCAACAAGAATACAAATTAAATTCCAGTATGTGTGATTGGGTGTTTATCGGAGACAAGTGTTCTTGCCGTGAAGGCGGTCAACCATATAGTAATCGTGGCTCAATCATTGGTGTTGATATAGCTCAATTTTATTTCCGCATTTGAACAAGTAAAAAAAGCGTTTTCTCCCACGTGTTGTTTTAAAATTAATCGACAATAGCTGTTCCGAAGAACTTATCTGGCGATTGTACGTACCACATGTGCAAAATCGCGGCGCGCGTCTTTGGCATTTCATTATATATGCTACCGAGTACGGCATTTCATTATATATGCTACCGAGTAAGGCATTTCATTATATATGCTACCGAGTACGGCATTTCATTATATATGCTACCAAGTACGGCATTTCATTATATATGCTACCGAGTACATAATGTCTAGAAAGGGCCCCTCCGTAAAACCGATTGAAATTTCGCATGAGCCTTTTTTTTTAATCAATCGCTGTGATTTTAGGGGAACACCAAGTGTGTAATTTCCGTGCAAAAATCATCGTTGATGAATCAGTTTCTCTGATACGCCGTTGGAACACACACGGAAGAACCAGTTAACTTCGTGTATTTATAGGAATTAGTAAACGACATATTGCCAATGTCACATTTTTTTTTTAAATTGAACTTCACTTTGCTTTAGCCGAATCGCGCCCAAACAGTACAGTACGGACGTACGTGAAGGCACGGCGGCAAGGTACCGTTTTAACAAACATTTCTTGAGGGCGCTAGAACTTTTTCATAGGATTGGTAATCGGGCACGCGTATCTTGTGCACCATTGGTTACGACATGACGGGTACCAGGTGATTTAGGTCACGTGGTTGATGGGCGCCATGTTGTTCCCAAAGTTCGCGCAGTGCGTGCAGCTTGGATGATCTCGTTTTAATTTTTAGGCAAATTGTCGCTGTATTCTCCAAGATTTAACTGATCACAATAAAATTGAAAATGACTGGTTGCTGTGCCAAGGGTTGCTCGAATCGTCCAGAGAAAGGTTTCAAGATGCACAGATTTCCCAGAAACCCACACAGACGAAAATTGTGGGAAGAAAAAGTCAACCAAAGCCACTTGGATGCGAATTGTAAACCGTGGTTTGCTTCTCCACACGCACAAATTTGTGAGGTAGGCCTGGAGCCTTGATAGGAAGGATAATCAAGGGTGTTTGTTTTTTTGTAGGGGGGGGGGTGGTCCCTGTCTCTGGGCTCTTGTCCTTCATCTCAGGCGTTCACAAAAATGCAAAACTCCTTCGAACAGTACTCGCCCAGTTGGAGAGAGTGTTGAGACAATGATAACAAAAATTAGCGTGAGGATGCAACATTCTTTCCACCCAGATCAGCAGATTTCTTCCGGAAAATAATGTACAAATCTTGATGCAATGCAAGAATAATCGTTGATTTTTCTTCAGCTGCTCAGACTTTGTCCTGGAGTTGGACGGGACCATCTGAACTTGAGACTAACTTAAAACTTGATTGAGTAATGTGCCAAAAAGTGAATAAGAATTAGAGCAAAAAGGTGTTCCTTTTATTGATAGTTATGCAAAGAGTTGGAGTTCACAGTCATTAAACTAATTACTATTACAATTGTTGTTATTTTTTTATGTAAAGGTACACTTTGAAGGGCACCATTTTGAGCCACACCGAGTCGACGGTAAGAGAAAGTTGAAGTACAACGCAGTACCGCTTATCTTCGGTGAAAAAGCTCAGCAAGTCACGCTGAGTGGATTTAGACCAATCCTACCCATCCCTGTACCAATGCCAGAACTCCTCCCAGCAAACACTGTACCTCATGACCACGCCTACTCAGCCAGTGCCACGCCTCAACGGATGCCTGTTGTCTTTCCAGGCTCAGATTCTAAAGACTGTAAGTGTGTCATGTTGATATTAAATGCAGAAGCTCCCCAACTCCCAATTTCTGGGCCCACTTGCCACTCCCCCACCCCACTCACCACCCGGCCACCCAACTCATCTAAAAGGGTGCCCCTTTCTTAAAAGAAGTCTTAAAGCATCAATCTATTGTCATTGTTTCTTGTATAGCCAATCTCAATGCAGATGAGCAACTCCATGCTGATGATAGCGACACTCAAGAAGACATGGCAACATCAGACTCCTTGACAGCTGACAGTACTTCAGACAACCTCACTAAGATGAGAGAAAGGATCAAGACATACCAAGCCAAGATACACCAACTGAGGAGGGAAAAGGGAACAATACTCAAGAAGAAGAACAGACTAGAGAGCAGCATGCTCAAGATGTTCAGAAGCGATCAGATAGAGGCCTTGAGTCGAGGAGGCATGCGAGGCATCCAATGGAGCAAGGAGACTATGAACATGGCACGCCGATTATGGCAAATGTGTGGGTCTAACGGCTATGAGTTCCTCTTACAGCAACACTACCCGCTGCCATCTGTCCGTGCTCTACAACGTGCTCAGGAAGAACAAAGAGCCAGCCCTGAACTCGACGAAGTGGTTGGTACGAGTCGTGCAACGTTGCTACCTCAGGAAATGTTTGGGAGTGGTTTCCACAACTAAAAGACTGGAAGACATTGTAGAATTGTTCAGTGTGCATTACATCAACAACAGCATCTTAGGTGCTATATTATATAACATTTGACAGACCCTTTCCATTCAGCGGCCATATTGAGATATTTTTATAAGAGGTCAACGCAGGCATATCAATATGGAACAAAAGTGCTCACCTCAAAGATGGCTGCTGTGCAAAGAATCTATTCTGCAGAGTTGTACTGTCTTTGAGTCCTTAAAAAAAATGTAGTTCTCAAAATTCACTTGATAGTCTAGTGGTGGTTGGAATCAGATGGGCAAACGTTTTCTCACAGCATAGAGGCCACATGCTAACAGTTGTATATCGACACTTTGTGAAAGCAAAACAGCGTTGTCTACTTTGTGATATACTCATTACTTTCCATTGTGTTCATATTTTTTGTGAAGTCTTGTCTACTATACTATTGAGTTGTTATAAACTTTTAAATAATGTTAAATTTAATTTTCATGAAGTAAGTAAACTCAACATTTTAGAGAAAACTGGAATCTCATTGGATGGTACTACCGGTGGATACAATGTGGAGGGGATTTCACAACTCTACATGGTGCATTAGCAATGACTGTAAGCCTTACATTATTAATTAGGACACAATATGGCATTGTCAGTTCGCATAATTTGGTGTCTGCGCGTATTGTTAATTGAGTCAAATTTTTGCGTTTCTGTCACATCTCGGTTCAATTTTAAGGCTCATGTTATACTGTATGGAAAGAATCTTTGTTGATCTGAACTGTAGCACAAAAACAGGTTAGTGTATGTAAAGGGACAATCAAGTGAATTTTACACAGGAGCATATCCGTTCCTCTGAAGTGAATCAAAACTATGACACATCCCTTTTTTGGTGAAAAACATTTGCAAAGGAAACTTTTTTAAACAGTTTAAATGTTTCATGTTTTTCCTGACAACGGATGGCGCTGTTACTGTGATATCGCTTCAGAAACACACTCTTCCGATTATTAGGGTTTTTCTCTTGAAATTGTAAACCCAAAATTCTGCTTATTGAAAACATGGGTACATAAAGTGTAAGTTCTTGTTGTCTTAGTTACTGTCGTCATAATGCAACAAAAATGAACCACTGAAAGCAGAAAAATTAATGTCTACAGCAAACCCCTCAAATTCTGGTGACTTTCTATGCTGGAGAAGATGTGAAACTGAAGTTTCTGCTCGAATATGGAAATGTGCATTGGCAAAAAACAAAAAACAAAAGGCAGCTATAAAGTGAAATGGAACACAAAGCCTAGGTACATTTCAAGGATTATTTATATTATAAAGTGAGGCAAACCTATATCAATAGTTTCCTGAATACGTTGTCACTTAATATTACAAATCTTGATGTATTATTTCAGGTCTTTAATGTCTTGCCTGCATCACCTCATCCACCTCCCTCCTCCTATCCAACTCTTCTTAAAAATCTTCCGACTTCATTATCACAGCCATAGGGCCAACTCCACCCCCCCCCCCCCGGAAAATCCTGGATCCCCAATGCTACACGTTATCCTTGAAGTCGGAAGATTTTCAAGAAGAGTTGGATAGGAGGAGGGAGGTGGATGAAGTGATGCAGGCAAGACATTAAAGACCTGAAATAATACATCAAGATTTGTAATATATATTAAGTGACGACGTATTCAGGAAACTTGTGATAATTAGGTTTGCCTCACTTTATAATGTAATTAACATTGTTCGGGCGGGGTGGGTGGGTAGGTTAGGGGGAGGACGATTACCCCTCCCCCTCCTACATCCCGGCCACCCAAACCACACCCCCCCCCCCCGATCTTATGTTTATCCCACAACTGGAAAAAAATCTTAGGATAGAACATCCGTGTTGGCATTGAGTAACTTTTGCGATATGGTCAGTGTTCATTTGGGCTCGGCAAAGGTTAACTTGCCAAAAAACATTAATGTGTGTACAAATCACATATTCCAGGTGTTTTGTGCCATGGTGCAGTGGTGACTTTTGGTTATTAACGCAGGTCGGCAGAAGATGGAATTCATAAGATGGATTTTTTTTTGCGTCTGGTCGGGTTGATGTAAATTCAATATAAGGTTTTACCCTTCCTTCACCGACGTATATAAACACTGTATACTCAGCGTGTTACACCCCCGGCCTCCCGAGTGAAAGTGAGAAAAAAATTTGGGTGGGACTCGAACCCTCGAGCTGCTTTCTAGCGCATACGTCTTACCACTCGACCACCGAGCTTGCGGGACAAGTTGGCTGGTTCGAATCGGATATACGGAAACGGGTTTACGGCAATGAAACTATATTCGTAAATCTATTCCTTCAAGATTAAGATTAAGACAGACTCACCGTACGCCAGTTTAATTAAATCCTACCCGTGGAATCACAAAATATACGGCGGCTCATTATTATTTTGTGATCCCATATTTCTGGCGATCAAGTTTGTGACTTGTGGCCGGCTGCAACTGGGTCGTTCACAGAAACCCTCAACCAAGTTGTGGTGGGCAGAGGCGGGCTACATCATGGCCCACAGTTTGACAACCATTTAAGGGGTGGTTGGGGGGGGGGTCTTGATCTTGATCTTGATTAATATAGATGATAAGCTCCTACAGGAACATCACTCAGCTTGGAAGGGGTGGACATGCTATTGACGAGTGCTGAGGGATCTAAGGATATCACTAAATTGATTGGTGTCTCCTATGCCAGTAATGTGCTGAGGGAGGTCGTTCCGATCCTTGCTGGTCTGATAGAAGAATGAGTGTTGGAGTCCTTTGATATTGGTGAAGGGGATCTGAAGGTAGTTGGGTTTTGGGCGTCTCGTTATTATTTCTGGCTGCCTAATGGTTATTTCAGGTGGAACTTTAACGTCGATCTGTCCATTGAAGATTTTATGGAAGTTTGTGAGGCGCTGTACGTATCTCCTATTTTCCAGGGTGGGTAATTCCAGTTTTTCAAGAAGAGCAGTAACAGATGCAGAATTGTCCCAGCTATATGTGTTAGTGATAAAGCGGGCAGCTCTTCGTTGAACCATCTCGATCTTCTGTTTATTGGTGGCTGTAAAGGGATCCCACACTGATGCACAGTAATCGAGATGCGGGACGGACTAGGCTTGGAGTTTGACCTTGGGTGGGGCTGAACCTAAGTTGCATCTAAGAAAACCAAGCATGCTGTTTGCTTTAGCTGTGACTGCATTGATATGAGTATTCCATTTCATGTCCGATGAGAGGTGGACGCCAAGGTACTTGTGGCTTTGAACTGATTCCAGAATGTGACCAGAGAGCTTGTATGAAGAGTGGATGATGGTTCTCTTATTGGTGAATCTGATAACACTGCATTTTTCTGGTTTAATGAGGTCGTATTCTTTAATTTCCAGTGAAAAACACATTGCTTCCTTGCTCAATGGGTTTTCTGTCGGATTTTGTGTAGAGTTCTATGGGCGCGTAGTTACCTTTTTAACTGTCATTCCTTGAGGGCGCTAGAACAACGCAGCAGCAGCTGGTGATTGTTACGGGCGCCATGTTGTTCCCAAGGGCAAGGTTCGCGCGGTTGATGTAAATTTTCGCTGTGCTCTTCAGGTTTCAGCAGGCCGTAAGGCCTAGGTCAGGGAGTTGAACATGACTGTTTGCAGTGTGAAGGGCTGCCTTAATCATCAAGAGCGGGGTTTCAGACTGCACACAATCCCTAAAGTCCCACACAGACGGAAAGTGTGGGAAGAAATACTTCGAAAAGTCAACCAAACTCAATTGGATGCGAATGGCCAACCGTGGTCTGCCCCGCCACACTCAAAAATTTGTGAGGTAGGCCCGGGCTTGGTTTTCTTTTTTTTGTGAAAACACAAGTACTGATCAGCTTTAGCGTCCAGAAATCCCCGAAAATTTCATGTTTTGGATTGTTTACTTATTCTATTTCAAACATCTGGTTGAAACTAAGGAAACCAACCTAGGCCTAATGTCTTACTAAACTTACAAAATGACTTACTCCTTTAGTATTGCCATTCCCGAGAAAAGACGAAAAAATCCTGATTGTTTACATCGGAAATGACGAGGTATGATATGTGTTTCCCGTCGTTTTGTACAATGTACGATACATGTTGTGTTTGTCTAGTATACATGCTCATGAACAGAAGTAACCAATCACCAAAGCACAAAATGTGATTTCTTACACGTCCCCAAAAGGTGAACCCTATAAATGGCTGGAATCTTAACTTAGCACGAACAGCCCAAAACTTTTTGGGGTTGCAAAAGTGGACCCTGAAAGTTGTTCTTGCACAATAACACAAGAATATACAAAAGATTTTAAAGGATAGTTGTTTGGATGTTTATATCCTACATTTAAATGTACTTTCCGATTAACATCATTTTGTTCAAAATGTGTTTTGTAGCCCAATTGGGCGTATTTCAAGACGCAGTGTCCCAAGGCCAGTCTGGGGGATAACCACGCTATTTAGGTCACAAGAGTTGTACTGCACTCTGTAGACCATTAGACATTACATGCAAAATGTGAAATCGGTCAATCATCATCATTGGGCGGCCGCAGCCGAGATGGATGCAACCAAACTCTTCCAGACTCTCTTGTCTGCCATGGCCGTGGTGATGTCATCGACGTGCTGGCTCACATCATGGCATACAGTATCAACTTAGTTGAGGGGTCTCCTCCCTCTGTTGGGGGCAAGGCAATCTCCAGCAGATGAGGTCAGAGACAACTTGCTCTTTGGCTCTGTAGCAGTGGCCGGCCAAACTGGAATCGGTCAAAGTGTCGTGTGCTAAATACTATGGCACTACCATCAACATGGTCAATTGATATTTCTGTCACTTTTCAGAAGTAAGCAGTATCAGTGACAGTGTGGCCATCTCGCACTCTAGTAGACCTAGCTAGGGCTTAGTAGTAGCTTGAGTACAAGTAAGTACTTGGCCTGAACTAGATTTTCAGTAGGCCCTACTCTGGAAACAAAATGGTCTTGACATGTAGGCTGATCAGCTTTAGCTCTGCTACAGTAGCCTGAGTCTGAGTAGGCCTCCTCAGACTCAGCCTGTACTCAACTCTAAATGTCTGCTTGGAGTACTTGATACTTGGATTTTAGGACTTGCCTCCAACACTGGAAATGAGGTCCTACATTTCATTGGCCAAGATTGTGTTGTATTTTTTTTTCAGCCAATTGTCTACAACCACTCCCCTAAATTTGCTGTTGCCTTGTCCGACGATTCCTCCATCCCAAAGTCAATGGAGTAGTATTCTAGCCAAACACCTAACGTTATGCAGGCATTTTTTTTTGTTAGGAAAACAACCTAAAAATCTTGATACAGTGCCAAAATAATTGTTGATCTTTCTTGAGCTGCTCAGACTTTGTCTTGGAGTTGGACCGGACCATCTGATCTGAGATCTGATCTGTTTGAGTACTGTCCTAAAAACTGACTTAGAAATAGAGCAAAGTCTAAGAATTGTTCCTTTTTTTATGATTATGCAAAGAGTTAGGGCTTACAGTCATGAAACTATTTATTACAATTGTTATTATCGTTACTATTTTTTCTGTAGGCACATTTTGAAGAGGAAGCATTGCAGCCATTACGAATGGACGGTAAGAAGAGGAAGTTGAAGCCCATGGCAATACCGACCCTCTTTGGTGACCGAGCTCGGCAAGCAGTACCAGCCATCTTTGTTGACAGAGCTCAGCAAGCCAAGCCTATTAGATTTAGACCAATCCTACCCGTCCCATCACCAGTGCCAGAACTTGTCCCACCAAACACTGCAGCTCAGGACCATGCCTGCACTGCCAGTGCCATGCCTCAACCCATGCCTCAACCCATGCCTCAACCCATGCCTGTTGTCTTTCCAGGCTCGGTTTCCAAAAACTGTAAGTGTGTAATGTTGATAATGCATAACTCCCCCCCCATCCCCCCACTCACCCCAATCCAACTCTCACCCACCCCACACCACTCACGCCACCCACCCCATACAACTCAACCCCAGCCCACTCAACCCCACCCTACTCAACCCCAGCCCACTAACCCCACCCCACTCAACCCTACACCACTCAACCCTACCTCACTCAACCCCAGCCCGTTCACCACATACCACTCAACCCCACCCCACTCAATCCCCCCACTCAATCCCAGCCCACTCAATCCCAGCCCACTCAATCCCAGCCCACTCAACCCCACCCTACTCAACCCCACCCCACTCAATCCCAGCCCACTCAATCCCAGCCCACTAACCCCACTCCACTCAACTCAACCCCACCCAACTCAACCCCACCCAACTGAACCCCACCCCTCTGAACCCCACCCCACTCAACCCCACCCCACTCAATCCCAGCCCACTAACCCCACTCCACTCAACTCAACCCCACTCAACCCCACCCAACTAAACCCCACCCCACTCAATCCCACCCCACTCAATCCCAGCCCACTCAACCCCACCCCACTCAATCCCAGCCCACTAACCCCACTCCACTCAACTCAACCCCACTCAACCCCAGCCCACTAACCCCACCCAACTCAACCCCAGCCCACTAACCCCACCCCATTTACCCCCATACCAACATGCTTCCTTACCTATCAATTTACAATTATTAAATTCAGTTGGCAAAATTGATAACAATATTCTGAAAAGAGTGGCCCAGACATTTTGATCAGTTAAAGAGGTGGGGGATTGGCATATTTTAGAAATTCATTATTAGGCGAGTGGATTGAGCCAAACAGTTTGGGTGAAGTTGTAACTGGCGTACTTCCAGCAGATTTTGGTATTTTTTTATCCTTACTAGGTCATCACAGATTAAACTTACCCAGAATCTCTGTTCAAATGACGTCGTCAAAATGACCACAATAATTGCAACCCAACCAAATGAAATTGGCAGAACAGCTAATGAAGGCCTGTAGGACTTTATTGTTCTCCGAAAAACTTACAGGGAGCGGGTTAAATATTGAGCCTGTAGCCAGCAAGGATCCAGTTCCAATTAATGTATGTTTTGAATTGAAGGGCCAGTAGAACCTTTTGATGGCGTCATTTGAACATGAAGCAGAGTTGTAATGACTCGAGTCAATGACTCGACTCGAGTCCGACTCGAGTCACATTTTTTGGCGACTCGACTCGACTCGAGTCCCGACGGGTAAATGACTCGACTCGACTCGAGTCACTGCGAGCAAATGACTCGACTCGACTCGAGTCCCTCATCAGAATGACTCGACTCGACTCGAGGAAGGCTAATAAGACTCGAGTCCCAAAATAAAAAGCAAAACTTACTTGCGAAAATATTTGCAATGACTTACGCTGCGCCGTTCGCGTTGCCAGTTTTTGTTCACGTCACGTTAATGTTCGCGAATAATGTAGGTTTATATACAGCGGCAGTCTGTTTCCTTCCTCCATAATGAAACAACAAACATACACCGTGTCGCGGACTCCCACCTTGTGGTTCTATAGCATGTAATGCTAAACCCGGAACCGGACTTAAAACGCATTTCTCAATCCGTGGTTTCATCATTGGTTTCGGGCGATTTTGAAGTTCTTGGTGGAACGCTGGCTAAATTCATGTCCCGATTTCACACACAAAAATGGATACGGACGGGTCCACCTTTAAATAATCAGAAACAGTTTTGTATAATGCAATTAGGTTTTAACGTTGTCAGCGATCATCTAGACCCGAGGCCAAACCAGTTATAAGACCGAAGTTTCACATCTTCTTATCTGTGACGTGAGCTAGCAATGGAAACTGTTGGTTGGGTACCATACAGCATACTTTATGTCTTTGGATTTCCGTAATAGACTGGTGCCTTGTATTCTTTCTCTCTTGTGTTTGTTGCTTTTTATTGTAATTAAGTGTTCAAATATTTGTGACTCGAATTGACTCGAGCTAAATACTTGACTCGACTCGACTCGACTCGACTCGACTCGACCACACTCTGTGACTCGACTCGACTCGACTCGACCTTGTTGACCTAATGACTCGACTCGACTCGAGTCACTTCTTTAAAATGACTCGACTCGACTCGAGTCACAAAAATCAGTGACTCGTTACAACTCTGACATGAAGGCCCACAGAGATTCTGGGTAATTTTGATCTGTGACCTACATGTAGTCGGGGAGCATACTATAAAACTCAAACCAAAATTAGCTGATAGTTTGATAGTTTCCACATCCACTAGTTTCCACATTTAAAACACTTTTTCGGCCATAATCCACTCGCCTATCTAAAATGAAAGGCCCTCATTTAAACCATGCGAAAAATTTGGGCGAGTTTTTTTACAAGTATATATGATTTTAATTAATCTTGTCTCAATGTTCAAATTGCAAAGACTTGCTCAGTACGACTTTACTGTGTTGAAAAACAAAATGTAAAAAAAAGTGCCCCTTTTTGGAAAGAGTTCGAAACAAATTACAAAGCATCAATCTATTGTTGTTGTTTCTATCCATTGTTTCTTGTATAGCCAATCTCAATGCAAATGAGCAACTCCATGCTGATGATAGCGACACTGAAGATGACGAAGATGACATGGCAATCACAAACTCCTTGACAGCAGACAGTACGTCAGATAAGCTCACTAAGATGAGAGAGAGAATGAAGAAGTACCGAGCCACGATACACCAACTGAGGAGGGAAAAGCGAATACTCGTCAAAAAGAAGAGCATACTGGAGAGTAACATGGTCAAGATGTTTGGAAAAGATCAGATAGAGGCCTTGAGTCATCAAGATAGAGGTATTCGGGGCATCCGATGGAGCAAAGAGACTATCAACAAGGCACGCAGGTTATGGCAAATGTGTGGGTCTAACGGCTATGAGTTCCTCTTACAGCAACACTACCCGCTACCATCTATTCGTGCTCTACAACGTGCTCAGGAAGAACAGAGAGCCAGCCCTGAACTCGACGAAGTGGTTGGTACGAGTCGTGCAACGTTGCTACCACAGGAAATGTTTCAAACTGGTTTCCACAACTAAGAGACACGGAGGACATTGTGCAATTGTCCAAGTGTGCTTGACAACAACACCACCTGAGCTCCAAGATATTTGACGTTTAACAACAGACCTTTTCCATTCAGCAGCCATATTTGAGGTATTTTACTCAGGTATATATCCATGTGGAGCAAAAGCATGTACCCCAGAGATGGCTGCCGTGCAAAGAATCTATTCTGTAGAGTTGTATTTGAGTCCATCCCAAGTGTTTCCAGTAAGAATAAGACATGTTCCCAATTGGAGCAGGCATTGTTTCCCGGTGGAACATTCCAAGCATTCCAACTTTTAAGATGTTCCCTTATTTACCATTTTTCCCAAATTTGGTGAAGTCTTGTTTCCTTGTGAGTTTTTATAACCTATAATAAGTAATTATTTATGCACTTACATTTATATTCACAAAATATAAGTACACTCAAAATTTAAGAAATACTGGAATCTCATATAGTAATGCTTGCGAACACAGTATGGAGGGATTATCACATTTCAGCATAGTGCAATATCTATGATTATAAACTCAAGTTACATTATTCATTTGGACAGAAAATGGCATAAGAAGTTCCCATAATTTAGTATGTATCTTTGCATATTGTTATTAATTAAGTCAAATTTAAGTCATTTCAACAATATTTGCTATAACATACTGATCCTCTAAATCCATTCATTTCTGAAATTGCAGCAAAAGCAAGTGTGGTCCATTCCCTTTAACTTCGTACAGAAAACAAACAAACAAACAAACAACCCCAAACCCTGAAGCCCAAAAAAATTCAAAACAAGCAAAACACGATTAGCATATTTTAAGGGACAATGAAATGAATGTTTCACTGGAGCATATTTGTAGTTGTTGTGATGTCACTACAGGAACACACTTTTCAGATTAGGGTTTTTCCCTTCAGATTGCAAACCCAAAATTCTGCTTATTGAAAACATGCCTGCATAACGTTTTCTCATTGTCTAACTGCTATATAATGCAACAAAAATGAATCACTGAAAGCAGAAAAATAATCACAGCAAACCTCTCAAAATTCTGGTCACTATTCATACTGAAGCAGATGTGAAACTGAAGTTTCTGCCTTGAATGACATCACGGTTTTACTCATGAATATGGAATTTGCATTTGCATAAAAAAAACCAAAGGCACCAGCAGCTAAATGGAACAATTACATATACAATGTAGGCCCTTATCAGGTTCAGATATCTACTGGTGGCTGATATAGGATTATCCAAAGGGGTCGGGGCGCTGTGATCATAAATTCGAAGTTTTTTTTTTTTCAAGAATAGTTGGGGGGGAGGGATTTGGAAATAAGGTTTTCCCCACTATATGATATAATTAACATTGTTCAGGCGGTAGGGGGATAGTTACCCCCCCCCCGATCTGCCCTCATGTTCATCCCAAAACAGAGACATATTTGCTTGATATAGAATTTCCGTGTTAGCATTGAGTAACTTTGCGATATGATCAGTCTTCATTTGGACTCGGCAAAGGTATGATTGGTAAAATAATGTGTATACAATTCAGTTTAATGAAAAATTTCAGTTGTTTTCTGCCATGTGCATAGCGATAATCTGTTGATGTTATTTATATTTCGCATTGGCTTGCGTTGCAATTTATAATTTAAAATAAACCGACATTCTTGTGCTGAAATATTAAGTTCGATTTCA
The DNA here is from genome assembly GCF_015706575.1 of Patiria miniata. Classification (NCBI taxonomy): domain Eukaryota; kingdom Metazoa; phylum Echinodermata; class Asteroidea; order Valvatida; family Asterinidae; genus Patiria; species Patiria miniata. The sequence continues at coordinate 44,518,469 of NW_024037069.1, read as the reverse complement.
ACTTTCAGTGATTTTTATTCAAAACAGCGTAACTTTCAAATTTGATATCCACCCCCCCCCCAATGATGAAGTGATGAAGGAACATTTATCACAAGACGTTATGTTGGATTTTTGGAAAGTGAACTTATTAGGCCCTATTATCAGGGGTCCGTTACATAGGTGTAGCCAGCGGGGGGGGGGGGGGATTTATCCCCCCATTATTTTGTAAAGACTGCCCTTTTCCATTCAAATACCCTCTTTTCACCAGCGCTTATCTCCCTCCCCCAATATTTTTTTTTTTTTTTTTTTTTAAAGTGCCCTTTTTTTTCAGAACAAGTGCCCTTTTTTAAAAAGAAGTCGTGCCTTTTTTGTGCCGTCGGCCGTTCCGGGTGCCTTTTTTTGTTTTAATTTCCCGCGCATGCATGTATCGTCCTAAAAAGCACCATACATTGTCCGTTAGTGTGCATAATCGTCGGTTTTGAACAGCGCCCCTATCGATAGATACGCCATAAAGGATAGGCTAAACCCGGCCCATGGGGGGGGGGGGGGCGAGGCATGACAAGACTTCAAGCGAAAAGCCATTCTGATTCAATTAAATAGAATTTCGTGCACTCTGGAAACATCCTTTAAAAGGTTAAAGTGGTATCTCGGGAAATGTTCAAATTAAATACTAGCTAACTTTGTCAGCTAAATTCTGAAAACTACAATACGCAAAAACCTGAACGAATCCTGCAAACGCCCACCCCATAAATCCGCGTATTGTTGACGCATGCAAAAGATGAATATATTTCCCGAGAGCAGAATTTGTATTATGGCCCTAATACAGTCAACTGTTTTCCGAATTTTGAAATTCAGAATTTTCTTTGAACTAATAATTGGTTAATATCCTGTGATTTGCATGCCTGTTGCTCCGCGAAACAAAACTCATCATAATAATCTCAATAAAATGAACACCGAACTGGCTAGTCACGATGAGTGCTTGCTCATGCTGATCGGACAAAAAAATCCAAGAAAACACACATCATTGCTAACTATTAACTAAATGGGGAGAAAAATGCACGATATCATCCTGCAATTATTTTGTGCATTCGTCGTGTGCCCGGCAGAAGGGCATATGTGCATATGCCCTTATGCAATAGCGCGTAATCACCAAAATGTTCCCAGCAAAAGGGCATATGAAGGAAACTGCATCCATTTTAATGAAATTTAAACATTTGATTCAAAATGCGCGCGGGGAAACATTGGAACCTTTCAATGCAAGTTTCTTGAAAATGATTTTTGCGTCAGAACGCTCATATATGACCCCCGGGCACCCGACGTATTATTGCCACGATGACCGATAGGGGCATATCTTAGTGTATTAAAAACGCTGTCTGTCTGATGTCTATAATGATGTCTGTGTGTCAGGGTGTTTTTTTTTGGTAAAAGGCCTAAAAACTCTGATTATGCTGTCATCCAGCATATGGAGGTCCTTTGGATTTCACTGTCCTCTGAAGTCACAGTTGGCACAGGAAAAAATAATTTATTTTTGTTTTTTGGGCAAATGTGTTTCTTTGAGACTTTGAATAGTATTATTACAACATTATCTCTATGAAAACACTCCAAAACGTAGTCAACCTTACGGTTGCGAAGGCTTTGCATCGTGCGCTGACAAGCAAAGTTAATCCGCTTACGTATACTTGCCGCCACATGCAGACAGAGCAGTGAACTACACCCCCAAAAAACATCGCTTTTTGAACGTTCTGTTTTTGAAACAAAAATATGCTCAGTATGATCTTAATGTTAATGTTAAATTATAATAGTAGAACAAATTCTAAACTTCATGCCCGTGAAAAAATAATCGCCGTTATTGATGCAGAAACGTCAATGTCACTGGTAAAGCTGACCTAAAAATCGTGGAATAAACATTCGAAAAGGTACCCAAATCAATAAATTTATCTCAATTTCTAGGAATCCTTACAATTATAATTTCACGAGTAGTTGGACACTAATATCATCTAAGTATATTCCGAATTCCAGCTTAATCTGTTGATGCAAATGCTTGTGTTACATAGGAACCTTATTAATATTCGTGAGGCTTGAAAAGATTGACAGAAATTGCAAACACCATTTGTTACAGCTTTGAAAAATGGACGTACTCAAGCCTATTTTCCAAATGTTAATGAGAAATACTGAACATATCGAAACGATTTATATTGTTGGATCATTATAAGGGAAACAAACTCCAAAAGTGGCATGGAGATACGTTCTTCAAAACGGGAGAAAATGATGTTCATAGATTTTGCCCGCGAACATCAACATTTGTGTGTAACGGTAATATTATGAGCTTGTTCATTCTAGGGATTCCAATGAAGGATTGTACACAGCTTACAGAACACAGCACTGAAATTGATTAAGGCAAGGAACTTGGTCACATGCATGTGTCCAAAAATGTTCACGGTGATCAATTGACCATTGTGAAGTGAGGCGTGATGGAAATTTAATGAAAATCATAGGGGTTTAGGCCAAGGGGTATCTGCACAATAACAAAATCTCAAAATTATTTAGAGTTTTTGTAGTTATTTCGGAAATATATAGACGAACACTTTTTTTGGGGGGGGGGGGGGGACATACTCTATAAATTAGGCCGATTTACATCTAACTTTCCCTACCCGGAACCAATTAAGGCCTTTTCACATCATCGTCTCACCTATAATACCCGTGTTGAAATCAACATGTTTAAATAGCGGAACAGGGTATCGACGCAAACGCCGGGAGGCAAGGCGTGTATACTGTAAAAAGGTTGGATAAAACACTGTTGGGCAATATAATTTACCCAGCATTGGTATGAAATGACCTTTACATTGGGTTGAATTGGGTAAAAACTGTCAAACTATTGGGGAAGAATTTGCCCAAGAGTGTAGGCAGTCGATAATTCGACCAGCATTGGTCGAATTATCAACTCATTTTGCCCAACCTTTTACAGTGTACCCTTCAAAATCACACCGGTGTCAGCCGGCGGTAGATTTTGGATTTTCTACCCGGGTAAGAGCCTCTCACCCTGGTCCATTCCGAGCACGGTTGGATTTTAACCGAGTATAGAGCGCTGGACCTGCCTGTGTTGAGTCCGTGTTGGATTTTTGCTACATGTATCTTATAGTGTAAAAGGGGTTCAATCCCCGTGTTGGATATTGGACCGTTTTTGGATAGTGTGAACTAAGCCCCTATAGATATATATCAGGGGTCCGTTAATAATATTCCCGTTCCACTAGTTCACCTTAAATACTATTGTAAACAATTGGATTTTTAATTAGTGCAACAGACCAAGGGAAGATTCCTTCAAAAGATTTAGATTAAGAATTTAGCGAGTTTTGCTAATTCTAGTCTCATATTGCAAGCAAGCACAACACAGTTCCGCAAGACATCGGGTTTCACCTCAACGACATCTGGCTCCCACTCCTTCAGACTGATGGGTCTCCTATACCCTAGGTCCTTAACCTTCATCTTAGACTGATGGGTCTCCTATACCCTAGGTCCTTAACCTTCACCTTAGACTGATGGGTCTCCTATACCCTAGGTCCTTAACCTTCATCTTAGACTGATGGGTCTCCTATACCCTAGGTCCTTAACCTTCACCTTAGACTGATGGGTCTCCTATACCCTAGGTCATTAACATTCATCTTAGACTGATGGGTCTCCTATACCCTAGGTCCTTAACCTTCACCTTAGACTGATGGGTCTCCTATACCCTATGTCCTTAACCTTCACCTTAGACTGATGGGTCTCCTATACCCTAGGTCCTTAACCTTCACCTTAGACTGATGGGTCTCCTATACCCTAGGTCCTTAACCTTCACCTTAGACTGATGGGTCTCCTATACCCTAGGTCCTTAACCTCCACCTTAGACTGATGGGTCTCCTATACCCTAGGTCCTTAACCTTCACCTTAGACTGATGGGTCTCCTATACCCTAGGTCCTTAACCTCCACCTTAGACTGATGGGTCTCCTATACCCTAGGTCCTTAACCTTCACCTTAGACTGATGGGTCTCCTATACCCTAGGTCATTAACCATCACCTTAGACTGATGGGTCTCCTATACCCTAGGTCATTAACCATCACCTTAGACTGATGGGTCTCCTATACCCTAGGTCCTTAACCTTCACCTTAGACTGATGGGTCTCCTATACCCTAGGTCCTCCCTCTATTGAGACTGCCACCCTACTGTTCCACTTCAGTGGGCAGTAAGCTTGCTCTAGGATCCCAGCTACTTGGCATCCACACAGGATGCAACTTCACACTTCATCGCTTTCGCTTCTGCTACATAAGTGTTTTCCTTCTTAGAGTTTAGGCATTCTCCTGAAGACGGTCAGAGCATACTGACCGGAACGTCGAGTTTATACCATTCTCTTAGTTGAGAAATCATTTGCACATGGTATTTCCGCAAACCTTTCATTATTTAGTATCTCCATCATGCAAAGCCTCAAATCTTACTTAGACAGATGGTGTTTATCTGAGATCAACAGAGGGCGTTCCAGATGTATAGAAATTTCGTAAAGTTTAGACAGTAATCCTGGCTCAAATCAATTTCTGGACACAAATTACAAATTGACACATGTTGCAACTTGGCCTTTCTATTGTGGTCGTTTTATTGGTGCATATAGTTGCTTGCAGACTTTTTCGTGTCCTTGAGATGCTACTTATAACAGTCTCCAGCTAGCTTGGAGATCTCAAGGCAACTCGATAGACAAAGGCCCGCTTCAAACGTCGAACTTCTGCCGTGTCTAAATTCATTACAGTCGACAAAAACAAGGGCAGAAGTTCGGCAGTTGCTTCAAACGTCGATTTTCGGTTGAACTTAATTCGGTCGTTCAAGATGGCGGACCAAGACAGAAGATTATGATACTGCGACAAATTATTTATGCGACAAGGAGGCGCTCTCTCCTTTAACAGTCAATTTTATTGGAGGTGACTTGAACATTGTTTGTTCATTAATCCTGCTGGCAAATGTCACAACATCCCGATCCTGTCGGCGTTTATAGTCAAGAATGTACAGGTTGGCTGGATGTGATGCTTAATACAAAATCGGAGAAGGGATTCAAAATGGCGTTCCGGGTTTCCAGGGCAATGTTCGAAACATGTCCATGGACGCCGCCATTTTGTTTTTACGCCGAAACCTATACAGCCGGCAGGCGTACCACTGCGATTCCGATTTGGAACATGTCAATGGAATTTTGAAACGTTATAAATTGGCCGTTTGCGGCAAGACATGTCGAACCTTCGGCTAAAGCCAGCTGTTGCTTCAAACGTCGACTTTCTTTCTGCCGTGTCTAATTCAAATTTGGGTCCATGCTTATGTAACGTTTGAAGCGTACTTTACGTAGGCCTAAGCCAGAATTCGCACGCACAAAATCATCTGTGTATACCTTTATCATTTAATCGCACATTCGGCTAATTATCGCCTTTTATTAATTCGAATTAACAGCAGTAAATTGTATAACATTTCCATCTTAATATACGTAATAATTCAATAGGCGTATGTTGCTTTTATTGTAGATAACTTTCCCTGTTTCTGTACATTATTTTCATTCGGTTTCACAGAACTTCAAAAATATACGAATTATTTTTTTTCTCGTCTTTCAGTCGTCATCCAATTTGCATATTTCCATTCAATCATAATACACTCCCAAGATGTATACATTGACTTGTCAATTGTCACAACATTTTACAAACCGACAATCGCGTGTTATCTGTGACCCATCGGAACTCATCGCAGACTTTACAAAACTGTTTTCCTCCATATGTTTAGATTTACAACATACATGTAGTATAATGGTATACCCTTTATGAACATTTTTGTTGAAACTATACTTAAAGATGTCATCTTTGAAGCTGTAGACGAAGATGTCTGAAATATTACAATTTTAATTTTCAAGTTCTATTTTACCAGGTTTCCATCCATTTCTTGCCCAATTTTTATGACGGGAGACGCAAAGTCACTCTTCCTTTCACTCCCGTATTCCCGTCGGATAACTTACAACCTTTTTAGAGAATTATTGCAACCACAAATTACAGCACTATAATGCAGTACATGTTTACAACACACGAACTACAATTACAAAATTTAAAGTTCGCAACAAACTTTAGACAGTAAGTATAAAGCCCGGTTCATACTTCATGCGAATGCGAAGCGAATTTGACGTCATAAAACATTCGCTGCGAAATTCGCCCGAGTTGAAATATGTTCAACTTTTACGAATTCGCAGCGCGAATACTTGCCACGACGTCACAAATTCGCGTTCGCTTTCGCTTTCGCGCCGAGTATGAACCGGGCTTTACGCATTTCTTATTTTTTTTACGGATATAATTCAATTATCTTACTATATGCATTTAGCGCACATGGCTGAAATTTATTCTTAACCGTATACATTTATAATTAAAGGCTAAAGCTTGGGGCGAGAAATTCAAGGTATTTCGGAGACAATCGCTCCATCACGCATTATAGGCCAAATGCGATTCCTCTCTACATCTTCAATATGTCCATCTGTAATCGTTTCCTCAATCATCATTTACATGCCAACACTATAGAAGCTTATGCGAGGCATGCTGGCAAAATGAGACAGAAATTGGCACATGTCGAAATAAGGGTTTGTATAGGTATTAAGAAACAAGAGTAAAATTCTCCTTACAATACTGTTTGTTGCACTTCCTTGACAAGTTATGGCAGTTTAAAATTTGCATATATCAACGGCAATAAAAAAAATACTGAGAAAAAGGCTATTAATGTTACGAGTTTTTTTTTCGTCAAAATATTTGTATTCGTGAAAGATGCCAATTGTTTTTCCCATATAGAAACAATTTTATACCACGATTTTTATATTACATTTTTAATATATAGGTAGCAGACATATCAAAGACAACAATATGAATAAATCTGAAAATCGAAAAAAAAAATCACCCCTATACATTTCTTGCATTTTTCTCCACTACAGCCTGTGTCAGTTCCGTCTCATTTTGCCAAAATACCTCACATAATGTTCCCTTCATCCGGTCTGATCGCTTTCATAAAATTCAATGCATTTGTTGTAACATGACGTTTCGAACATAAATTGCGGAAACATTCTACTACAACATTGATAAAGGAGGCGAGACGTATGGTAGGCTCCGCCCCTATTCAAACACCCTTTCCACCACACACTTAAATCAAATCAAATTACACTTTTCTTCACTGATATCAAACTATTTCCAATAACTTTATATTGGCAAGTTGAGAGTAATTAAGAATATTAATTAAGAACACCGTTTTAATCACTGAACTGGACAATATTATTATTTTGTTATATGCCGTCATGTTATGCATGATAAGGCTAAGTGTCACGCTAGAGCAGATGTGGCTAACAACCCAATGAGGCATGGATGAAAATTACCAGTTAAAAATGGAAACTTGTATCAAAATGTTGTACATTTTAAAAAAATTGTTGTACGAAGTATACTGAAATACAAGTTCCAAACGTATATTTTAGGTCCTTATAACTGCACTTTTACATGGGAAACACCATATTACAATCATACAACACAGACATAACAATTCAATTTTGCCAATAATCCCTATCACATTTGGCTGATTAAGATGCAATTAGTCAAAATAAAGAAAATCACCGTTTTTTCGTTCGCCCAGGAACACACTTCCTCATAATTATACCAATCATTTTGATGTCATTACCAATAAATAAGTAAAAACGAATAAAAAACTAAGCATAATACTTTGAAACGTAGTAAAATTTGGAGTTGCTGCAAAATATAAACCGCAACTTCTCAAAGAAAAGTTAAAGTAGGCCTATTGTTTGATACGTTATGGATTGCTGTTTAATCAGGACGAAATCAAATCAAGAAATCAAATTGAGAAAATCCTACACATCCTTCATGTTACTCCCCGTATATAATATTCCAGTTGCTCTCCCCGTGATATTAAAGTTTTACACCGAGAAAATACAGCGTGGCTACACTTTTTTCAGAGGCAGATTTCTTAAAATTGATGAGACATGTTGAACTTGTTTTAAGATATTCCTAAACTACAGGATCTTCGTCGTATGGTGAAATCGGCGTTAAAAATAGCGCCCATTTTAACAATGGTCAACAACTAGTTTGTTCACGTATATGGCAGTCATTATTGCAGTTCTTTGTGCTTGCAGTGTTATTGTGTTGATTATCTCACAGACTTGCATGTGGACAAACTGGTGTTTGACCATCTTTCTTTAAGCCATCACCATATAGGCTTTATTCTCAGCGCCGTTTTCACCATAATACCAGGAAGCTGCTGTAGTTTAGGAATATCTTGAAAACATTTTAACATGTCTCCCCAATTCCAGGAAATCTGCGTCTGCAAAAGTGTAAACGTTTTTTGGACCACCCTGTAGAATTTTTTTTAAATAGTTGCTATTTTTCTATAGCAATACGAAAGAGAATCACTTTGAGCTATGTTGAATATTTACTGTACATTTTTCGAATTAATTGTGCCCCACATTAATTCCCGCGTGTCTTGTGTGATTTATAATGGGCGAAAAAGCGGCCCAATGTAAAAGCGTGTTTTCAGAGGGTTGAAAACGTCCAAAACAAAATGGGGGAAAATATTGAAGTTTGAATATAACAATGGACAAGTTCAAAATCATACATGGGTTTGGATCAATTCCAACAACCATTCGTTACATCACACTGTCCTACTAGTGAAAATATAACCAGCGTGCACTCCAGAATGGACCTGGAATCCGGGTTCTATTTGGCCTGCCACTTTTCCGTGTCAAAATGACACTTGTCCGGGTCAAACTGACATTTTCCGGATCAAATGACACTCTCCTAAGTCAAAATGACACTTGTACGTGTCACAATGACACATTTCCAGGTCAAAATGACACTTTTCCGGGTCAAAATGAAACTCTTCAGGGTAAAAATGGCACGTCTATCCAGGTCAAAATGACCCGGAAAATGAGTCAAAGAAGTGTCAATTTGACCCGGAGAAGTGTCAGGCCCTATAGAACCCGGATTCTGGTCAATCTGATCATGGACTTCTTATTGAGTGTAGTAATACAAACAACTACACCTCACATCCCAACTGCACGTTCCTTAACGTTATACGGACAATCGTATTTATGTGAGCGAACTTAATGACTGATTTCAATGTTTAATAACTTTTTAAAAAAATTCCCGAGTTTCCCTTGGAATATCAATTTGAGAATATGCGAATTATTTGTATGAAAAGGTCCCTTTCGGGAAACGTTGTTGCTCAGTACTTTTCGTATATTAGTTTTGCCAGAACTCGCATTCCAACTTTTTTTTCTGTATACTGTGTTCTAAACACTCCAAGTTCAAACACATGTCTTAATTGCATCCGTATATTTGAATCTGTGACATGTTTAGGCATCGTGCGAAAGCCCAATTGTACCATAAAAAGTAAATAAAATGACTTATCGGATTGAAGTTAATTGACAGGCAAAGTATCACCTGTAGCAGAAAAACACATTTTAAAATATAACATTTTCCTTTTTTTTTAAAATAAGTTATTACTGATGGCGCTATCAGGCTTTCATACTGTGCAAAAATCCTAAACATGCGAAAAAAGTGGGTACAAAAAGTGTTTAAACACTGTAAGCACCGTTTTTACAGCATACTTGTACAAAACGTAAACGATTAAAATGCAACATCAGCTAGTTCCAACCCTGGTCTACATTCGAACTTGGGAAGTTGAGCTGGACCACCTTTCAACCCAATTGAAAAAAAAAACCCGACCGAAATACCATCAAGGTTCATCTTTCACCGTCTTCATGCAATATAAAAGTAAAACAAAACGAACATCTATATAACGTGATTTCATATACTTTATAAGAAATGGATAAATACTTCATACATCAACAACAGCTTAACTTTCACAAAAGTTCCGAAATATCGAAATATCTGGACATTTGTTGAAGCAATTACACAATTGCAACAACAATAAGTTTACTTTGTTTTGATATCCCAAAAAAATCTAACAATGATATTCCAGAAAAGATAATGACTCATCGTGTACATGCCGTGGTTAAGTTCTTCGACAGTTTAATCTAATCCGCCATGTTTCGTGTTTTAGATTTCCGAAACAGATAAAAATGATCAAATATTTTTAGTTGAATATATAGCTCGTTTACAATTTCCATTGCTATTTGTACTGGCCTTATATATTTATTTCGTACTCAACGATTTCTCCGTAAATCGCATTCATTTCCATGTTTCATGTGTCATGAATTTAGAAACATAATCATTACGATAAATTTGCACTTACGTATAGACAAAAAGAAATACCTACCATACGTATGTACAGTGTATTAGTAAAAAAGAACTTTAAAAAACCCAGTTTTTCGAGCGCTCGAAGGGGTGGGGGGTGCTTGTGCTGAGCTTTATTCTTTAAATTAGTTTTTCTCCACACTTTGTGGATACTTGTTGTGTCATCAAAGTTGATATTAATGTAGTATAATGAGCTATGACATTATCAAGCAAATTTGGACAAAAAAAGGAAATTCCCCAAGCACTTTGGAGTTTTCATTTAGTTAGTCTTTCCGAGCAAAGCTTTGGCATTTTTTGCACTGCAATTCTTCCAACGTTTTGATTGTGTTTTATCATAAGCTTAGAGGCTACATACGCATTTAATATTACATAGAGCTCTTAAACACCTTTCTGAGAAACATATTAATAATTCGACCTATATTTAATGTTCTACAATTTAATAGAAACATTTTTAGTTTTTAGCAGTATGAGACCTGATTTGTAGACTGCCACTTTTGATATGTCACTGACAACATTAATGCTCAAAATCACTTTACATCTTATACTATATGTATATGAATATTAATTCATATTATTTGAAAATCAGGTGTTTGTGATTCCTTCAATTTGATGTTAATCCCTCTTATGATGATTAAATTCAGAGAATCATTTATTTTTGACAGCTTTTTTTTTTTTTAGACATTTCATTTTGCGCCACAAACAATATATTTTTTTCTCATCAATAATATGGTATATTTTACATTACATCTTCTTGCGGAAGCTTCGATTCAACTTGGATCGGTTCGGTTGCTTCACTCAAACTTTCCGTTTTGTCTTCCTTGAGTTCCTTCGGAGGGGGCGTGTCCTCTCTCTCACTCTCCCCATTACTGTCTCTGTTACAATTCTTGAAGAAACCCTTCATGGATGTGCACTCCCGAACCGTCACAGTGACGTCCTGTGACGTCACATCCGTCACCAACACCTCGGAGGCGGGAAGATGGCGCGGTTTCCATGGCGACTGCTTCATGGACTTTTGTTTGTGGTTCTTGATCCTGGACTTCTCCAGCTCTAGAGGGCACAGCACCACTTCAGGCTGGTCCTCAGGGAACGGCTTCAGGGTCGGGGAAACCTTGGCAAGATCGGGCCCGGGAGAGGGTTTATCTTTACGGATTGGAGTTTCTGTATCGACAATTTGGGGTTCCTTCTTGGGCGTTTCTACGGGTTTGACCAGCTTCCTTTTCTTCTTGACTGGTGGCGAGGCTGTGACAGGCGATTTCACCTTAATAGCACTCTTGGGTGATGTTGCTGTGGTTGGGATGGGTAAGGTCAGAAGACCATCTCGAACCAGTGTCACTGTGGGACTCTTCTTGCCTGTCTTACGTTGGACAATCTCTGACGATTCGCTGCTCTTCCTCCGGGTGGCGTTGGTCTTGTCCACTTTGCTTAAAACTTTCTTATCTTTCAGCTTGGATTCCAAAAGGCCAGGTAATTTCTCCACTTCTGTGATTTTGGTGTTGGAGTTTTCGTCGGTTTCTGTGGGTACCGGTAGGTCTTTCTTCCCCGCTGGGGGCTTGGTGATATCGCTCGGAACATCGCGTCTTGCCTGCTTGGGTTGTCGGGGACCCTGCTCCGATTCAAGTTCTGATTTCCCGTGAGCCTCGGCACCCACTGATGACTGTTGGTAGACAAAAAGCTAAGACATTACTCCAAGCTACCAAAAAACCCGCTTTCCGAAACCTCCCGCCGTTCAGCCGTAAACAGAAAAACTCCACAGAAATTGCGCAAGCAATTTCACGCCCATAATTCTGACTTCAAAATGGCGTATTGGACCTACCTTTTTCCTTCCACGTTTTGCCGGTGTTTTGCCGCTACTTGAGGTTCCTGGATCGCTGTTGTGCCTGCTGGAAAAGTGAGCGGAGAACAGAAAAGCCGGATATTTAAATGGTTGCAACTTGTGGTATTAGTAATAAAGACAAGCTGTGTGAAAACAGCTGCATAACGAATGTTTAACATCGCCATGTTTGCTTGCGAGGTGTATTTTATGCTTACCTCCGGTTGAAAAACTCAACCAACCTCCTGTCCAGAATATTGTCCTCAGGTTCCCAAGTATTGTATCTACAATCAGAAATAAACGAACATCATCAATACGACAATCAGTCAACATGATAGTGGCAAAATCACGGGTTAAATTCGACAGCAAATTATAGTAAAAACTCGAGTGCATGAAGCGGGATTTTCGATACTCACTTATTCGCCCAGCCTTTCCATTTCACCAAGTATTCAGCCTTGCCCTGCAAAACGTGGAAATTAAATTGGAAAAATGAGTCTGGAGTGCAGTTTTCGTCCAGGGATTGACGGGGGAATTCAACATGACCACTCACCTTACGAATTCTGCGATCACGGAGTTCCTCGGCGGCATAAACCTGTTCTCCCAGATCTTTAAGCTCCATGGTGCGGGACCGAGTTTCATCAAAACATTCGCCGGGAAAGCATGGCCTGGCCTACAGCGTGGCTCGGTGTAGTACACCTTCGGGAGTTGGACTCCTCGGTCACTTAATAAAAACCATAAACACACGGTCAGGAAAAGAGAGAAAGCATGGCGACAATTCAGTTATCGGCTATCCATTGTAAACAACTGCTAATATTTGAGTGGGTTGTAGGCGATGGCCGTGCGTGTGTTACTGCAGTTTTTTCGCCGTATTATTTCACAATGCAGCGCACCATTATGACCAGCACAGCCAACAGTTATAATGACCTTACACGCAGCTAGCAGCAGCTGTGGCTTTAGTCAGTATTCAGGTATACGGTGTGTGTGTGAGGCTAGGCCGTCTAGCTAATAACATCCCATAATACCTCGTGTGTGACGTCCTGCTTCAACAAGCAATGGCGACCGTGCAAAGATAATGTACACACAGACCCCAATGCACCACGTACAGCACATGCACATGGCGTTAGCGCGCCGTGGATGAATAACTACTGTGTCCGATATGGAACATGGATGCTAGCGGCGTGTTCTGGACATCAAACCTTCGTCGTTCACCATTTTTGTCTGATGGAGTGGATCGTGTTATATATGCCTAAGTGTGTGTGGATTACCCAACAATTATGAAAAAACAAATTTCATAAGACTTGTTCGTGAAGGAGAAGATTTTCGAGAGCATCGGAGAGCGAAGAGAAACTTTCGGGGGCCCGGGGGGGGGGGGGGACCGGGTATGGCATCATACGGAGTGAGGCCTGTATCCTCTGTGTCGATTTAATCATAACATGACGCAAACTCCTGCTAAAATTCACGTTTTCAAGCTCAAACAATATACTGTCCGCGATCTTCAATGGATTCCACTTTCTTTTTTCCAATGATTTTTCAACTTTTTATTATAACGAAAATACTACATCATTTTCCCTATCTTGTACGTCTGTGAACCTATGAAAAACGAAACCACCCCCCCCCCCCCCTTTTTGTGGGAAACGAAGTTTTCAAATAATTCAACGTGTTTTTTTTTTTAATTCATAAAGCCCATTTTTTTTTTAAACATGGGCCGAGTTAAATCTTCATATGGGCCGATTTAAATCTTAAAATGTATGAATACTATTTGACATCCTTTTGGGGGGGGGGGGGGGGGGTTGTATTGAAAAGTGCACTTCTTTAAACATTTAAACTTTTCCATGCTTTTCCTGGACAACTAAGGGCGCTGTTACTTTGTGATGTCATTTCAGAAAGACACTGTTTATTTTAGGTGTTACTTTGTGATGTCATTTCAGAAAGATACCGTTTATTTTAGGTGTTACTTTGTGATGCCATTTCAGGAAGACACTGTTTATTTTAGGTGTCACTTGGTGATGTCATTTCAGAAAGACACTGTTTATTTTAGGTGTTACTTGGTGATGTCATTTCAGAAAGACACTGTTTATTTTAGGTGTTACTTGGTGATGTCATTTCAGGAAGACACCGTTTATTTTAGGTGTTACTTTGTGCTGTCATTTCAGGAAGATATTGATATTATTTTAGGTGTTTCTGTTCAAATTGTGAATCCAACAATGTGTTCATTGACAACGTTTGTGAGAAAAGTTTGCTCATTGGTGGCTGCCATGTTCTGGCACAACAACGAATCACTAAAGAGTGAAATATCAAAAATTCTGGCAACTTTTGGTGCTGAAACTAGTTGTAACATTGATGTTTCTGCCTGAAATGACATCACAGTTTTGCTGACGAATATGGAAAATTCCAATAGCATAAAATCTCAAAGGCACCAAAATACCCTTGAAAATGGCCAATCGAAAATTGGAAATAGGAATAAAAGGAGACACAAAGGTGCATTTTCAAGGATTACAACAAACAAATTACATTGCATATATGCCCTTTTATACTTTGAAGATGTTCATGAAGTTTAGTGAGAACTGGAGACAACACACAGACATTCAAATATTAAATGAGATTGTAATAATTTGAGTTAAGACTTTTTTACTGTCATAATTTGTGTTTTGTTAGTAAGGAACAAATCAAGTTTTTTTTTAAATGATGATGGTGATTTTGTCTGTTTTCCTTTGCGAGTTTTCATTCATTCATGGATGTAGGAAAAAAATCCATGCATAGTTCATCAATGCGAATCGGCCAACGATCAGTGGTGGACAGCTGAATTTTGTGGTAATTCTTTTAAACTAGAGATAACTTGTAATTAGTGTGCAAATTACATGAAATAAATTGTACACGTACTATAGTCAATAACTTGTAGAACTTTAACCCATTTTTTAATACATTTAAATGGAGCGAGTCACATTTTAAAATATTTCTTTTCTAACTCGGTCTCTTTCTTTTTGACTCACCCTGCACAAGTGGAGACAAAATAGAATGTACCAGGAGGAAGTGGGTTCAAATCCAACCCGATTAAATCTGTGTTAATTGGGTGGTTTTTTTTGGTCACGCTATAGGTCTCTGACATAGGCCTATGTAAGAGTATAATTTCAAAGTTTGTTTATAAAATTGGGTTGGGGACCGGTCATCATTCGGCGCTGTTCATTATGCAAACATGTATAATGAAAGAAAAACCACTAAATAATAACATTAATTATTGAATTAGACCTTTTCCTTTTTAAATTTAATTTCTTTCTCCTTTCTAGTTAAGTGGCTTAAATCCAATATTTGACAAGATCGTAACAGACTGGTCAAAAGCACCAATGACTTGGCAGATAGATTCTTATATCCCTAGAGAAAATATTTAGAGGGGGTGACACCAGGAATCATTTTCGGAAGAGTGCCTAATTTGCATAATCATAAATAGCTGCCGTTTAATTGAATTATTCCCATATTTTTGGTATTTTTATTTGTATATAGTCTATTTTGGGAATTCTACTTACATACCCTTAATTTCTTAAACACACAAGTAACAGGATAATTATGAGGACAGTTGATATCACAAGGCGACTATTTATAATTATGTGCCAATTAAGCACCCTTCCTAAAAGAATTTCAGGTGTCACCCTTCTACATATCTTCTCTACGGATATGAGAATCTATTTGCCAAGTTTGGTGCTTTGGACCAGTCGGTCACGATTCCGACCATAAGCCACCTGACAATTCCTAAATTGGAGGTTGGCTTGGTGCACTAACTGCGCTGTTCCGCGTTAAATTTGCTCAATGTTATCGAGACAGCCTCTTAAAACCACGAACGATCATTTGAAATTGCATGTACTCAGACAATTACCTACTGACAGAAGCCTTTCTCAAACTTCAAGTGAAGATAAAACAGATATCATAATACCTTGTGAAATTATTTCGCCTAAACTTACATCGTCAATTAGCAACGGAAACCATGCAGTACGAGACCCTAAAAAATGTACCTGTTTTTTTTTCTTCAAAATGTACTGTACTTTAGCTATTGTGCCGAAACTCCATCAACTAATTTGTTATACACCATATTTAAGATTTTGCGAAAAACATGCACATAAAGCAAAGGTTCCTACGTATAAGAGCTTAAAGTCGGCTTACCATTTGGGGGTTTTAGTCGGTTTTTATATTACGGCAGCTGTATATGCCTATCAATAATAACAAAATACATGCAGGATTTAGGCTACTTTTGTTCGCATTTTGATCATTTTCAAATCCTTTCTTCATGCTGGATTATTTTCAGGGGATGAGATTCTACACTGAATAGAAAGTTAACAGTTGAATGACGCATGTCACAATTCTGATATGTCCTTCAAGATGCAAAGGCCCACACTTTTCTCTTCAAAAACATTTTTCCCTCCTAACAAATGTTCAATTTGAAGATAAGTTTTATTTTAACGAAAAAGTTGTGATAATTCAATAACGTCGGTGATTTTTTTAAAATTATTTTTTAACATCTCATTCAAAAGTGAATAGCTTTTATAATGCTGAGAAAAATAGCAATTGAAGAAAAAAAACCTAATCTATTTTTTGATGTGAAACTCGAAAACAGCAGGTGGATGATCATCTTTAAGGATGTCTTATGTAATCACTTGCCTACTTGAAGATCCGTTTAGGGTCTTCATTCTGCCCATTGTGTCGCTCAGTGTAAGGCAGAGGATCGCGGGCGGTTGTTCACTCACATATGACGTTTAGATTAACTAGTCTCATTTTCAGGAGTATTTGGATATCGAAAAAAGTGGATGGCTTCAAGAAATTTGAAAGATTGAAACAGAATTGGCTGCACAACAAATTGACCGATTGATAGTTGTTAAAATATAGAATTGTATTATTAATAAGGGGCAGATATTAATAAGGGGGAGATTTGAATTTCAGTACGTAAGGATCGTCAACTTACTACGGCAAAAATCGACATGACATTCACTGAAACAAAGCAAGACGGGAACATAAGATATTGTTAGTCGGAAAACCCCAAAGTGACCAGAATATAAAATAATACGTCAACCTAAAAAAACAGTTAAGGCCTATACTGACACTAAAACTTCCTGTACGACGAAAAAAAAAACTAGCCACAAGGATGATAAAAATGTTATGTCAATACATATCATCACTTAGCTAGTCGTCGCTGAAGAACCGTGACAACGCGTGTATGCCAGTGACTCTGATGGAAACATTATTAAACGCAAGTCACTTCCCATAATATTATTGTTTGGGCAAGTAGCAGGCAGCCACGACTTGAATCGCGTCTACATGTATATCCACCGTGACTAACTATACACGGATGACTCACCATGGCGGAGTACGTAGTCGTGGTTAGCGATGATTTAGAGCATTAGGCATACGTACGGCACACTGTAGTGCTGCAAATTATGCGTGTATGGCTGTACTGTCCATGAATGTACATGTAGTAGCGCTCTTAAGTGCACTGCAAGATAGAGGAGAAAAATGGCCGCAAGTGGTACAACTCTGAATCTTTCGTCTGGCAAAGACAACATTGATGGTTGGTTGTACACTAACGGACGCCAACCGCATGACATCGAGATGATGAGGACACTGAACGGCCAACACACCAAGAGAGAACGGTCGCAGAACTGGGAACAGACGGAGAAATTTGTCCTCGTCCGTTTGGTGCAGCAACGTTTAGCTGTGATTGAGGACAAGGCAGCCGACACGGACGCCGTGCAGCGACGGAAGCAGGCTTGGCGGGAGATTCACGCTGAATTCACCGCTAAGATAGGCAGCCGAGCCGGTAGGGTTAGTCGGAGCATACAGCGGATACGAGAACAATGGAGACGCATGAAGTACTGGGCTAGGCACGAGTTGGATGTTTATCTAGAGACGCGAGTGGAGGTGAACGGGAAGGTGCGGTATAGCACTAGGAAGCCGAACGAGTTGGCGCAGTATATCAACGGGATGATGGCTGCTATTGAGCGGACTAATCACGGACATAGAGTGAGGACCGTGAGGAGCTATCTGCGAACAGCTGACGATGATCTCCAACGTGATCTCCAAGATGCTGACTTGCATCCTCAAAGTCAACTCTCTTCGCCAGACCCACAGCCCGACTTCCACCCAGAGCAAGGCATCGTAGACACAGCCCATGAGACGAAGCTTAAGGAGGATGACATCCCCGATGCCATGGAAACGCCACAGGTGAAACAGGAGAGTGTGGAATTGTTGGATGAGGATGAGTCTGGCGTTACTATGGTTACTTTGCCATCCATCCAGCTCAGTGATGTCCACTCACCACCGTGTCAGTCCATGAGCCAGCAGGTTATCAGAGTGGATTCTATTAACGGACACGCCTCGTCCAGTAACTCTACATTGCCCAGGTGAGTGGCAGTGGTTGGGTGGCAGACCAGCACATTTCAGTCTTAAGTTTAAGATTGGTTTTTACCTGTACTGGGCAAAAAAGGAAACATCAAACAATATTGAGAAGTCTTTATATTGTTCTTTTCTTCTTTGTACATTAATCGATTTTATTTATAAATCTTGCATGAATGCACTGCTATCCTAACAATCCTCGACGGACGGCTCACCCCTACAATTCTTCAAAAAAATATAATCGTGGATTCTCCACTGATGTCGTTACTTCTGTGCTCTATTTCATCATTCACCTCGCGTCACAAGAAACTTCACATCAGTTTCAAGAAGTGTGATACCGACACAGAATGTTGCATCGTCATTTCGCCACTTTCGACAGCCTACAACTACGTTTAAAATCACGAGCGAAGAAAAAGAGGATTGTACGAAGACAAGTCTAATTATTAAATGTCTCAAAATTGGAATTTGAATTCAAATAATTGAATACGTTTCCTGCATCATGTTAAAAGGGAGAAGAAAAGAATGAGTAACCTATCTTTACTTTTTTGGTGAAAATCGTGTCAAAGTTACCAGAGTTTTATTCGTTACCAATTACTGCATTAGTATTCACATGAGACAGCTGGAATTAGGTTTTCAGCTAGCTTGGTGGTCGAGGGGTAAAAGACGTCTGCACTTTTAGGTGGAAGGTCGTTGGTTCGAATGCAACTTAAGTATGCTTGTCCATGTTATTCTCAGACAGCATAAAGTGAAACAGATCCTTAGAACTTCACATCTCGAGCATATGCCGGATGAAAAAGTGTCATTTTTTCTCTCTCTCTCCTTTCGGCAGCTGGGCAAGAGAGTTTCCAGAGATCGTGGGAGAGTCGGCTGACCCAAGACCAACACACGACGTGGATAATGATGAGGATGAATCAGACTTTCTTGATGACTCCGATGATGACGAGATGTTGGGATCTTACTCCGACTGGGGGCGGGATGTTCCCGTCACTGATACCACCGCTACACGCCTTACTACGATGGAATCAAACTCTCGCTCCAAGTTGGAAAAGCAGCAACAGCTCCACGCCCGCTGGGAATTCAAGCGTCGCATGCAGATGATGGAGGAGGAGCACGCGCGCAGGATGCAGATCTTAGAAATCCATAAGGAGACGGCACAGATGAAGAAAAAGCTGGTCTTTCGGCAGCTTAAAAAGAGTAGAGCACCCTCAGCGTCTGTCTCCAATCCGTACGGTCGGAGGGTTCCTTTGCAACGATAAAAACTTGAAAAACTATACTTTACGAAAACAAAAAAATAAGTATACAAATAAGCACAAGTCATGACCATTTTCTTTCCAAGCATTTAGAAATAATTTTAGCCACACAAAGATTTGTAGATTTAGAGATCAGTGACGTACTACACAACAAGCAATATAAGCCAGTGGAGTAAGACTGTGCCGTCGAGTGTGTGTGGGGGTGTGTGGGTGTACAGGCATTACATTCCCTGTGTGGACTTCCGAACAAAAGATGTCCACATAAACCAGGTAGAGGAGACACTGTGCGGACTTGGGCAAGTCCACACAGTGTTTCCCAATTTCTGGAAAACAGGTTTAGAGGCATTTTGGGGTTAGGTTTATCTGTAACAGAATGAAGAGAAACACTAAAGGGAATCATAGAAAAAAAATTGGGTTGAAAGAGTTTTCACAGTTTGAGAAAAATGAGTTTTTTCACTGGTTTTTCTTAACTACACGAAAGCAATGGAAAGTCCACACTTGGTATGTAACGTAAACTTGGGTGTGTGTGTGTGTGTTTGGGGGGAGGGGGGAGGAATTGTGGATGACCAAAAATAGCCCGGCCGGACAAATCCGAAAAGTGTGTGGGGGAGGGGGGGGGGCTGGACACCGCATTAAACTGGGGGCAATGTTCAGGATACAGATGTGCATCTTTATGTATAATCGCGCTTTCAGCAAAACGGCGCATTTTATGCTTTTGTACCCCCCCCCCCCTTTTTTCAGTGTTATTGCATACATTTTGGTTGTTGGGAATTTCGCAAAATACCTCGAAATCCGCATTTTTGGTTTCTCCTCACGAAAAAGTGGGGCCTTGTCAAAAAGGGGGCATATAACCTCCCCCCCCCCCCCGATTTACGCCCCTGATACAAGCTCATGAATATTAATCATTATACGTAATGATAATGATTATTGTAAACGAGGCCAAAATATTTGTCTTATGAGACCTTTTCCATTAATTATGCATATTATTTTTGGAGGGGGTAATGTGTAGGACGTTGTTCATAGGCCTAATAATGTAGCACATGTCACGTTTTAGTGTGTATTTTAAAAACTTTTTTAAAGCACGCAAGATCAAGGCGTCTTTCACTGTACATGATGTATGCAGTTTCCAATGTGTTACAATAAAACATTAAAATCTGAAACAATCTATTATGGCTCATTTCGATTTTTAATTCAGCAAACAATTTCAATCTTTGTTAGTTGAGATGTGAGGTGAGGGGCGAGATATTCCTGTCGAGATATTTCTTGATTGTTATTTAGGATCCGTGTGTATATCGTAACATTTTGATATGTATTGTGTTCCTTATTCTCTTTAATAACTGCAGCATTGGCGTGACTACGGGGGGGGGGGGGGGAGTTCCTCCTTCCCTGCAGCGGAGGACCGTGCCCCAGATCCCCCCATTTGAAATCTTGAATTGCGCACAAACAAAACGTTGCCCTCAGTACCCCCCCCCCTGAAAAATGCACCCAAGTTGCCCCCCCCCCCCAGCAGCCTAGCCCTAGTTGCGCCCCTGTTGTTCATATTGTAATAATGAACACCAACATTGAAATAATTTTATAAATGCGTGTATGTACCTCCAAAAGTGTGATACAATAATGTCCGTCTAGATCTAATTTTCGTGTTGCAGAAGTTATGAATCAAATTAAACCAACTATTATAATGACAGAGCGCCATCTATTGGTTTAACATTGCAGCGCAGGTCAATGAACCCTGCTAGTGCAGACGTACGTACCAGTGGATATGCCCCAGAATTACTAACGCGGGCCAAATCACGACATTCTCTGCTGTTAAAGCATTTTGTGGGCCATGAATTTGAGGGTTTATCAAAAAAAAGGGGAAGCCGTGCACAGGATTGTGAGCTTGTATTTGTATGAAGTTTTGATGAAATCGGGCCCTTATAAAGTGCTCTTTTGCTAGCGGCTAGCCTACGGGGGGGAGGGGGGGGGGGCCTTGGGGTGCACGCCCCATTCGAAATTCGCCCCCCCCCCAGTCGACCCCACCCCCAACTGGAAATTTGGCACCCTTTTTCCATGCGCATTGACCACCAAATCCCTTTATTTTAACGTCTGTGGAAAGTGAACAGGGCCCCCTTGGGAAGATGTTGTTCAGCCCCCCCCCCCCCGTCCCCCGCCCCCTCCCACTACTTGATTTTACGGAGGTCTTGTTCATTGCAGGAGCGTATACGTAGGTTTCATTTTTCAAACTTTTCAAAATCATGATGGGAATTCACAATGGGCTTCAGGACTATTTTGAGGGGTGATCATCTATGGATGGAAATTTCTCCCAAGCAGTCATTGAATTACCCCAGGAAAAGATGATGAATCAGCTTCAATTTCATGTATGTCTCGAATACCTTGGAGAGTTGTGAGTATTTTGTCCTGAATTCAATTCTAAAGTGGGGCATTTTTTCATTGGGGTTTACGTTTATGGCAGTATATTTTACTGGTCTGCAACCATAAGCCGACTATCAAAAGGACAGGGCGCCATCTATTGGTAGCATTACAATGGGGGTCAATGAACCCTACATATCAAAACTACGCCCTCTCGTCTCCCTACTTCTATTTATAGGAGTCGGTCAGTAATTGTTACAAGGGGGGGGGGGGGAAATCAACATCAAATGTGACACTTAACAGGAAAATATAAAAACAGATTGAAGTTTGTACTACATACTTGAAAGAACAAAAAAGGCTGAAATTTGTTCTCAGCATTGGATAGGAATACACATGAATTTGGAAGTCGCTTATCCTTCGCTATACGGACGGCAATTCCTCATGTCATTCTTAGGCCTAATAAACTGTACACGCTACAACATTTTCCAACAAAACAATAAAAAGAAACATATCATTTACTATTATTATCTTATATATTGTTGTTGTTTACTGTCATTTGTGTATGTGTGTGTTTTTTAATAGTTACTAGGCCTATTGGTATATAATTTTTTGATGATTTTTTTTGTCTTTGAAGATATCAGAAATGTTAATGTATTTTTTATTGGTGTGGTTTTCCCCATTTTGTTTGCCTACGGATCAAGGAATCTGGCATATTAACACGTAAATCGTCTTGGCATACGCAGGAGCATAATACCATAATCCATTGACCGGATATCCAGCTATCTCTTTTACCGCCAAAACCAGGGATTGTCTTTTTTTACTTCATCGCTTCCCCAGGTAGATAATTTGCATAGAGTACAAATGACCAATCGCAGACGACGTACAGTGTACGTGGAAATCCCGCCCAAAATGCAACCGGCTCGCTGATTGGTCTGAGCGCTCCTACGTCACGAATTACTCAGCAGGGGAATCCCCTTTCGTTTCCCGCCGCGTTCAGGTGACCTGGGAGGTCAACGCCTACGTAATCACTCACAATCAAGAACGGCTAGAGGCAATTCATTCCACAGAAGTATTTTTTCAAAAGCGAGAGAATATGAATATCACAATTGTTACTCCATATTTCCGGCTACGGGTTGCCACTCTTAAAAAACGTCTTTCTGCAGTCGTCAGAAGTTTGGGCTTGATTAGTATGGCTGCGGCGAAAGCAGCCATCGAACGGAGAAATTGCTGCCGCTTTCCGGTGCGAAACTCCTGGAGAAAACGCGTCATGTTTGCTTTCGTTTCGTCAGTTGGTTCCGTATTGCCTTGGCGATGAGCAAGGGCTGTTAGTTGTCGGCAAATCGTTGGCGATTGCTGGTCACAACCGGATGCGGAGCTCCATTGCCATTGAAGGTAAGACCAATAAAACCATGCAGACCATGTACCATGACTCTGTGTGACCTTTCAATATTGTTTCATAAAAGGTAAACAAGTGAATAATCAATTTCATCAACGGTGCAATATTGCCTATTTGAACCGGAGAACTCATCTGCTCCCGCTGCTAGGCTTCTAAAGCAAATGGTCAGGAATTACATTTTAAACAAAATTGCAATGAACACCTTGTAGAATTTACCCATGACGGAAAACAAAATGGAAAATCTCCTGATATTGGAAAACTCAACGTGAGTTATTTTTAGTAGCGTGAAATGCTGCGGTTTAGCCGGGGTCGCTGGGCGCGTTTCGACGCGGTGCCCGTGAAGGCGTGCCTCGGTGGCCCACGCTTTGCACGTGGTATACACAGATCGGTACGACAACATTCCTGAATTCGTTTGGTCTTTTTTAGACAGAACGAAATGTGGTTTATTGACAAACATGCTGATCAACAATTGACACTAATGATCATCTATACTAATTTGAAGCATGCATGATTTTGCATGAGTTCCGTTGGGTTTAATTACTAAACAACCACGCACACGCGAAAACCATGCAGCATCATGGCGTTAGGGTGGGGCATGTCCACATGTTTGGAAGAATGGACATTTATTTGAAGGTTAAATCATAGGAATGGAAGCTCACATGAGTCACGTGTCTAGGCCCTACAGAGTATTTCGCAATGCTGACTTATCTTGCCAATTTCACAATCAAATGAAACAGTCTTTAGACTATATAGAGCTGGTTTATGTCCGTTTACGACGGGAAAACAATTCCCTTTTGACGCCAACATTGGAAAAGACGAGTTCGCCAATGAATACCCAGCGAGTCATAGTAATGTGATAAACATCGTTATGATTCCTTTTTCTTAAGTACTATGTTTCTAGCAATACAAACGTTAGTCACTTTTGAATGAGACATCCACCGAAACAAATCAGCCCATGTTAAGATTTTGAATTATTATTTTACAATTTCGAATCATTTTGGCTGCCAGACAATTATTCAGTTCTCGCGGGGTAGGCTGGTTGCCGCCCCACAATCAGTATCGATAATGTACGGACCGGGAGCCAGTCTGCTCACAAAGCGGATCAGTTTGTGCCCAAAACAAACCCCTTTTTCCGAGAGTTGTTGCAGTCGTGCA
Organism: Patiria miniata; assembly: GCF_015706575.1. Classification (NCBI taxonomy): domain Eukaryota; kingdom Metazoa; phylum Echinodermata; class Asteroidea; order Valvatida; family Asterinidae; genus Patiria; species Patiria miniata. Next base: position 44,493,864 of record NW_024037069.1, on the reverse strand, counting down.
AAAAAAAATGAAAAGGGATTTGTTTTGGTTGGAATGAAACATACAAGTCGACAATTTACTCATAGAAAAAAAAATCGAATTTGTTGTACAGAGCACGTCGCGACGAGGACCGCAATCTAACAAAAAAGAATAATGCAAGTTAAGATTTTATGAAATAATAAGATGTGAAAGAACAATTCAGCGTGGACTTTAAAATTGTATTCAATTTAGTCATTCTCCACTGGAAAAAGACACGAAATACGACACAATTTTACCTAGGCTTTTGAAACCTTCACCCGACGTTGACTCCAATAAAGGAGAAACGTACGTAAACATCCTAAAACATCTGGGGTTGTCGTGACATATTTCTAGGTCTGCCCTTGGTTTTCATTTCAAAGAAGGACATTTTTAGAATATTAAAACAAAATACAGCTGTTGGTTAAAATATTCACATGTAAACGAGAATAAAGATCAGGGAAAATACCATTTGTAAACCATAAACCTATTTATTTATCATGAAGTCAAAGAAAAATCACTCATTAATTCAGTTTCGGAAATAAAAGTACTGAAATTTGCCGAGTTAGACCGCAGAATAAACTCAGTATGTTTAGTTTAGTATGGAACTGCAATAACAATGCGTTGGATAGGTCATATTGGTCAATGTTGTCCAAAATGTATGGAGAGATAAGTGATAACTAATATTTTATTTTTATACAGGATTTGTAAACGGTCTACTTTTTAAAATTTAATATTGGTCGATTTTGTCTAGTCCGTTGTTACCCTTTCATAGTACAGTGGTTTACATGGGTCGATCTGTAAAACGGTCCTAAAATCTCCGGTATCAATTTTACCAACAAAACGTGCATCGGCCTACAGGACGAAGTAACTGCCTTCCAATATCAGACATATAACTTATTTTATACTTGGCTGCTATAGGGAGCAGTGGATAACGGGCCAGCCGTGATAAAATGTGGCCTAATTATCATGGGAAATAAAGGCCACGCGCCACAGTATAATATTGCCCTCAACCATGCATGTACATGATACATGCAACTGCATTTTAGAGATTTATACTCCGTCGGCTTTTTTTTAAACCCTCTAGAAGAAGTTGCATTTTTTCTCAGCACGCCACGGCACAAGTCTTTCCTGGAAACCGATTTCCTCGACATGAGTTTAAAAATCGCTATAAAAGCGAGCAACGGGACGAAAGAAAATCACTTTTAACATGCTCACTTTTACCACTCAATTTCTCACCACAGTACAAACTGAATTGTGAGGGATCTGTTTTTATCGTTATTGGCAACATGTTTTTGCTTCTCGTAAACAATAATGTCTCTTCGTGTGGACAATTTTTCAGAGAATTTCAGGCTATTCAGTTCACGTCTCCTAAATCAAATAGTTCATTGGGATAACACTAGTCCATCATCGTATTTTACTTCTTTTCTTTCGTCGAAAAAGAACTAAATGATGTTAAAATTCTCTTGAAATTGTCTTCCTCTGGAAACCTGTTACGCTGCCTCTATTCTTTTATATATAGAGGCAGCGTATAAATTATGTTCATTTTTTCTGTTTGTTGTTTAGTGTACATCATTGGCATTTATTATATTCGCCAAACTTTTTAAGTTGAAACTATTTTCAGAGTTAATCATTAAAGTGGAAACTATTTTCAGGCTGAGATAAAGAAGATTGAAATAACTTCTTCTAGATCAAAAGGAAGTTTAAATGAAAAAAGTAGCTTTAAAATCTGTTGGAAGCTTAAACCAAAAGGAGCAATTTCAAAGAGCTTCTCTCAAAACCAGTCATTTGTAGACCTTTGTCGTATGTTATACTTGCCATTTTCCGTCCATGCATGTACTCCAATGAGTTTGTTTTTTTCCCCGGCTTACCGCGTGCCTCGGGCTCTTTGTACCGGGCAGTCAGCGAATCAGCCCCACGACCGGCCCTTCCAGTTCACGCTGCGTGCTTTCCCGGCTTTTTATGGACGTTGATGCTCGCTCTCAAACTACATGCGTTTCAACCAAAACCTCAGGTTTTAATCTTTATTATTCGTTTGGAATTAATATTTTGGATTTTGTTATCATTATCGGTTCATATTATTGCACAGTACGTTGGTGCTTATTTCACACGTTGGCGTATACACTTTTAATGTAGAAATAGTTCCCTTAATTATATCACCTTGGAGTTGTTAGGACTAGTGGTCTCTAAAATATGTGCAATGCCTAAATAATCATGAGAAATACAACTTCGAGAAATTCAGTAGTCGAAAAGTCAGATCATACAATATAAAAACCAATTTGGGAGTCTTTATGTTCTGCAGCTTGTGAAGATGCACGCGATACATCGATGAAGACCAATTAACGCCCTTTAACGTTACAGTTGTATTCTGTAAAATTCATTCAGAATTTATAAATGATATGCACCAATCAGCCAATAAACGCAACAAAATAGTTGTCATATTGAGCCGGTTTTCCATCCTGATGGTAAGCTTTTTTTCTGGAAATGCATTCAGTTGCATTTTGTTCACATTTAACACGACTTTTGTAAAAGTTTATTTGGACCTGAACACAGTGAGCAAAAAATCGGTTTTCCTGAGCATAATGTAACGGTCCAGAGTGAAAAAAAAATGGAATTGTGCGATCAAAGATATGAAATTTTGAAAAAGTGTTTCTTTCAGTCTTAAAGGAAGTTCATTATTTATTATTTTTAGCAAGCATTCTTCGAGCAAAACACCCGGCCTTTTAAATTTTAGATTGTTACCGATTAGATTGTTAATTTTTCATTTTTGTGTGATATCGACTTCCTATCTCCCTAAATATCTTTTATATATAGTGGAATCGTTTCCCTGGCAAAATGTGTACAATCTACAAATTATTTGAATACAAAAAGATTACAAATCAACGTAGGATTAGATGGTCTGTGAAACTCCCGGTTTGCCAGATTTAATTTCTTTAAAAAAATTCAGAAGTAAACCAAAAAAAAGAAAAAAAAAACCGGTTAAAATGACACGCATTGCATAGAATAAGTTGGCATTGGGTAGCATCGGATAATTGAAATAACGTGTATTTCATTCTCAACGTTATTTCCTTATTAAATTCTGGGGAAAATGTAATCTCCATGATTATAATATTGTTGGCACACGTAATTCGCCATGCATGGTGCTAATGAATGATGGATAATCTCATTTAGACGAACACTGCACATGTTGCCTGACCTGATCACGAATACGCCTGAGCATTCCCTATAGATGCATTGTAACCATTAGGGAGGAATTCTGCGAAAAACATGGCCACGCATTGTGCGTGGTCGCGTGTCACTCTGTTGCTGGTTAAAAACTCGCATTAGGCCTATGACTTCAGTGAAATTTACACTAATATTAATAACATTACAGGACCCGTTTCGGATTTGTTCGTTTTTGAGCTAGGAAGTGGTGACGATTTTCTCTTTTGCCCGCTGTAGGATTTTGTGTTTTTTTGGCCAATGTAAGTTTGAGTGTTGGAATGAGTGTTTTTTTTTTTTTATAAAGATGCAATTTTAAACGCCGATAGTCAGCTGACTACAGGATCGGTTGGGTAAAAGTCGCACTGTTTTCTAGTCAATTCTACAGGTTGAGTCAAAAAGAAAGTGACTTGGACTAATGATATTTTTTTTCTGAAAAAGCAATCAAATTTGATACGCCAAAGAAGTATGTCTGAAAAGGGCATTTCTCCCACTCATCTGGAAAAAAATACTGGAATCGATCCATTACATGCTATCACAAGTTATGCATGTTTTACTAATGAAAGAAACTATTTTTTTTTTAGCCGTCCATAATGTCGTTTGAAGCTGTTAAGCTAAGTGAGAATTACAAATTACACAGGCATTCAAATACAAATGAAATACAATTTGAACTATTGATGGCCATTTTTGTCTGTTTTCCTTTGCCAGTTTTCGTTCATTCGTGAGGTGGGAAAACGTCCATTTTCGTTGTATTTAACGGGTGTTCATCAGTTCGTAGGACGGTAAATTATCAGCGGTAGACAGCGGAATGTTGTGATCTATTTATTAAGATAGATAGTTGGCGAATTAAGTGAAATGTGTAGTCAATAACATATGTATTTTATCCCTGTATTATTTTTTTTTATGAAATGGAGCGAGTTACATATTTTTTTGAATATTGTTTTTCCTACTTTGGTAATGTTCTTTTTGACTCACCCTGAAGAATGATTTCAGAATGACGATAGTGTTTTGTGTAGCTCCTCAATATATGTGTAGCTCGGCAGTCCGGGACCTCATTAATGCAGCTTCTATAAGCAGAAAATACTGCTTAACGAATTTAACATCTACCGATTACCAGTCAACAGGCAATATACATTGCATAACACTTTGGTTGGTAACCTATTATTGCTAAGGAACTATTTTGTGTCAATGTTATGATGACTGATTGCCGGAATACCGGTAAGCTGCGTTGACAGTTCGTTGGTCCCAGTCCTATGTATTTGAGTGTATCTCATGAATGTAGGCAACTTTGAGAGATATAGTGATAGGCCTATGGTGGACTTAAACAGAACAATCTTTAAAATCTCAGATATACAAACGACGATAAAGTTAACTGAGCTTTGACATATTTTCTTCAACGTTGCTATATAAAACTGACAGAGTTTATATGTTTTCCGGTAATGATGTCGCATCTGTGATTAGCTTTTCTCCTGCGCCTTTTGGCAATTTAAGACTAAATTTTACTTAATTAAATCTAGGCCTAATCCAAGGTAAACAACTGGGTATAATTTTCTCATACAATATAGCTATACTATACACTTGCTTTTAGACATACAATAAACATTTTTTCTAACAACCTTTTTCACAAGTTTAATATTCTTGTTTAACAAAGAATGAAAGTCTGTAAGTGGCACCATGGCAGGAATAAATTGTAAATTAGAGTTCGTTTTCTAGGACATTTGGTGATAAGAAAAAGAGAATGGAAAACGTGTATTTACTCTGTCGTTCGACAAGTTAAACATGTCAAGTGAAACATGTCATAGTTTCCGCAATGACCCGTCACGGTTCCTAGTTAGATCGGTAGCGTTCCAGTTCGCATAATTATCATCATTATCTTGCATAATTTAAAATACCTCAGCTTGAACACCGCCGATGGTGCCGATTGTTTTTTAGCTAGAACAAATGACCATGCGGCATTGTGCTAACAGTGTTCAATCGGGAATGTTCTCACCGATAGTACAGATCGGTAAATAAATTGCCACCAAATAATAAAAAAAATCGGGGAAAATACTCAACTCTCACAGATGATCGAGACATACATCGAATTAAAGCTTCATTTACCCTCTTTCCTTTTATTCCGTTCAATTCTTAAGGGGGGGGGGGGGGGGGCGTGTTAACCAATGACTTTAAGGTGATTGTTCCCTCCAAAGATGATCACCCCTTAAAGCAGTCCTGAAGCCCATCGCCATTTTGAAAAATGAACTCTCCTTTCGGTCGAATTTCATCCCAATTTTTTTCAGAAATACACAAATACTGTTTTAGAGATGGGGTTCTTCATTTCTACACAGCCTAGAGTGCAGGGACCACAATACCCTCTGATTACTTCGTGAATTGGCAGGCCAATTTTGGCTACCGGTTCGCAACCATTACAGTGATGATAATAACAATTGACAAAAATGGCCGTCATAATATTCACAAAGTAATGTACGGTATACAATACCGGACACTTCCTGTTTCATTTCACTCCCACATAACATAAATGACTTCTGAAACTTGTTCATGTTTTTTGCCATCTATTGTTTTTGTCCAATGCATTCATCGTCGTTCTTTGTCGATCTTCTTCGTCATGTTTGCAGGACTGAAAATGTATGCCATATGAATCTGTTCTCTTCTCTTCTCTTCTCTTCTCTTCTCAGTTCGTAAAACTGAGTAATATATTCGTGCCGCGCCCAGGAAAATCATACTCCTCAACAATTTTTGCCCACTTTAAAAGTACTAATCCTCCATGATGCTACCATACGATATTGGTTTAAGAATAAATCGTCATTGGATATGATTTTGAGACAAAGACACGTTGGTTAATACAAATTAGCTTCTTTTCACAAAGGGACTTCTAAAACGTTTTTGTTAGCTTTTATTTTTTAGAATGAAATATATTCAATCGATTTCGAATGTAATTTTTGTATGTTAAAAAAATGGAATCGCTGGTTTGCTTTTAACTATATTCTCCTCAACCTTGTATTTTTTATTGTGTTCGCTTCCCTTTGCATAATTGTGAACTTTTCTGCATTATCTGACTATTAGGCCTACGAGGAATCATCTAGACAGGATGCAAGTAATAAAATAATGATTGCATAATAATGACGTATCCTGTTGTTTTAGCAGGGACAAGTGACTGAAATCTCAGTATTTTGTCCAGCTTTCCTTTGATAATATTGGGTAACGTATAAACAGTTTTGGGCCCAGTACTTATCGATGGTTTTACGTCTTGACAAACAACTGATGTGGTTGTTGTATTGGTTGATTCGTCTCCTGCATGCGGTGACTGCGGTTTGAATATTTCATCCGATGTGGCTTTGGTTAGTAATCTGCTGCCTGGTTGGGTTATTAATTCCCTGACATTAACTCACTGTTTGCGAATTCTCTCTAAAGTAACATGTCATTCCTGTTACAAGAGACAATGAGGACATTCTCTTTTTCAACATCTGTTGTTTTTAGCTGGTTTTTTTTTGCTTCAAATGTCGGCTGATGACTGCAAATGGTGCCCGTTTAAACTTAGTGCAAATATTATGGGAGACCAGAGAGGCCACATAAAGCTTATTCTCGATCATAACCCCATCTAAAAACACGTTAAAATTGTGCAGCAGCAGGATTCCAGTCAAATCAGTGAGTTTGGCGGTTTTGAGACATCATCTTTCATTGAAAAAAAAAAAAAATTCATTTTGCCGACGCGCATGGCTACGGCGACGCGCGCGCATACCAGAAACCGGAGACTTTTTTTTTGGCCTTAGTTAGTGAGATCGAGAGAAACTGATGCATTTTTTCAAATTTCTTTTAAAGAAAAAACGCACTTGGTCTTGCTTAATTTTATTCGCCAAAGGTATGTTTTGTTTGACAAACGCAGATATTTTTACTTGCATGTATGCACGTCATGTTGATTAGACATCCACTGATAGATTCAGTTGGCTCGACAATTCCCCGTTGGAGGATAATTCCCGTCGTAACACATTCCCGTCGTGTTACGCAAATTGTTTTTCTCAATAATCAAAGCGGGAACTCAAACATCTACCTACGGATATACGACCAATGATACTACCTCCGCCAAGGAGGTTATGTTTTATGAAAACGGATGAAAACAAGTTTTTTTAGGGGTGTTTCTTGGTACGAGTATACAAATTGATTAGATTTTGGAAGTGATCCGGATCTGGGTCTGGATCCTGGATTTTTGTTTTAAGCATTCTTCACCATTTATGCGACTATTTCTTTTGGGTGTAGGCCTACTGACAATATGGTGAGGAATTGTTTAGCCTTGGCGGTGGTTTTCTCTGTCTGAGTGCTTTCTAGACATGATTTGCGTTATTCGCAAATACAAAAAGGCTTTCTTGTTTTTTGTGCTATTTAAGGCATTAAACTTGCAAACCAATATGCATACAAATGGTAAATTTGCAGCACTGCAACACTGTACACAATTTATGTTTTAAAGTTTAGTGATGTCCATGGGCTGCATACAACTGTGAACCTATTGTGGAAACGATGTCTGAAAAAATAAGTCAATTTACAAAAAAAATGCGACATTATAAAGAGAAAACCGAATAATGGGATTTTTTTCGTTAAAAGGTTAAGCGATTCTTTAATTCTTCATCAGCAAGGCAAATCCATTTGTCTTGACCATGAATAATTTAATATCTTGGGCATTTTTGGAAACCAATCAATCGTTCAACTGATGTGAAATGGGTCGGTCACTTTGAAATACCACTGTAGGACAAAAGTCAGCCGTCATATGGAAATAAACTGGTCGACGACATGCCATTTTGTATGCAAACGCGGATGTGATTATTCTGTGACTGTACGGCAACATTATTAACAAGTTATAGTTAAATTATCTTTGTATCAAATCGAAGTAATAATTCCATCATCTTTGAAAATGTTAATACAGAATAACAGCAGCAAAGTCAAATTTTGGCACAAGAAATGCTGTAGTTGACAAAAAAATCAGAGTTCGTACAAACCTTTGCGAAGTGTTTTCTCACCTAGTGTATTCTGTTTCGTGATGATTTCTCACAAACATGGTCCTAACTCTTTATAAAGGACATAATGGAGTTTTATAAACTCCATGCAAGGTCCTTAACAAGCATCAAAGTAGGCCTACTTTTTGAAAACAAAATTGTTTATTAGATATTTGTTTCCGGGTACACCAAATATAATGACAGTGTTACAAGCTTCGTTTGTGCATGCGCGACCAATACGGGTGAGTAAATGAAGTTCTGCATGTAGCACTATCAAAATCTAGGATATGAAAGCCCAATTGATAAGCTTCCTTTTATTACCAGAATCTTGCAAATCACCCATGTACTTAAGTTACGGAATTTTAAACACAACCACCGTTTTAAAGTTCTGTCACAAAAAGGGTAAGTGTCTTTCAGCAAAACGAAAACAATTCACACACATCTCAATGTGAATTGTTTTTGTGAAAAGTACATGAGTGATTGGAATGATTCTTGTACTAAAAGAAAGCTTATTAATTGGGCTTTCATATCCTAGTTTTTGGAAGTGCTACATGCAGAACTTTATTAAGAAAATGGTCCTGCCATATGGGTTTCCTTTTTTCTTCTGACTCACCCTGTATATAGTGGGCCCAGTTCCACTTTACAATCTTACACTAATACCGCTGTCTATACTTGGGAGTTGGGACACAGAACTGATTTTTGCACGGACATCGAATGTTTCTGTGGTTACTCCTGTTATTTCAGAAACCAAACCCGCAATATTGAAGTCTCATTCATGAATTCAGCATTATATTTTAGGCGAATACAGTTTTACATATCAATTTCCCGAGGGCTGGTTCGGAATTCTGCAGTCCCAATTAATTCTAACGAATAAAGAATGAATCAATCAACTTCATTCACCTCGACGATTTTCAAAGAACAGTTATCAATATGAAAGAATTTCATCGATATTTCGTTTAATACACTTAAAAACTGTATGATTTCATCCATCAAAAAAATTATTCCTTCATTTTTACCTAAAGCTTGTCAGTTTTCAAGAAAGACTGTATCGGATCATATATCTTGCCTGGCAGACGGGAAACATTGCACCAGTTTACCGGGTCAACTCACCGCGCTGTGACCGTACCGCGCCGGTGCGCTTGGGCCCGGGGACCTCGCGCGTGCTTTTCCAGAAAACTTTACAATGAGTCAAGGCTAATGATACGAACAGTGTTTATCAATATGATACAGCTAGTTAATTAATTAAATGGAAAACAGGTGGAATTGTGAAACTAATGAGTAGAGAAACAAGAAGCTTTCTCTTCAACAAATACTGTTGGTCGATTCGCACGTTTACGGTTACTTGTCGTTAGTTGGCACAACAGTGGCAAGTTTTATCGGACTGTATAGTTAGTTTCACCGCAACGATGGGATTGGAATATGGCTATATCGAACTTGTAAATTCGACGCCCGTTCCTCGAGTACCAAAGAAAACTGGAGGTTTAGTTTTGGATATCGTAATGATAGGCTCACTTTCCATGTATATAACTGAGCAGGTAAAAATAAAAGAAATATAGTGAAATTTGGACACTGAGGAAAATGACGGATATTTAAAATCAGTTAGCATCCTCAGCTTGACTGCAGTGTTCAGGATGGTGTGTTTCCCCCCCCCCCCCAGAATGTCATTTTTTGTTTTGACTGGAATAGATCCGTTTTCCTATAATGGGAGGAAATTGCTGTAGTTAGTTTTTGTTTTCTGCTTCACATTCAGATGTGACATATATTGTCACATAATTGAAATATTTCCACGTTCAATTCTATATACGGATCAACCAAATACAAAACTGCAATTTCAAACCTGTAGGGGGGGGGGGGGGTGTTTCTGTTTGGATCGCGAAGGGGGTTATACTAGCCAAGAAGGAGTTTTTTTTTTTTTGAAATTTCCATGTGAACACTCTGGCCGTAGCCGCGGGGGGGGGGGGGGGGGGGGGGACCACGCTCACCTGAAATGCGACATGGGGCCTTTGAACCACGTTATAATATCCTTCGAAATAAATATAGGCCTATAATCAAATTCAATTATTCTTACTCACCCGAAATGCGACACGATGGGTCCCTTTGAACCACGTTCTAATATCCTTCGAAATAAATATATAATCAAATTCAATTATTCTTACGCTTGGATATCGTGAGATCTAACAGAACTTCTCAATTAAGTTTGAATGTGTCATTTGATGGTTACAATCGCTTGACCTCTGTTGTGAGCATGCACATGTCCTGCACGGAAGATACATTTTAAAGTAAAAAAGACCCACCCTCACACAGGACTGGCTACATACGGGCTGGCATTTCAGCTAAAATTGAGCTTCAATGCTATCTTCAAACATTTCAAAACAAATACATATTAAAAAGGGTAGACCTACTAAGAAAAGTTCCAATTTTGTTTTAATTGCTCGTCGGTAAGATATAATTGTTTTAAGAGAAAATAAACACAATGGGTTGCTGGTTTTGCTTTACAAACCTGTACAAGCGCTAATGATCTTAGTATGCCTTTACCAAGTTTGGTTGAAAAAGTTTGGTGCAAAGCTGCGGCCATACTTTTGGGTTTTCCCGTAATTTGAAGTAAATTTTAATCCAAGTTTGGGAGATTTTCCTTTGTCAGGGTGTCTTCCGGCCATATCAAGGTCGTTTTTAGCTGCATGGTCTATTATAGTTCCACTGTGCACACAATTGATGGACGCTACCCGCTGATAACAAAGACTGGTTTTCCCCACCATGTGATGAGCAATGTTCAAGTTCGCAGAATGTTATTTCCGACAGCTGCATTGACCGTGGTACAGGACGGGGTTTTCCACATTTGTGACCTGGGTGTTTAAGGCATGGTCGGTAAAAGTTCGAGATCAGTTCTATAGGTAATTACGGGAGCACCAGACGTGGCCGGCGCGACGGCAGATCTGATACTGATGCTGTGTAGTTTTGTTTTGGAAACATCGAGTTATTTTGAAGGAACCAAACCCAACGAAAGGTAGGCAGACATTATTACGGAGACAACTTTACTCCAGAACCTAATTTTTCGGCTGCAGACTGGTCTTAAATTGATGTTTTTGGCTAACATGTACACCTGTTCATTTCAAGTTAAAAGTTGAGCATCTTTCGCTCAAGCAGGGTATCGTTTAAAGCAGCTTGCATTCGTTTTTAATTAACAGATAAAGCAGGTGAAGTATAATCTTCCTGTACGCTTACGATAGATTTTGAGAGAGAGAAAAAGAAATTTGTTTGAAACAAATTAAGTTTTGTGTTATGGCCTTTTATATTTTGCATTTTGCTTGACGATGTACACAGCTATCTCGGCAGACTTCGAAAACACTAATTGATGACAAAGTTCTGAATATTCCGCCGAGTCATCTCCACAGTTGATCGGCATTAGAACCCTACACTATAGCTGCATTTTTAGCAACTGTCGTTGTAAAACCTCAAACGAGGTTTCAATGGACGACCAAAGATGACTTTACAAGGCGATCAAGCACATGTTGAAGTCCAGTCAATTATTCCTGTTTTCTTAAATCCCAAGTTGAAAATGGAAGTTTGTTGAACTTAACTGTTTAGAGTTGGCGCTGAGCTTATGACTATACCTAGTTATAGCTGCATGATCTTGTTACCTCCCTGCATAAAATTCGGCTCTTAAACACATGGGACACAAATTTCGTGAATGAATTCAGTGCTTATGAGTATTTCAGATGCTTTCAAGATGGCCGTTAAATCATGCAGTTGCGGTTACCAGGATTAAGGGTCGTTGTACCCATCTTACTCCCTTTTAAAAAATCTTCCTTGAACCCCCCCCCCCTCATTTTATTCACGAGGTACGAAAGTTTATATTCATGTTCTTGTGCCCGACGCCGGTGGGGAAATGTAGGAATGTCCCGAAGTATTGTTGGAATCCTCATGAATTCTGTCGCTTATGATTAAATTCCGTTTAACGTGTCACCTTTTGGGGATGGGGCTAAATGGTTCCTTCGACCCATCGCTTATACTAAATGTATTAAGTTGAGGATTTCCAATCCTCAAATTCATTATAACCAATGCGTCGAATGAGAGCACGACCGACTGTAAAGGCAAATTAGTGCATTGAGCTGAGCATAAATTATATAGACCTTTATTTGGTGTGGGTATATACGGGATACGTATGCGGCTCTGAAAACTATAGCTGGTATTCACCATTTTTGTGGTAATTTCACCAAAATGACATACATGCACATCGTAACATCTTGATGTGAAATGCACATTGCCAATAGTGTGCCAGATGAAATAACCGTAGAAAATTGTGATTTAACAAGCATCTTTTCCGAGCCGCATACGTATGGTCTATCTCGTATATACGAGTAGGCCTACCATTTTGGTCCCTATTTTCTTTTTCCGTGCGTTACTCCCAGATCGTCTGTCCCTCGGTCGGCTTCAATGAAGAAAGATCTCATTTTCCCCCGAGCTCACAATGTTGGAGTCCACTTTAATTACAGCACATAAACAACCAACTATTATACCGAAGGCTCAGAAATATGAGCATAAACTTGCATTGTGAAATTAGAGTGGAACACAACCGTACCAATAATAAGGTGTATTCACCGTATCCACGTGTGCCGCATAGTTTCCTGATAACGTCACTTTCAATTTCGATCTGAACCCCCCCCCCCCCCCCCCCCCCCTTCCGAAGTTCAGAGAGTGAACGATGTAATAAGCTTGGCATCCGGGAAGTCGTACCATTCCGCGCTTGCCTCGCGGCATCACGTAGTGAGGCCGGAACCAGACGACGTCATTCATAAACTCAAAGGAATACATGTAGTCTCTCTGCAGCTAGCTGCAGCCGTGGGAATAAAAAACAAACAAACATGTAAATCATGTCCGTGATCGGGCAAACAGCTACGGTGTCCTATAAAGCCAAACAATGACTGGACCTGCAGGTTGGGGGTTTCGAGTTACAATTGTATCCCTAGGAAAAACCTGAGCATTCTGAGAATCTGGATGGCGTGAACATTGCGTACGGTTTAGTGATCTGGGTTTGTACTGAGTATGGGCGCATGTCCCGACACGGAAATGACTTGAAGAAAGATAGATCCAGACTAGATACAAGAAGGAGAAGGAATGGAGCAGGCGATAGAGACATGATTGGATAAGCAGCAAAGGGCGGGAAAACTTTGGCGGGAAATGTGCGCACGACTTAGCGACAGAAGAGGGCGGAACAGAATGTTCGTATTGGTATTAACACAATTAAGCACACGTGCTCCAGCATGCTTTTGGCGTGTAAGTTGTTCTTAACTATAAGTACTCTTTGGCCGAGCCTACACAATGTAAAACTCAGGAAATCGAATATGTCAACGCCAAAATTCGATATCAGTGAAACTTCGCCTTACAGTTTGTTAGGAATGGTAGTCATTTGATTGTCGAGTATGTTAATGTTGCACCTGGTTCATTCATCTGGCTCAGTAGTTCACTAAAGGCCATTTACTTACATAAAATTCGGTTGAACTGGCTAGCAATTATGGCCTGACAAAGATATTAGTTCCTAAAAAACTGACTTCCGCCCTGGAAAAACTCTCGGTGCTGTAGTTCAACGAATGTTTATACGTGGAAAGTGTGTCCTCGACAATCAGAAAAAATCCTGGTTCCGTGAAATAAAATATTTGTAGGTGCGATTTTAGTACGGCAAGGCACCACGTGCTTTATGCTGAAAAGGGTGTTTAGGAAAGGCGATATGCGGTAAGTGATGTGTTGCAATGCTTCGCATCAGGTTTCGTATATTAATAACTTTAACGAGAAACAGCCACGAAATCAGAACGGGAAATATTATTTTGCCGACATGTTTTTTGGCCGTGTATCCACAGTTACTATAAATTGGAGATTGGGAGTACGCCACAGTCGGTGAGTTCTTACATACAACTAGATGTTTCTCGTAAACTATGGTGGCCACGATTGCGTTATTATGGGCAAGTGTTTCGACAACGATTTAAATTTAACAATGTGCCCAATGTTTGTTAAAAAAAAACCCACAAAAATAACCCACTATCCCCCAAAAAGTTCATTAAGTGGGTGGTAACAAACGAAGAATAAAAATGACCGAATTATCATGAAATGGAACAAACCATACCCTGTATAATGAAGTCCAGCCTAATAAGGAGGACACTTTCCTTGAGATTCCTTTTTTTTTGGGGGGGGTGTCAAAAAAATACGCGATTGCACGAAAGCTTGCAACATGCAGGATTGCACATACAAGTGGTTTCTTTCAGCATAAAATCACTAAAAAAAGACTACACATATTCATCGTACTATAGGTTTGTGAATTGGCTTTGTATATACCATCTGCAGTTATAGCCCCTCTCCCTTTGCCAGAATTCCCCTCCCAACCCACCCCCTAAGAAAAGATGTTCAACTTCAGATCACATTTTTCACCTGATGCACTCTATTCTACTATATCATGTCAATTTTAAGGCATAGTTACATTGTGACATGGAAACAGAAGTTCAAACATTTATTACAGCTGACTAAAGGTCAGGAAGAAATCTCTTTCACTTTGTGCATGCTCAGAGGCGATAAATAGCTGGTGTCAAAGGTCAATGGGGCGTGTCATGCGGAACAAGCTTAAACCGAAAAATAAACCGACTACGATAATTATTCCTCATAATATAAACGCTGAACGTTCGTCGGGAAAATGCAATGACATTGGTGGGGTTAGTAGAATCGGGAATGCATGGTCAATGGAGGTGACATCGCCGCGAGAGTTAACGTTCATGGTATTTTAGATTAACTCCAAGAACAGTGGCAAAATAGTTTTTGGGAGTTAGGATCACTTTGGAGATATTTTTAGATCTCCTTGTATAACGATGATTGTAAACTGGGCCATTTTGTGGATGTCTGCTTTCACGGATATACTGGACCCTATAGTGTGAAATTGCAACTACCACGACAGACACGCGTCGTGATCTTTGGCTGATGGATAACGAAAAAATGGTACAAACTCTCAAAAAAGGGCCTCTTAAATATATAACATCATCTCTGTGTACCCAAATCGTACTTATTTTTGCAACTTCCGCCCAGCTCTGGGTGTATCCGACCACGCCTATCATGGAGGCAATAGAAGACAACATGATGTATCATTGGATTTCTTCTTGGTGGGAATGCATGGATCTTAGCAAAACGGTGATGATGCAACATGTGTGAAATTTACGTTGATTCATCTGCTGTTTTTCAGCCTCTGCTGACATAACTGAGCACAAAAAGCACATCAATATTAACAGGAACACGTCACTCAAGGAACGGACCCACTGCACCAAAGTCGACAACAATTTTAAATGGTCAATGAAAATGTGAACAAAGCAAATACAACGTTCGTGTCTTCGACCAGGTCAGTTTTTTTGCAATAGGTGCAACATTGTGGTGTTTCCAAGCAGAGTGAGAAGACACTCTTTCTGTAGACGTTCAGTGAATGTCATTTTCCTTCAGAAACTCATCCAATCTAGCATGCAAGCTGTCACTGTAGATCGTCGGGTCCATTTTTTTCCAGTTGGTGATGGGTTGAAGTTTCACTCTTTGGAAGTACAAGAGATGGCGATCAGTTAGAATTTAGTGATGAATGCAAATTAACGGTGATGTTTGGAGAGGGTGTTGATGGTATCGTGGCGATGCTGGTGATATTGATATAGATGATGGTTATTGTGGAGGGGTGATTATGATTTTCAAGTATTTTGCTTGGAAAGCCCTATATCAACTTTCGGTTTTTTATGTGAAGCATAACTGGTTCGAAGATACCTGCTCTCTGGAATCATTATTTTGGAATAAATGCCAAGTATTTTCGATAAAGGAGGTTGCTTAATCTCAGGCTTGTATTTATGACAAAAGCTATATAAGATTTCAAGGGGCTCCGTGTTTTTCTCTCTTTTTAAATTGACATTATTGAAATACGTAACTATAAAAGATTATTAAACATATCGTGTTGTTAGTGCTGTTAAAGTACGTTTGGCACTTCGTACCTATTTTCGCTGTACTCATAATTTGTAACATGTTGTCCCGGTGGCATAGATTCCGAAAAAAAAACACCAAGTCGATCGTCACTATTTTCTATTTTGATGCCATTTTAATAATAAAGAGCATTTATTTACATTTTCTGCTTTTGCACATAATAATCGTACCCGCATCATAATATTTGCATAGCTGCAGTATTGGATAGGCTACAGTAAAACGATAAGATTTTACTTAGATACGACTTTTTATGTTGCACCAGAAATTAATTGGTACAAAAAATGACTACCGGAGAATCGTTTTAGTACAAAAAAGTGCTCAGAAATAGCCTTCTGAACAGAAACCATGAATTGTCAGCGCTTAGGTAGGCCCATATGGGTTTTCCTTTGTAAATACTCGATGAAGAAATTTAACTACAGTTCAATATGGAAGGACATTGAACACGAATGCCACAGGTTAGTTGACACATCAGGTAAGGGAACCGTCTCATATTTCATGTTGATGAAGTACCGTAATCAAATAGCTTTTATTATTCGCTTGACTTCCGAATCAACTTATTCTTTATAATCGTTGATGATTGTTCATTTGACCGGGTCAAAGTGCAAAAAAAGTAAATCGGCTTTAACATGAAGAAAGAGTAACATCAATGGATATTGCCAGTGCTGAGTATTCCGCATGGTGGTGCTTATCAGTGTCATTTCTTTTTAATTTTCAAAATATTCTTAAAAAGTTCGTCGAGTGCTTCAACTTTTTGGGGGGGGGTGTCTCCTGACCATTTAAATCTGCATTTCTTAAGCGAACAGCTTTTCCTGCAATAAAACAAGATTGTCCTATGTTCGCATAATTCAAAATGACCTCCCAAAATGGTGGCGTTTGTTAATATTTCTATGAACGAGCTTAAATTGTGGTAGAGAGTTTTTCGATCATTGTCAACAACAGTGAAAGCATTAAAAACAACTATGAATCCTTTTTTGCAAACGAACTTTCCATCGCTGGTAATGGCACGGGATATAAATCATCAATTTTCTCATGACTTCGACCCAGGATATCCGTCTTCGGTTCACTTGCTACATTTGCCCTTTTCCTGTGGAGATTTAACTTCCCAGAATTTCTCTATTTTTAGAATTTGATGATGGTTGCATAGTTCTCCATATACTGATGGCGAAGGAGTTGATTAACTGCCTATGGTCAGTCGGGTGTTGATATCCGATTGGTCCTTTCTGATCACTTTGTGAATAACGAACACGCGGTGAGATTCTATTGGTCAGATTCTTTTGAAGCCGAGCTGCCATTGGCCATTCTTGGCGGATACTCTATTCTGGTTTGGGAACGAGGTTGTCCTGGGGCTCAGTATGTAGGTCCATATCATCATACTGGCCAGCACAATCCCGTTCTCAGGCTATGACCAAACTCCATCAGGAAGACAACTGGAATCCATGCTTATCATCGAGTTTATAAGACGAAACACATGCCAGAAACACCAGAGTTAATTGCTTCACTGCTGAAATTCGGTGGATCACTCAACAGAAAAATGGTGAATTATCATCAATTAAATGAAGCAGTACAAAACCTTCGAAAATCAGGAAAACTGACGATGAGGTAAGAAGGCTTGTAGACCAATTTGGGCATTTTTAATGCTCGCTGCACACTTTCACAGATGGGAACGCGTTGTGCCGGCTATTCTAGTACTCCCAAATTGAACCGTAACTTGACTGTTCCCTCGAAAACTGGTCAATAATACACCCTTCCCCCCCAAAAAAATAATAGGTATTCATTTGGAATTAATGATGTACATACTGAGGCAGGTTGTTAAAAAAAAACTAACTTGCCCAATTTTAACTCACTAGATATACTTTTTGAGAAAACTGTGAAAGTGCATCTTCATTTTTCTCGACACGAAGCAAGGCTTCCGTTGAGGGCGTGATGGTTTGGTCCTAACCATCGATCGCGAAAAAAAATTGATGGTATATAAACTCCTCTTTCCTCGAGACTGACATCGTACTAGGCGGCATTTATTATATATTATCATTAACTTACAATCAAGTAGGATGTTTCATGATATTTTGACAATTTCTTTTTTGAATGTTTGCAAATAGTGTCCATTACCTTCAACTTTCCGAGAATTTATTTTCCAATCGCGACATGAAATTGATTATGCTCTCGTCAACTTGACAACACCCTTATTTCGGTGTATAATATAAGCAGACAGCAGGTGCTGCACTCTACTCGCCTGTTGACCAGCTAGTCCCATTGTCCGTCTACCTACCTGTATGCGGAGGTGGGCTTTTATGGGGACATTGCGAACTCGGGGATTCTCTGTCGTAATGCCCTGTGAAATCCCAAATGCGCACACAAACATACAACACGGTACAAGCTGGAAAGAACGCTCCTACGAATTTGTGTTGTGAATTTGTTTCTGAAAAACACATCAACTGTAAAATACAGAGAAAAAATGAAATAATCAAAGGTTTTTAGATGGCGAGGTATATATTAGTTTTAACAACGGTCAATTACTTGTTGGAAAGTTGGTAGAAAATAATACATAGTAAGTGTTCCATTGAACGTACGGTCTGCATGGTTAGAATTTATATATTATAAATTTCATCGTTAGCTATTATTAAGCGGTATGCACCCCAATTATCCACTAAATACATTTAAATCACGTGTAAACTGTTCTTTTACTGCAATTTCCACATACTTGACTTTCATTTATGACTCCTGTAATTAAAGTTTAAAGCATTTGCTTTGTTTCTGAAACCGTTGTAGGCCTTATTCTTTAGAGGCGGAGTTAGATAGCAATCGTTTTGTATGGCTTGGAGTGGTGTGAGTAAACCTGTTTGTGCATTTACTGTTAACTAAAACAAAGAACACCACCGAGATACCTGCAACATATAAGGTCTATTTCAAAGAGTGTCAAGTGGCCTTTTACTTTCACTTACATTATATTATAAAATGAGGGGCTCTTAAAGTTTATTTATGGATCGGATTACAAAGTGACCAAGTTATGAACACAAAACACATTACACCGTTATATTGTGTATTTTAAAAGTTAGCCCAATTTTTCCCTTCAATAAATAATACACAGCGAATAAAATGCACGAACCAATCAGGAATCAATAATATGTATGCCCCGCCCACATTGACCAAATAAAGCACTACGATTATAGTTAGTATTGAGGAGGGCGGGGCTACACTTTTTGGCACTATACGCACAGCATAGTCGATCGTATAGGCTTGCTACAGAAATGAGGGCCTTTACACGTCACTTTCTTAAAAGGCATGCATAAGAAGAATTTGCTTAGCATTTTTTGAAGCAATAAAATTATTCAATATCTTAACCCGTGGCGGATAACAGCTATATGATGGAGTTTAAGCCCAGTGCAGTACATACTATACAATTTGAGAATACAGAGGAACTATCTATGCACACTTTAACATTTTTGGTCCGGCAATACTTCAGGGGAATTCCGTTTCTAGCGTTTCTGATTCGAAATTTGCCGTTTCATTTCTGAAGTTGCACCCTCTCATGCATAATCCCTAAATCAGCACTTTAACATGATTCTCATTCAGGGGATAGTGTACGTGACGAAGAGGTTCCAGTTGATGGTTAATCTTCTCAGTGTTTAACGAATTTCGTCAAATTATTTGAAGAAAAAAAAGTATAAAATCACCTTCATATCTCATTTTTTTCCCAAAGATACCATCCTTCCTTGAAAGTGCAGCCTCATTATGTATGAGGATAAATACCATATGTGTACCAATTTACTCGGAGTAATTTCACAGGGTATGCCTATACAGGGTGAGTCAATAAAAGCGAAACCCAAATGTCGGGACCATTGTTTTAGTGACGTCCTGCATGTAGCCCTTTCAAAGTCTAGAATACAAAAGCCTAATTCATAGGTTTTCGTTTAGTACTGCAATCATTAAAATCACTCATGTACTTTTCAAGTGACGGAATTTTAAACACAACCACCATTTTAAAGTTCTGTCCTCGGATCACAAGAAGGTAAGTGTTCTTTCAGCAAAACGAAAACAAATCACGTAGGGTTTTGCTGAAAGAACGCACACTTTTTTGTGATCCGTGGACAGAACTTTAAAACGGTGGTTGTGATTAAAATTCCGTAACTTGAAAAGTACATGAATTGGGCTTTCAAAGTATCCTAGATTTCAAAGTGCTACTTGCAAAACTTCACTAAAACAATAGTCCCGACATTTGGGTTTCGCTTTTTTTGACTCACCCTGTATAGCGCTTGTCTTGTCTTCACATTGAGCAAGTGTTTCCCCAATCAGTGGGTTCATTTCAGGGTAGGGAATTTCATTAGAAAATCCATGGAACTATACAACCCGTATAATTAAACGTGAGCGCAGGATCGGAGGCGAAAAGGGGATACTATCGTCGCATGGAGGCGCTCTGAAATACTGACCATATCAAGGCGAACGTCCTTTTTAGAAGATCTTTGATTTTGTGTGGGCAGCGTCGTCGTTAAGCAGCTCATTTCGTAAAATCCAACATTTTGAAGCAACTGAATGCATCTATTTCAGAGTCAAGGGAATCCGTTGCTTGACGGGAGATTGCTATAAAGAGGACTGTCAACCTTTTAGCCGAAATGTAAAAGCTTTGACCGAAGCCAAAATTCACGGAAAGAGAATTATGCATCTGAATCAAATCTCTCCTCTTAAGTACATAATATTATCCCTTGGATGAAAGACTGTTATCTAAGACAATATCTCTCATTCCGATTTGATTGATTTATTAACCGAGTTTCAGAAGCAGAGATAAATGCACTTCGGTTGAAAGTTCCCAGTTTACAGTGGGTGGTTTACAGAAACACAGTAGAAAGATCATCATCTGACTTGAGTGGTTGTGATGTACATGTACACTGAGAAGATTATGTGTATTAGTAAAAACTTGACAGGAATATGATTTTCAGGACAAAGTGATCACTGAGTTTTGTAGCAAAATTCCCGCAAAGGAGAACCATCTTGAAGCTCAAACTTTCAGCGCGCTGGCGTTATTGCATACAGTTTGCATATTAATGATGACCACAAGTTGAGCATGCGCATAATGCAGCCAACAAGAGGCAATGCGTGACGCCCTAACTCCCTAGGGGTGTGCAAAATCGTATTAAAATTGCTTCTCCAATGGTTCACAAATAAATGTGTGACGAAAAAGCCAAACATTTTGATTGAGCAACTATGTGAAATGTGTACAAGTTAGCCACCACAATCTTGTAAATAGGGGGTAAGACCCTGATGCTAAACTTACAAATCTATCTAAGTGTACATAAACGAACTGACTGGAGATGGGTTTGAACCTGCGACCTCCGGATTGCCGTTCCGGTGCTCTACCAACTGAGCCATCCACCCCTATGTTTGTGGTTTTGTTGAAAGGGCGCTAGTCAAAAGCCATAAGCCCATACAATTCTATGTAGCCAGGGATCACACACGAAGTCACAAAGCTACAGGGTGAGTCCAAAAAAACCCCAAACCCCCCAAATTATTTTTCATATTTGAAAAAAATGTAGCACCAAAAATAATAGTGACTGAAAAACCAATTTCCGAATTGAATTGCTCAATCCATTCAAAGAATATCACCATTAAACACAATGAACTTTAAACCTGTCTCGTCCAAAAGTGCGATTTCAAGAATCATCGCCGGCCACATTGGTCTAAAAAATCACCAGCGATAAAACCTCGGTCTAAAAGTTAAAAATATTCAACAAAGTCCTTTTGAAGGCCCGTCTTTTAAAAAAAGTGGATTTTATTAACTATATTGTTTGCCTAACCAGAGTTGTTAATAAAGACATTGTGTACTACAGTTGTCGACAGTTGATGCAACAAGTATTCTGTCATTTTCTTTGTTGTTCCAAACAGTAAAAACACACAATAAATTGCTTTTTTTTGGGGGGGGGGGATGAAACAGGTTTTAGGGTCATTGCGTTTAAATGGCGATATTCTTTCAACGGATCGAGAAATTCCATTCATTTTTTTTCATCTAAAAGTAGCTTTTGAAATTGGCTTTCCAGTTATTATTATTTTTGGTGATACATATTTTTGTAATATGAAATATATTATTTGGGGTTTGGGTTCCGCTTTTTTTGACAAACCCTGTAGCAATATTAGCAATGCTGCAAACCTAGGAAAATACCAAAAGTAAAGAATTTTACTCCATCCATTCTATCTTGTCTGGTGCAAAAGATTTATACAAAAGGGAAGTCACACAGCTGATGCTTCTAGTTCAAACTGGCTCAGTCCGGTTCAAGCCAGTGTTATCTGGTAGGACTGTTCAAACTGGCTACAGCTTTACTCTTAATAAAAGTGCTGCTCCAATCTGATTGGAACAACTCTATTCGGATTTTATCCAGCCTGTTCTTGTTCAATCTGGTTCTATCTGGTTCGGTGCTGTTTCAATTCCATTGAAACTGACACATTCTTGTTATACTTGATTCAATGCAAGCCTTGTTATGTACAATATGGTGCCATCTGGTTCGGTCTATAATTCACTGCTGTTTCAATCAGATTGAAACAGTTTTAAACTGTTCCAAACAGGCTTATTTTAGTTCTGGTTCAAACTACAGGGTGAGTCAAAAAAGCGGAACCCAAACACAAAGAAATATATTTCATATTAAAAAAATTATCTAGCACCAAAAATAATTATGCCTGGTCAGCCAATTTAATAAACTACTTTTAGATAAAAAATTACTTCAATTGCTAAATTCGTTCAAATTATATCACCATTTAAATGAAACGACCCTCTGTTTTGTCCAAAAATTAGATTTCAAGAATTGTTGTTACAATTGTCTTGAAACATCACCAGCGATGAAACCTCAGTTTAAAAGTTGAAAATATTCAACAAAGTCCTTTTGAAGGCCCGTCTTAAAAACAAAGGTGGATTTTATAAATATATCGTTAGGCAAAGCAGGGTTGTTAATAAAGATATTGTATACTACAACTGTTTAAACAAGTATTCTGTGTCATTTTGTTTGTTGTTCCAAACAGTCAGAACTCAGAACACATAATAAATTGCTTTTTTGGACAAAACTGATTTTAGGGTCTCTTCGTTTAAATGACGATATAATTTGAACGGATTGAGCAATTGAATTTTGTTTTCCATCTAAAAGTAGTTTATGAAATTGGCTTTCCAGTCGTTATTATTTTTGGTGCTATATATCTTTTTAAATATGAAATATATTTGTTTGGCTTTGGGTTCCGCTTTTTTGGACTCGCTCTGTCAGGTTCTGTGTAAGGATGTGACGTTTACACTTTTAAATGTTTTAACGATATTAATTCTAAATCTGTTTACAAATTTTCCAAAAACATTGAAATGAAACCCACATTATAAAAAGTGACACACGTTTACGCTATCTGCCTTTGAAGTAATACATGCATTTCACAAAACAATAAAGGATGCCATTTAACCTATTTTATTTCCAAAGCAAAAGGAGAGCCCATTATGGAAATGTTTTCGTGTAGATCGGGGTCGATGATGCCCTTCATTTGTTGTGCACCTACCTGTATATTCATGTACACTAACATGCTCGATGGCGGCAGCCTTTGTGAAGTGGCTAAACGTTTAAACATTGCTTAACAGATTTGCTACACATTTTTACAAAATTAAACGTAAAGTCCCATCCTTAGTTCAGTGCTGAATCAGTCTGACTGAGACGCGTCTGTTTATTTTAATAAACTTGTATAAGTCTGGGATCTGGTTCAATCTGGTTCCTTCTAGTTAAGTCTGGTTGCATCCAGCCTGCCTCATCAACTACCAGGTGTCTGGTTGTTATCTGGTTCAATCTGGTTCCTTCTAGTTCAATCTGGTTGCATCCAGTCTGCCTCGTCATCTACCAGGTGTCTGGTTCTTCAAATAACTTCTTGCTCTCATCACCCTCTTTGGCACTTCCTGCAAAAGTGAAACACAAACAAAGGGAATTTTCCTTTTGATTTAATTGAATTGATACATGTAAGCAGAAGTTCATTTCTGTTAAGCATTGATCTAACAGTTCTCTCTTGATGCAAAAATAACATTGAAACGTTTAGAAATATTCTGGCGAGCATTATTTCATTTCTTATCCATCAACAGCATGTACATGATCAACATTTAACCCATTAAGACCTCATTTTTTGAAGGGTATTAACTGGGAATAGTCCAGCCAAAAGCATTCAGAGTTTTTCCCCAAATAATAGCCATGATATCCACAGGGAAACAAAAACTTGTGCTTCCAAAAATGTAACATTGAAACTTCATTGCCTTCTGTCAAGTGATGCCCACTGTAATACAATGCTTAAAATATGTGACCGGCTCTACAAAAAAGGGTATTAAGTCGCGCTGAGCATTATTGTGTAATGGCCCGCTCAATGTTGAGAGGGTGAAAATTTCGTCAAAATGTAACTTAAATTTTATGTCATGAATGACGTCTTTAATGCGTACAGTTTCAGGTTTCTTTCACAGAAATGTTGATTTTGATGAACAAAGTGGAAAAACAACCATTTTGTGTGCATCATTCTAATGTTCTACAACAAAGCCAGCTATTTCAAAGCCTGTTTTCTCAGTTGTGCAATTTGAACTCCAAGGAAGTAAATAATGTGCGAATACGTCATATCTCCAGAACGGGAGGGGCTAGAGCTGTGCTATATACCAAATGGAAAATTCCTCGGGAACTGGGTCTTTTGTTCAAAACGGTCCTCTATGCTAGGTTTGTGTGCTTATTCTATGGGAGAGGGTTATATTACAGAGACAAAGGAAAACACAAAGCATTGTCCTCGGGAGTATAGTAAAACACGACTGCGTGTTCATGCATGTACTGCATGAATTACACAGGATTAAGTTTATTCCAAATCTTCACAAACCCATAGTGTCTATTGTTCAGCTTAAGGTGTTATCAGCAATGTATTCCACTGTCCCTCCCAGTGGGCTCCCCAACTCTCCCTTTTGGTACTCTTGAGGGGGTACTTGTGCAAGGAGTCTATACCCTTTTTACCTTTTATTTCACTTGTAGTGCTGCTGTCTGCCTCATCTTTAGGTGCATCTGTCTGCAGGTTATCCTGAGGGTCCTTGTCAGGAACATCTGTGTGGGGTGGCTGTTGGTTATCTGGTGAAGTGCTGTCAACGGGAGAAACGCTTCTTCGTGAAACAAAAACTGGAGCGCTACAAAAAGAAAATCAACAAATATACTTTTTACTGACTTTTCATTGACTTTTTAGTGGGGGGAAATAAATTTTGGAGCAGGCGATTGGAATCAGGGACTAATATTTTTTTAATGACGTTGTAATTAAAGTAGCGGAAATATTACACTTATATGTATCTCAATTTTTGTTTATGGATGAGACATATAAATGCTTATGCATGTAGAAGACTGTCATGACTACATGACTGTCTAAAAAAGTCTTCCCCTGAATTTAATGTGCTCTTTGCTTTGTGACTGCTGCTTACTTTGAAACGGACGAACATTCGGTTAGGAAAAAAAAAGTCATTTTCAGCAGCTCCTTTACATTGCAAACACAAGTAACTTTCTTGGCGCTGCTAAGCCAGGCATACAGCAGGAAAGTAGCCAAAACATTAGGACTTCCTAAGCTTGTCAAGACTGTATACAGTGCTTTTCAATTTTTAATGGCATAGGTGTGAAGTGAAAAACGAAATCAGCTGATCCGAGGTAAAGTTGCATGCTTGTATGCAAAGAGATATGCTAAGCAGAGGAAATATTGGCTCAGGGTTCCTGCAACTTTAGGAGAACAAAATTCCATTAATTTTCCTCGACCAAATTATGAAAATCCAGGACTTAGTTCATCAAAATGCAGATTAAAACTGTAAAACTAGTTCTGTGAAAAGTGCTTAACAGAAACAGAAAAACTACAAAACAAAGTAATTTAATGTCTTTCGGAACCAAAATGCTGGAATTAATTACCGAAATTTGTTTCTTTCTTGTATTACTGAAATTTAAAAATCTGATTTCCGATGCTAAATTTTGAATATACAATGTTTAAATATTACAATAAAGTGGTCCTCGCACAATATTCCATGATCATTCTATGACTTTTGTAATTTTTACAAATTTCCATGACTTTTTCAGGGCTGGAAATTGAAAATAAAATTGAATGACTTTTCCATTTTTTTTCCAGGCCTCGGGAAACCCGTTAGCTAAGCTAAAACAGCTTGCCTGGCCAAGTACACTGTATATTGCTCAGTTGTGAGTGGTTCTCATCAGTTGATTTTTGCTTAGTATTTTGCTTAGAGGTTATTTTCTTCTTTTCATCAGTGCCTGAAATTGGGACCACGTATTCCTACTTACTTGGGATCCATTGGTTTGCGTTTCTTTCCTCCAACAGCAGTCAGTTCTGCGACCTCGGCATCTTCACCTCTGACCTCGGACGCATCATGAGGTCGCTTCAAGCTCCGGGGAACACGGAATGGTGATTTTGTTGCCGTGGTCTTGCTGATAGCGTGGTCGCCCAGTGTGCTGGGTTGCGCCACGTCCATGGGCTGCTCCGGTGTTGCATTGTTTAATGCCCTCCGGTATTCTTTGTATGTCTTCAGAGTGTACTCTGGTGCCCGTTCAATTGTCTTCATAACTGTAACAATGCAATAAAAAAATTAAAAATGCATCAAAGATGTCAGAGTCTTTATTCATCAAAGCCAAACTACATACTTTGATTTACTCTCGATTCGAACCACATTTAGTTTAATGTCAATTTACTGAAGATTGTGTGCATGTATTACAGATCTTGGATCTACTTTCAGCAACACATGATAGCTTTAGTGGAAGGTTTTTAATTTTATCATACATGTACAACTTAAGGAGTCAGCTTTTAAAAGATATTATAAATGTACCAATATAGACTAATCCAGTGAACAAAATGAGAAGCCATATTTGAGGTAGCTCCACGTTCGCACTCATTCCATGTTCATAAAGACAAGACGCGAGTGTTCCTTGGTAACACTATTGGTCAAAGGAGCCCGGAGTGCGTGCTTACTACTTGAGCCTTTAACAATTGTCTTCCATAAGGGTTCATATGATCATTTACTTTTTTCGCATTTTTTTCATTTGAATCAACAAAATTTCTCACAATCTTAAAAATGTGCATAATTCTTACAGTTCAGAGGCTACTGTACATTACATTGTATTAGAAACAGAAAACATATGCATGCACAATTTTTGTCTCATAACTGGATTCCTTTGCTAACACATGTAAAAAAGTGTGCACGTTTTCTTAGACGACCCTCAATTTTGTTTTTCTTTCGAATGATATCATTTCAGGCGGAATAATTTCACAGGGTATTTGGTACCAGCCCCTCCCCCCCCCCCCCCCCGACAACCCAAGAAATAATAATAACGGTAATAATGTCCGCCTGTGCACAAAATACGGACAGAGCCAGCTTGTTAGGGAGTATATGTACACTATTCTGTAATACAGTGTTAATAATCGTCGAATTTGAACTGCGCCCTTATTAAAGTATGGGTGCGAGACCCCCCGCCCCCCCCCCCCCCCTTTGATTTTCGGAGGCCAAGTGTCTGGAGAAGAAAACCTGCGTATATTTCAGACTTTTTTGCTGATGACCCCCCCCCCCCCCGCCCGCAAAAATTCCTTGATCCGCCCCTGCAGTCCTATCTTCACTTTGAGCAAGGTTTCTGTCATTAAATCAGTTGTACGATTCCGGGTAATTCAAATTTACATTTGTATGTTCCTACGTTACTTTAAGGAAAAGCAAAGAGCCGGCACTGAGAAAAGTGTGGCCATCATAAAAGGGTTAGCCTAAGTTGGAAGTCCCCCTGATTCCCAGTCAAAGAAAAACTAATCTACCTTTTGTAACAAGACCCGATAATAATGCACGATATCTTGGTACAAACAGGCTGACTAATGCTCGACTTATCCTTTCCATTTCTCGGAAGTGGGCGGCGAGATTTGGGTCTCTGCCAAAACGTTTCCATCATGAAGTGTTCGCATGCGGGGCTACCCAGCGGGAAAACCCAATCAAGAAGTCGGATCACTGAGACTATTTTTAGCACGCATCTGTTGTCGTTGATGTTAAATTACACATGTGATTCCCTTGAATTAATAAGTAGTGAAATCTAATTAAAGACATAAACATGAAGGATCATTTTCATTCGTCCAAAAGTATTAACCTACCAAATTATTATCAAAAAGCTTACTTGGATTAATAATCATATTTGTACTAAGCACCCTGTGACATTATTCCATCTGACTTGCTGTCACTTAGAAGAAATCAAGAAATGTAGGTGATTTCAAATGATCAGCCAATTGATGCTTGGAATAAACAGTTCTATTGACGAAGTCGTGTTTCATCTTCAAAAGGTTGTGCATGGTTTTTAACTGTTTTCTCAAAAGTGAAATATCCACTGCGATGAACCTCTGTTTTACATTTACAGATTACTGAGCGAATGTTTAAGCAAGTTATCGTAGCTGGAGCTGGAGTAAACTGCAAAGATCAAAGGTCAAGGTGTACAAAAAGGCAACAAAGAATAGCCTGGGCAAGGGGAGTATGTTTCTTACCATTAGCTGGAAGATATATAAAGTTGTGGAATAGGGCTCTTCATTTGCAAATAATTTAGAATTTGATTATTCTAAGTTGGACTTATCGAATACTCGAAATGCACCAATCAAATTTAACGATTGGGTATTGGGATTTGCGTGTGCCTGCGATTGTTGGAAATTGACAAACAGGGTTATGAGAAAAAAATTAATGAGGTAGCTGATCAAGGCTGATATTTTTTCGACAAATTATAAAGATGAAATTTGAGCTAATACTCCTCATGGAAGCCCTCAAACCATGAGCGAAAGTGGCTTTCAACAAAAGTGTGGCATTGGACAAACAATAAAACCACCCAACTTGTACAATTAAAGAACATTTTGGATGTTTTCCATCCTCTCCTTGAGACCCCTCATATTTTTCGTATACATGTAACTGAATCAGAAAAAAAAAGAATAAAAAAAGCTATTAGGATATTTGGCTGATGACCAAATATTTGAATATTCAGTTTATTTACATATTTGAATATTACAATCCTATTGAGGAAACAGTTACAGGCCTAATTACCAGGCTACGGGACACATACATGTATAACACCAGCAGTTGGAAAGTTTGGGGCGATTGTGACAAAGCTTAGAAAATAGCCAACGCATTTTTTTTTATGGAAAATGTGAAAACGTTTGGTGTCAGCTAGAATGTCAATGTGGGGCACATATCAAGTGGGGTTTTTAAAATGGGATTACATGTATTTCTATTGTTTCTCATTCTATTGTTCAGAGATACCACCAATATATCAATAAAAAGCCTGAAACACTACTAAACAACTTGAAACTACCCTTACCCCCTTTCAAAAATGTGCTTTCTGGATGTTCCAGACCAAATCCAGCACTTTTAATTTGCCAATTTTTTTGAAAAAAAACAAACAACAAAACCACCCGAATTCAGGTTAAAACCTGAAAAGTGGCATCTCTGATTGTTAAGCGCTTTAAGGAATCTGTGATTCATATTGCACTTTATAGGCCTAAATGCTGTATTATTATTTTATTATTATTATTATCAAAAGGTCATCCTCTTTAAAGACTTTTTTATGATTACAATTATCCTGTGCAATGTTGGTTTGGGGTTTATAAATCGTGACATGAAGCGACAGGTTTACAGTCTCGTAAAGTATCACAGTAAATTCCAAGGTTTGCGTGACAATAACGGACGTAAACACTTCCCCCAGACACCAACATTATTGATTCAAAGTGTTTACACAATACGCCCAGGTCCCAAGTCAATAAAAGAACCCAAATGTTTGAATCATACAAATCTGTGGACTTGGGCACCCAGCATTATCTAAATCAGGAGCTAAAAATAGAATTCCCGGAAGTACTACTTCAGCCGCCGAGTAGGGATTTTACGCTAAAAAAAGTCCCCTGCATTCCCTCCCTACATGTACATGTATGATCATGCATTGTATGCAGACAACAATGCAAAGAAAGCTTTAGGTTGCAGCGTTTTTATTAAATTTCCTTCAAAGTATTTGAATATTATACAGGCTTTCAAGTAGAACCAGGTGAAAAAGTAGACGAACAGTAGGATCAAAACTGGACAAAGGACTTTAGAGGACCAAATCAGGATAAAAGTAGGATTTTGGCTGGCTTTCAGGAGCAGTTTTCATTGATGCTCACCCATGTCCACAGCATCATAAGCCTCATTTGGCATGTTCTGTACTCACAACACTTGTGCTCCATCCTCAACTAAGCTCTTGGAAGTACAGTTGCAGTACTCCTGCGCCCAAGCCCTTCATTGTGTGATTTACATATGACAGTGTGAAACACTGTTATGCAAACTATTTTAATGAGATTTCATTTTCAGAGTTGTGGGACAAAAAAGTAGGAAAAAGTAGGAATTTCAAGAAAAAAAGTAGGAACAGTAGTATACATGTAGGAGCTAGGGGAAAAAACTGGGAAAAGTAGGAAAAGTACTGGAAAGCCTTTATTATATCTCCTTTTTTAAACCTTTTGCCAACCAGTACTGCATCAGTTCTGATTACTGTTTTTATTTTTTTTATATATACATGTACGTTCAAGTTCAATTTAGACAACTTGTGTAATAGCCTAAATGTGTGTGTGTGTGTTCAAATATACTGTATAATAAAATTGTTTGACTTTGAGAGAAGGTAATATATAAATTAAACAAATATATATTTTATAATCCTTTTTATATCAAGATGGAACGACATTGATTACTCTTTTCATTATCTGAATGTATTCCAATATTATATTAAACTAAACTAATTGAAAAAGGATCACATATATTTACTTTTGACTTAACCAGTTCACGTCGGATGACGTGTGTTCACGCAAAGGTTTTGCAGTATTTGGAACGGATGACGGTTAAACACGCAACGGGCGAGGCAGGAAATGTCTTTCTGCGACCCGCTCTCAGCGAGCGAGGCTGGAAATATCAGGGTGTGCTACCCGCAGATGATGGCCTGAACCCGTCTGACATCAAGGTTCGTCAAAAACAATCCCGCGCCATGGGTCCGGTCAATGTCAACATAATCCCGGCGCGAAGTGATTATAAAAGCTACACATGTAGCACATTGTCATCTGCACATGGGTTATTCTATAAATGTAAGGTGCAAAGTGTGAAATTTTTGCTGTCCCTGTTACCTTGATACTCTGTCATTTAACATTCGAGGATCATTAATAATGACTTCAAATGATTTTTTATTTGTTGGGTAGGTAGTTTGCTATTCATGACCACTCTCGGAGGACGACTGCATTAAGGAGTGCATCAGAATTATAAAATCAGAGATGTCAGATGTAACAGGGACATGAAAAAAAAAGTGGGCCACAAAATTCAATTATCACGACAGGATATTCTGTGTTATCTGTCAGCTTGTGAGACATGTGAAAATAAAACCATCCCATATTTACATATATTTCAATGGACAGATTGGAAAATCAAAAAAAAAAATCCACAGAGTTTTTGAGGGTCCCCTATCGCGAGGGCCCCCAAAGTAATGTAGGGTCTATGATATATGTTTGCATTTAACTAAAGGCACCCTGTTAAATACCCATATCTTCTGTTCTATCTAAATTTTTATAGATAAAAATACCATAAAACCACCTTTAAGGTAAACCCTCAGGAATTCTAGATTTCAAAAGGGAGCTTTTTTATCCTGAAATCAGGAAAAATGGGATTCTTTCAAACTTCTGAAAATGGGAAAAATCCTGAAAAAGCCTGGTAATGAGCAAAACTCCTCACTACTCTCATCTCTGTCACTTTGGTGGGACTTGAACCCCTGATATCTTCCTGCTCGTACTGCAGTCAACTCTACCACTTTTAAATAACTGACTTTGTCCAGTCAACTAGCTTATTTTTTTCAATGATTCATTCGAAGGCATTGGGCAAAGCTTTTACAAAAATAGATTAGGAATGAGCAAGTCCTTGCATAACAAGGCACGTGATATCAAAGCAGGAAGTTGTTAAAAAAAACAAAACATAAGTGACTCCAGACAATTCCTAAGAATTTGTCTATGACTGTGATTGAAGGGTTGTCGAGTGGCAACCAATGTATGATACAATTTAAATAGCTAAATATTGGATGTGCATATAGCCGGTTCATCCAAACAGCCAGGGGACTGAGGGAACTGGGTTGGGGGGCCCTGAGGGAGGGGGGGGGGGGGGGGGGGGGGGCCTGGGGGGGGGGCCCTGAGGGAGCCGGGGGGGGGGGGGGGCCTGAGGGAGCCGGGGGGGGGGGGGGGGCCTGAGGGAGCCGGGGGGGGGGGGCCTGAGGGAGCCTTGGGGGGGCCCTGAGGGAGCCGGGGGGGGGGGGGGGGGAGCCTGAGGGAGCCTGGAGGGGGGGCGGGGGCCCTGAGGGAGCCTGAGGGAGCCAATGCCAATTTTACCCCCATCCCCAATTTAGACCAATTAAGCTGTTTGGGGCCTTGCCTCCTTTCCAAAAACTCCCCTAAATATGTTACTTTTTTTGTAAATAATGAAACAAGATCACCAGAATTGAAAACGCCTGTTTCTGAATCGATGCTGTAGAGAACTCATCTCTTTCTCTCAACGAGTTTTTGGGCAGAATAAAAGAGAAAAAAAAACAGGACAAAAGTGGGCACCGATGTGTTAAATGAGATTCAGTCTCCCATATTGTCAATGGATTGTACCTAGTCAGTTTCCTTGTGGTTTCTTTGAAAATAACCAGTTACCGACAATAATAACGTGAAATAAACAAATAGTATTGAAGAGAAATGGCCTGACGTTTAAACGCTGCAGAATCCTTCTCAAATACAAACTCAACTAAGCAATCATCTGATTGGTCGATACTTACCCTCAGACGCTTCTTCCCTATTGGTCAGACACACAAAGGCTGATGATTGGTCGATCCAGTTGACAAACACCTGTCCAAAGGTACTGAAGAGGTGCTGGATGTCATGTGATCTCCACTCGGCTGGGAAAGTCAGATGAAACACGTGGTCTCTGGGTGGAATCACTGTGGTATTAAATTAAAGAAAAACTCACAGTTATTTTTTATAGAATGGACACGTGGCCATTGTAGACCAATGAAATTACAGTTCCAAAGACAAGATATATGTACAGGGTGTGTCTCTGCAAGAAGCAGAGGCCAAGTTCGCGCAAGGACTATAGTTGACCAATGGTTAACTAACGTTTGCCCGAATTCTGTCTAGTCGACGGTGGTTGACTACGCTAGTCGACTATTTGGAACCAGCCTACTGGGGTTGGTTGCTTCGCTGGTAACCAATAGCCTCGCGCATTCATAACGCTAGCAGAGAGCCAGGATCCAGAAGTTTTACAATGACATTTTGACCAGCGTTTGACTAGAGACGTTTGCATGTTGCTATTAGTGCGCAGGCGTAAGGTACGTCACAAATCAACCACTAGTCGACTAATGGTCCTTGCCCGAACTTGGCCAGAGATGAAACTGGCCTGGGCAAAAAAGTCTGACATTGGACCTTGGGTCCGAGCTGACACAGCGTCGCGCAGTGCAGTGCAGCGCATCAATGTGGGACCCAGTGAATTTTGTCCATGTCATAGGTCAGTATTTAACATTTCTCAAGCCAAACAAGGATCTGATCAGCGTTGGCCTAGGTGTGTTTTTTTACCATAGAATCACTCCATTCACGACTGGTAAAAGAGATTAAACTACTGCACTTGTGAAAATGTTTACATGCCATTTTCATTGATTTTTCGTGGACTTTTTTTTGAACTAATAATGGGAAAAAAAACAGTTTGTGAAAAAATCATTAAATAATCATTTTTGTGGGACTGGGGATTGTTAAAAAATCTGAAATTTCAGTGGAAAAGTAGAATAACATCTGATTACGACTAAAATCAAAAAAAGTTTCATCTCTGAAGCAGATATCCTTTAATTTCTCAAAAACTACTTAACATGAATATTTCATCTCGATGGAGCATATTAATTATACTCCTGTGTACATTCAGTAAAAATGCCATGGAAATCCGTTCATGCAAAGCAATGCAAAGGATATCTGCTTGCACAACTTTGATATACACCTTGTATATCAAAATTGCTTCTGGACTAGTTCAATACAGGAAAAATAGCCCATTGATGACTTATGTATAATTGATTCACATCCACTTTTTGTTCCCCTTGCGTTTTATACAGAAAATAAAAGCAATGTTGAGAGATGTATATTGATTCTTACAATCTGGTCCACTCAGGTTCAAGTAAGGCAGATCTTGGACTCGGAACAGACACATTCTGCAAGAGAAAAAAAGAAAAAAAAAAAACAGATTGAATTTTTAAATCTAAAACAAAACGTCAATAATTATCAATGTTGACTTAAACTAGCTGTATGTATTATGATAATGCATATAGCTAGTTTTATTCAACATTCATGACATTCATAAATACCTAAGACAGTTTACCCATTCCTGTTTGGACGAGAGCCAGTCACGTGGGTGGTTTTACACCACTGATAAAACACCGGCTGGTTTTTAACACTTTACTCCTGCACCGCTGCATTCTGCGCCACATCGCACAAGTACGTGCTGCGCACCAATCTCCATAAAAGGACATTTTGAGCACTACACGTGCGAGGCACATACCACAAACTGATAAAACACCGGCTGGTTTTAAACACTTTATTCCTGCACCGCTGCATTCTGCGCCACATCGCACAAGTACGTGCTGCGCACCAATCTCCATAAAAGGACATTTTGAGCACTACACGCGCGAGGCACGTACCATAGACATGGCCAGAGGGGTGTCTCACAAAACATAGGGTCAAGAATGTTGAACCAAAAATCATTGGAAAATTGTGAATTTTTGACTTGTTTTGACTTTTTGCCAAAAAGGTATTTATGGATGGGAATAAATATGTGCTTGGCGGGTATTAAACAAGTACGTTTATAACCGGCTAGGACACTGGTCGTGGCTCGGGCCATTGTCCACGTTCCACTAGCTGGTTTACACGTACGTGTTTGAAATCGGCCAAGCACATATTTATTCCCATATTTTAGCATCTGCAGGATCTGTAACACTTAAAAAATTAATTGAATTTTACGACACAATATATGGGAAAGTGAGAAGATCATTTTCTATGAAAAAAAATAGGATCTGCAAGATCTGCAAGGATCTACTAAGGCAATTCTTTCAGGGATTCAATTCGTTCAGGAATTAACATGGACAGCACTCACTTGTTGTGGAAAGGCTCGATGAGGTTGCAGGTAGGCGAGACACGCCCCCTAGGGGGATCCAAGAAGGTGCCTAGATAGTTAGCCATGGTAGCGAAGCAAGAACCAGTGATGAATGCATCATAGCCGGCCTCGTGTGATTGGTCGTTGCTTGAACAGTACGTGGGGTAACCGGGGGCCGTCACTGCAATGAAACAAAGACAAGAGTTACAACTATGAATTCAGAGCAACAGTCCATCACAAGTTCAGCAGTCAATCACAAGTTAGATTTTGAGCACTTTTGTTGCTGCAAACGAAACAAATGCACGAATGAAAAACGATCTACTCTACCTTTACTAAAAACAAATCTGTCCAAACTATCCAACAACGCTTCCAAGGAAGGAATCAAAACAGTTCTTACCGAAGGTTGGTTTTGTGAATGGGTCGCACTTCAGTGTTTTCTCCAGCTCTGTCAAACCCGTCATGGGAATACGCTCCTAAACGATAGCAAGCAAATCAAAAATCTTGGATTAGTCCTCTGTGACCTGGTCCAACTCAGAATTGGACCGATTCAGAATCAGACCAAGTGAGAATTGAAAAAAATTCAGAATTTGAGTAAATTAATAAAAAAAAATGATAATACAAAACTACCGACTTTGCATCCAAGTAGAATTCTATTAAAAAAGGGCAAGTCTTCTTATTCTGTTTTCTACTTGACAGATAATCATTAGATCTAAATTGGGATAGTAATCCACATTGGTAGATCCAGGGAGGCCAACGGGGGCTATGCCGCCGCCCCCTCCCCCCCCCCCCCCCCAAAAAAAATTTAAATTTAAATAAATAATTTTTTTTTTTTTTTTTTAATCGGAGGATTAAAGACACCTTTTTGTCTTAAAATTTCAGGAAATAAATAAAAACGTTGCGTATCTCCCTCGCAAGCCATCAGCTACATATACCTTTTAGTTTAATATTACAATGTGGAAATAGCGCACGATACTATATACTTAATCCCCTTCCCCTTTTGGAAAAAAATACAATCTTGCCCCCCCCCAAAAAAAATAAATGAAATAAAATAAAATAGGTATCCAAGACAGAAGAGACTGTGACATATGGCTTAATTGGGATTTTTCCATTCTTGGACCAAACATGGCATCCACAGCTGGTACCCCTCACGTTGCAACCAAGGACTTCTTAAAAAAAACTAGACCTGACGAACCAATGCTTTTACAGTGTGTGTTTCTGACCACAATACACTGCGTCCTATAACCGTCATGTTATGTGAATGACCATGTGATTGTGAATAACGCATGTCATGCAGCAGTCCTCTTCCGCGTCTGATGCCCACAAATTGCGTTCAAATTTATGGTCAGAAAATTCAGACAAATTTCAGGCCTACATTTTATCCAGATGTCTCTGGTTGCAACTTTCTCTGTGTGAGGTCCTACGTCGCCCCCTACTGTTTTTGCACGTAATCCACACACAAATCAAAAATAAGCGATAATGACTAAATAAGGAGAGAGACCTACCTTAAAGGGCTGCGTTCCTGCCATGACCTTTGTGTCAATCAGTTTGGGAAAGACGCAACCCACCAACTCTTTAAACTCACTGAGATCCTAATGAAAATGAAGAGAACGAGAAGATGTGATGAGAACTTAAAAAGCAAAAAAGCATTTGGCTAGCTGGCTAGCGCTAATTTCTAACCCTTTTTAATTATGCGTAGTTGAAGGAATTTTTAATTTTCTCGCTTCAGGGTCATTATGAAGTCTTCCCTTGGGAATCCAATCTAATATGCCCTTTCACACTAACTGAAATCTCCACGTTGTACCTAGGTCAGACCTCGAGATTTTGTCAACCCTTTCTCACACAAAAAAGAACTGAAAAGGGCGTCAGTCTGGCGTTCAACAGGGGTAAACTTCAGTCCTGGTAGGGACCAGGGTTTAGAGGCTCTACCCGGTTACACTGCCGTCCCATGTGCAAACCGGT
Source organism: Patiria miniata (assembly GCF_015706575.1). NCBI lineage: Eukaryota > Metazoa > Echinodermata > Asteroidea > Valvatida > Asterinidae > Patiria > Patiria miniata. Next base: position 44,456,574 of record NW_024037069.1, on the reverse strand, counting down.
ATAAGTGTAACTGGTATGCCTTGGGTACGTTCACATTGGAGACCTTGTGATGATTTTCACCCGGGTAGCTTAGACTACATAATTTGGAAGAAACCTCTAGAAATGCCAATTCCTGTTTGTATTGTAATTCCGCGTTCAATTCTTACCTCTGGCAAAGGACAGCTGAACTGTTGCAAGACGTGCATGACGTCCAGCATCATATTGTGAGCTATGACTGGCTTGCCGGTGCTGGAGATAAGGTCAATGACCTGTGAGAAGCCTGCTGCATCATCCACCTCATCCTAGGTCAAAGGTGAGGAGAGGTCAAGGATAGTAAGTGATATATTAATTTAACAGAATTTGTATTTTCTGAGAGAATACCAAAGCTCTGGGGAAAGCATCAAACAAAATGTTAAAAATTCCTGGTTTATTTAAAAACTTCATAAAAGTATATTTGATTATTTTGGTTCCAACTCACCAGTTCTGCCTGAAGCCTCTTCTGCATCATCAACTTTTTATCTTCCTCTGTTGCCTTGGTAACCTCGATGTAGCGTTCACCCTGAGATGTTTCATAATGTATAGCCACTTTAAACCTTCCTCAATTTTTTTTCTACAGTAACTCTTTATTATGTGATTTTCTGATAACTAGCAGCACTCAAAAGCTAGTGAAGGATGTTTAACTCAGTAGATACTAGTCACAACCGCGCATGCGTATTCTATGTTTGAAGAAACCAGTACAATGTTGATAGCAGTTTCAGATTTATCACACGCTTTTCAAGATGACGACTACCATAGCCAACCCATAGCACTACTAGACACAGTGCCCAATTTGGTGCTAGCATGAATTTATCATCATAGATAGCCACACTTATCCAGGTAAATAATCACTTGCCGTCTGCTTCCCAAAATGCTTTTGTTCTGCTGCTACTGCTTGATACCACTCCAATTTTTTTAAGAAGAAATAGTTATCAATTTGATAATTTAAAGTTTTGTACCTTTTCACCGGCCTTTGTTGTCAGCATCAGCCCAGATTCATGTCTGAAAGAGATCATCTTTGCAGAGTTAGCGCTGAAACGTTTTTTTTTTTTCTGATTCCTTTTTTGACACTTCAAACAGGTTTTACACCGTGCTGTTTATAACAATTTGAATTTAGATGTTTGGAATTAGATGCTTATTTTCAGATAACTCCTGAAATCTTTTCAAGTAATCTCACCTGGCTTTGACTGTCTGGAATGTCAACTTCCTCTGGAATCTAGTTGGAGACAAACAACAACAAATGGTGATAACTAACACAGATAGAGAAGGATAAAATGTGAAAGTTAGGTTCAGCTGAATTCGAAAAGTTAGAAAACCTCCGTCTGCACCTTTCTGCAAAGTTCCCAGGTGTCACCTTTTGGATTTTTGAGACTGAAGTTCGTGATTCAATTATTTTTACATGATTTGAAAAACCAGTTTCATGGAGCAATTAATGCACGAGTGAGTTTGAAATACATCTGCTTAACTTGCAAATATACCTGAAAATCATGTAAGAAAAAGGCCCTCCCCCCAAAAAAACCGCACCAAGATTGCGGGAATCCGCTATATGTTGTAGCATCTAACTTGCTTTCTCTAAACAATTTAGCAAAACAATCACTAACAAACGGTTGTTGTAGCAATTTATTGGTGTTTATGAATATTCATAGCTATTCATGAATATGTAAATTCTTCCTACCCAGTGCAAGGGTCCAGGTTGAGTGTCTGTTCCTTGTCATTCTTCACAAACTCATCAACTTGCTTACTGAAGATGACAAAAAGAGAGTATTTGGAATTGGGTTCAAATGTCAAAGTTCAAATGTCAAAGGTCATCAGTGGTGGATGTGTGTATTCATAATTCAAATGGGGTGATGTAAGCCAATCCGAGTTGCTGTTATTTTTTATGATAACTTGGGAGGTTTTCCACCATTACTGGGACGTTCCAAAGCTTGCATTGGTATTTCGTACAATTAACGCACTTGCCTCTAGTGATATTTTCAGAGCGTTACAGAATGCACCTGCAATGGGTGTTCAGGCATGTGTCCCAGTAGTGGCCGACAAAATGCAACTGCGTTTTCAATATCGGATTAGTGTGCACTACATGTGATTCATGAACAGGGTTCAAGTCTGCCACACATGGTAGTAGATGCCTGTCACCAATCCGACCTTGCATGACTATTGTGCGGAAATCAAACACCGCCCTCTATCGTCCAAGCACATATCCAATGACTACATTCATTCCTTGTGTCTTACCACACTCCTTCGACAAACTCTTTCTGTTCTGGTGGAATTTCGACGGGTTTCTTGGCAGCCGGCGATAGGAAGCCGGGGCTCGGCTGCGATGCTGACGACTCCTGCTGAAAGAAGGCGTGCTTCTCCTTGATATGCTCCTTGAGGGCGTCCTTCTCTATGCTCGTCAGGTACGGTATTCCTGGCAAGACATCCACAACAATGTGTCATCACTAGGTTTAAAATGTAGACTGCAATTGTGTGGACTCAGCTGTCAAAGGTAGAGCACATCATTTGCAGCTACCCAAAAAGTAAAGTAACTGGTGAAATTATTGTTCAAAAAATGACTTGGTTTAAATATAGTAATGGCACTAAACTTCTTGCGAAATTAGTCTTTTTGGCATGGTCTCATTTTAAAGAAAACAATAAAACAAGGCCATTTCCAAAGATGCATCAAGTGACGCATTTTTGGAGATTTTTGTCAGTAGCTGGTCTGTAATGCAGCGAATCTGTGAATGTGCAACTTTTGAAATACGACTCAGCAAGTTTTGAATTGAAACCAAAATTCTAGAATATTGTTTTCTCGGAATATTCAGCATTCACTGAGCTAAAACTTCATCAGGTTAGTTGTTAAGCACCTGTCTTTCCATTTTAAGCACTTTTGTTGCTTCAAATGAAAAAAAATTCACAAATGACAAATGATCTACCCTACATTTAAAATGCCAACCTTTCTGATGGAAACTGTGGTTCTTAGTCCCAATTCTAAAAACTGATGGTTTCTTCCTTTCTTTTTGACAGCACTTACCATCTCTGAAGACTTTGTTGAAGTCAAAACCAAACGAGGCCAGGAAATCTATGCTAGAACTCTGGGGAAATCACCAACAAATAACAACGGGTTAAATAAAAAAAAAACAATGGGTTTGAATTTTGTATCATTTTGAAGCATTCAGGTTTTTGCCACTTTATTTCTGTAGAGGAGAACAAGGATTTTCAGAGAAGTACTAAACATTGAATTTGAATAAAAAATATTTAAACCAGTTTTGAAGTTGGTTGCCTAAAACTGATAATGTCACAGGTAAGACGTTAAACATAATTTCTGAAAACAGTGTAACAAAAGATTTAACCAATAAACGCTGAAATAGAGTGAGCCTTCCTAATACAACTTGTGAAAAATTTTAAAATCCTAATGATAATAATAATAATAATAATGCATTCTTATATAGCACATAACATCAAAAGAAAATCTCAATGCGCTTTACAAAATTAATCGCATGAAAAGTCATAATAGTACATTAAAAGCTCATTAAAAATTTACGGTGGATCAGAAACATTGATTAAAACACACAACATTGGTTACATATACCTGGCACAGGAATCTGTGGTCTGGTTTCCTGGAGTTTGTCATGGGCCTTGGAAACACATAGAAGTTAAACGGATGCACAAGATACCTGAAAAAATGAAGAAATAAATAAGCATGGCAACATTCCAATAATATTACATACTGTTAAGAGCATTTGTCACCAAATCTGTGACAAAATAATTCATTTTTGTAAGTGGAGATTTTAAAATATTCTACTTTCAAATAACAATTGCAAGAGACAAATGAATTCAAACAGATATGTCAAGAATCAACAAGCAGAAATAACAATTTATTGGTAAGCAAAAACATGCAGCATTACCTCGAATTCTCTCTCTCATACTTGAAGACACACATGCCAAACTGTACCAGCAAGAAATCCATGGAACCCTGGAAGCAAAAAAGGCCAAAATTATTCGATTAAGTTTAAAAACCTTGAAAACCTGCTGAGAAATTTTGAGAAAAAAAAACCAAAAAAATCTAAAGGTCCTGGTTAAGGAAAAAAGAAATGTAAAAAGGGCACGCTTCAGCGGCATACCTCTGCTCTGAAATCAAATGGGTTGCGACAAATTGGATTTTTTTTAAACTTAAAATTGGAATAGGAATCCGTTATTTGTAGAAATGAAAATTGCTTTAGGTCGTGACAAGTCTGTTTTTCCTGCCTTCTGTGAACCTAATAACCCTCAGCAGAATAACTCACAGTCCAAAGGCAACGGATTACACCATTCTGAGGTATCATTATTAAACTATCATTATGGGGCTAGCATGGCTAGGATTCATGATTATTTTTCAATGGTCAGACCTGTCTGAGCTTATCATATCTCTCCTCAGGTGTGTCATATGAAGACGGTTTGACGTTGTGATGCAAGCCAGTAAATTCCCCGTCGATAGCAATGAACGATGCACTCTGGAGAATCTTAGGCAGCGTCTTCAAGACTTCCTTGAAGTCTGCAGAAAAAGAACAGGAAAGACAGAATAGAGAAAGACATTTGTCAGTAAGAAAAAATCAGCTACTGCTTTGTCAGAGGGGTGATGACTTGTTGCAGTGCATGCATGGCGATGCACAGAAAGATCCTCAGTCATAGGCTAATGACAGTAATATGTAATTTTAAACCAATTTTAACATGAACATGGTAGTAGGCCTAAAGGAGGTGGATATTTAGCCGTGACCGGAAATGTACTTCCTAACACTATTTTGCTGTGAGTGCACTCTGAGAACCAGTGTACTATGTCAGCCTTATTTGTGTCAATAGATGAAATCACTGCAAGACTTTAGTTCTCGGACTCTTCTTTACTTAGTATTTCTTAACATAATTGGAAATGTTTCTCAGCCCCAGATTGATGTCTTATCATCATTTTTGCAATTGAATGACCCTATTTTGAGATGATATAATATGAAGAAAAAAGTGGCGTAATTAAGGTTGCAAGAATGCAACCCTCTTTTCCATAATTAAAAGCTGTACATCATGTACATCGATCGAGGATACAACTTCAACATGTTCAAGCATGTCAAGACACGTCACTATTTTGTATTCAGTAACATTACTACATCCATAGAGCATGTAGAGCAAAGAATGCAATCACAGTCACGTCACTGCACCTCAATCCTCATCAGTCCACCACTGCACTGCAGCAGCTATAGCACTGCCACAGGCCGCAGTCAAGTGGCACGCGAGGTGTCTACATATCACTTTCCTTCACACTCTGGAGAACAATAAAGCTTTACAAAAAGTGTTGATAATAAGAAGTAACTCGACGTACTCTTCTTTGTAACTTCCATAATTATAGCGAATATCACCAATACTTGCGAGTGCTAGAGCCAATCCACCATCGGTTTTTGATTGCACATTAATTTTGAAGTGCGGACTTCCCCGCCGCCGCTGACACATGTAATGATTGTAGTTGTACTGATTGCGAATGATACCCGATCGTGAACAGAGCTAGAGCGCAAATTGCTACATACCACCCAATTAAGAATAGCTGCGGGAGTTGATGTGCATTGTGTGTGATTAATTTATTTTCCTGTGAAAACTGGTTTACATTTTCAAATTTAGTTTTACTCAATCGCAACTTCGCACCATGCATTACACACTCGCAGGGGTGTAAATCCGTGGGGGGGGGGGGGGGGGGGGGGGGGGGTATATACCCGCTCTCTTTTTGACCAGGGGGGATGGGCTATTGAATCATCCCCCAACTTTTCGTGATGAAAAACCAAAAAATACAGATTTCGAGGTATTTTTTTTAACTTCGCAACAACCAAAATGTATCTAGCACTGAAAAATGGAGGAAAAAAGTACAAAGGCTTAAAATACGCCATTTTGATGTAAGTGCAAACGGGAGTATACATAATGTACATCTGTATCATGAACAGCGCCCCAGTAGTAATGTTATCCCCCCCCCCCCCGGCCCCCGCTTTTCGAATTTCCACGGACGGGCAATTAGTGAGATTTTGGTCACCCCCATCCCCCACTCGCCATCACAGATTTACGCCACTGCACGCCCGAGGAGGGGTACTTCTATAGTTCTAGAGGTAGAGGTGGGCAATTGGGAAAGCGAACTTCAGGGGAGGCATGACACAAATCCCCCCCCCCCCCCCACCGGCCTCCACCACCCCCACGTTTTTCGAGTGATATGTAGCATACATACTCAGCAGCCGGCTGGAATGGCCAGTCGGGCACCTGCATATTTATTGATCCGCCTTTGGTGCTCCCGAAAATGCTGGTGCCCGCCAGGGCCCCAGATGAAAAAAAATCCTGGCCACGCCCTTTATTCATACATGTATACCTGTCGACATGTAGTGGCGCGCGCGGGCGGGCCCAAATCCCCTCCCCGTTCTCCCGTGCATACAGCCGGCGCCGCTGCGGCAGGGCGCGCGCGGCTGGCCCTGAGCACTGGGCGCCCCGTTACCTGTCTACCCCACCCTCCCGATGACCCGATCCCCCGCTATCATGCATGAGCTATGCCTCTGATTGAAATATTGATATTACTTTCAAGTTTTTACCCGTTTTAGTTGCTTTTTGTAACACTTTTCCGGCTGCTTGTAATTTTGTCCAACTCTTCAGTTTTGTTACACTATGATACATGTAATTTATCTTTTCAACACAATAGAATCAAGATTAAAGTTGTCCTTCAACAAATGCTCTTCACCAAATTCGATGTTTTCTCTGTTAGACCAAAAAAAGTCTCCAGTTTCTGGTATGGAGCTTGCCCCAAAAGTGGTGCGGCGCCGGCGACGCGGCTTTTTTTTTTGGGGGGGGGGTACTTTTTTTTCTTCAAATGTCGGCCGATGATTACAAATGGTGCCCGACTAAATTTAGTGTAAAATATATGGGAGTCCAGAGAGGCCACATAAAGCTTATACTCGATCGTAACCCCATCTAAAAAAACACGTTAAAAATGTTCACCAGCAGGATTCCAGTCAAACCAGTTTGGCAGTTTTGAGACATCATCTTGCATTGAAAAAAAAAAGTTTTCATTTTGCCGACGCGCATGGATACGGCGACGCACGCGCATACCAGAAACTGGAGACTTTTGTTTGGCCTTAGTATACATTTTCAACTTGTGTGTTTTAATTGGGGGGGGGGGGTTCAAACAAAACCGCTTTTGCGAGCAGACTGGCTCAGTCCCGGTGTCATATGAAAATCAGACTCGTATGAAAATCGGACTCTTTTTCCCTTTTATTGGTTAAACCCTTTCACGTGACCAGTCCCTCTCCTAATTATCTATGCATAAGCATGCGCAATACCACCAATGAGTCCGTATTTCATAAAACCTAAATTCATGCTACACGGTACGGTCCGTACACTATCGATACTGATTGTGGGGCGGGAACACTGATCTCTATATAAAGACTGGATAGCTAATAAAGAGCCGCACAATGTACGAATTTGACGCCATATTGGTGAGACCGGCTGGTGATCTTAGAAGGACAAGTTGCCGTCTTTATAGACAGCTTGATTTCTTTTGTAACGTCGCGGCTCACTTGACTTATATTTTGGCCACCACCACTGACCAACTGACCAAGGTTTACTACAATTTTTCTAACGTAGTGGTTACTTTTATAATGCCGCAAATCACTTTTTCGGCGTTTTTGAAATAATAATCACTACGGAAATGTGTTCCTTTTAGAACATCATACTCTGTGTACGTGACCAAAATGCGCGTCAACTGTTGATACAACGCGCGCGTATTTACGCGTAGAACGTTCGTATTATACGCGGCCATCTTCGTGAGACCGGGGGCGAATTGGTCAATATGCAAAGTCTACTGTGTGAATGTTGTATGCATATCCGCTATCCAGTCTTTAAATAGAGATCAGTGGGCGGGAACCATGCTACCCCTAGCCTCGAGAACGGGAATTATTGTCTGGCAGCCATCAATTCGAAATTGTAAAGTTAAAATTCGATAACTAAACACTGGCCGATTTTTTTCCGGTCGATGTCTGTTCGTATTGCTATACTAAAACACAGCAATTTACGAAAATAATCTATTTTCAGGGATGCAACTCGAAAAATAACTCGGAGAATAAAGTGGAGTGGTAAAAGTTTCCACTCCACTTAATTTGTGAACTTCTTGTTTTAATTTTCAAGAATTTTACAAAATTGATGAAATTTTGCTTCAGCTTTGCTTCCTTCATCAGCTAATAATGCGCGGCTCATCTCGGGGAAACGAGGGGGTGGGCGGAGTTTGGGTGAAGAGGCGGTGCTAAATTCACGACTGTTTCAGAATTTCAACCGTTCGTGAGTGGGATTTTATCCACATCCCGAATGAATGGACAATGGTACCCGCAAAATGAAATGCAGAAGGATTGCAGACAGAGTAACCAGCGATGTCCGTCCCATGATCGATCACGATTGACGTCGCAGGAGCTAACTTGTCCAATATTACGGACATTATGACGGATGAAAGTCAAAGTTGAAGCACCTTGTTACGAAGTAAGTCTAAATCTATACAGTTAAAAGGTGTTGTAAAGTATCGCCAGATAATTTTATATCTCAACTGTTTGGGTTTTTTTCTGTGAGAAAGCCGTCGCCCCGTCGACTGACACTGGTATGACGGTGTCATTGTCCACTCCGCAACACCGACGTCACCGTACAAAAGTAGTTGTACTGGCATGACTGGCAAGTGGCGCGGCCGGCATGACGTTAGACTTCGCTGATCGCTCGTACCCGCCACCCTGCAAACAGGACTCTTGTGATACTGTCTAGCTTTGGGCTATTATAACCCCAAGTGCCGGGGGTTTTGTGCACAAACCTTATCAATATCAGACGGCCTATAGTATATAGTCGGACTCCCTATTATCGCGGCATCCCTATTATCGCGGCATGGGAAATTTCTCTTTTTACAGTGTCAAAACTCCTTTAAGTGGCGATTTTTATCCGGTTCACCAGTCATCAAGGATTTTCTACCGAGGTGTTTAAAAAGGACGATTAAAAAATGTTGTGTCTTTCGGGACTTTTAACGATTTTAATAAATATTAACGTTTTCCAAAACTTGCAAAATTTTCCCTCACCATGTCTGCTAAAAGGTACCGCTTATATTTTAACATAAATCTTTAATTGCGCTCTGTTCATGAAAGTTCCATTGCCTGGTTCCCATTCTTCAGCTGCAAATGTAAAATGAAGTCGAACGACGATATTTGCAGCGCGAAATCGTAACAACTTTTACGGGATCAAAATAAGCACCGCGCGTTAGCGAAAATAAAACGGCACACCGTGTAAAGTGAATGGCGCCCTCAATCGCCGATCAGTAGACTTGCCTCAGGGATTTGTGTTCTCCTTTCGGGGGAAGGGCAGGGTCTTAAGAAATCATCCTGCAGAAATATAGTCTTTAATCAACTTGAAGGTTACAGGGAAAATATCAGACTTTATTCAGGGGATGTTTTGGTCAAACATTAACTATGAACAAAAAAGTTGGGATCATTATAAAAACCACTTCCCACATACCGCGATAATAGGGAGTCCACCTCCGTTCGCACACGCCGCGCATGTCTATTTTCACAGGCATCGTACACGGAATAAACCACACCACCGTCGGATTTTTTTATATTAATTTAAAAAGGAAGAGTTATACTACACACAAGACAGGACAATTCAGGAAGGTTAGTGGGCAATCTCTATTCCGAACGAGAAACGTGATAAGTACCGCGATAATAGGGCAACCCATCCTACATTGTATATCACGCTCAATTGACTTCGGCAAAAACCGCAAGCCTCATCATAAAGAATAAGAAGACAGAAGTACCGGACCTACTTTTACGAGAATGTGTTCGTAATGTTGAAAACACACTTATTTAGGCCTAGTACCAGAGTACTGTACAATGCAACTTACAGTTACATGTATGGGTACTCTACGTAGTTGCCACAGGAAAATTAAGTTTGATATTCCTAGACAAAAAAAGTCTTATAATTTCACATTCAAGACCGAAATTGTGTTGAAAATTACTTGGAAATTGTAATTAAAATGTGTATTTATAATTTGGATACAGGGGCAGAAGGCTTTTCTTCCCCGCTTGGGGCCTGAGGTTCTGCTCCCCTCTTTCCCCCCTTCCCCGCTCCGCCCCCCTCCCCCCTTCCCCCCCTTCCCCCCCCTCCCCCCCCCCCCCCTAAAAAAAAAATCTCCAAGAAATCCCCTTCCCAAATTTGTCCCATGAGGCCTGGTGGACAATTAAAGTAGCTACACCATTAACATGTTGATTTTTATTTGTGTCATAAGATAGTAGTATCTCCAATGGACGTGGATAATCCTGAAGGTGAACTGAATCTTAGGCCTGGTAACTATGGCAACCACGTCAGCCAATCAGAGGACTTGACAATGTCTTCCGAACACCTGTCGCCTATGTCGGAATCGACTTTCACCTGCGGGTGTTGCTATGAGATCATGGTCCAGCCGACTACTCTGAACTGTGGGCACAGCTTCTGCCGGCTGTGTCTGGCAAGATGGTGGAAGACGCAGAAACGAACAACGTGCCCTGAATGTAGACATCCGTGGACAGGATTCCCACATGTGAACATCATCCTCAGGTTTGTATAATGTCAATAATTATTTTATTAGCTGTGTGTAGAAAGTGTGGTTCAATTGAAATTATTTACCTGGTTCCGGGAATACCCTGGTTTTGCCTAGTCTGAATATCACCCGTTATTCACGGAGCCAAATCTCCTGTATAACGTCTGATATGTCAAAGCATGCAGATTGATGCGATCTCACGCCTCAGCCAATCGGAGTCGACTAAGTTACTAAATCGTGACGTCATTTCATTCCCAAATCAGGACTAAATGGTTTGATTGGTCAATTTGAATGCAGTGTTTTGTAATACAACAGCTGGGCGCTTGTTGTGTAACATAATAAAGAACGCGTGACCGCAGCCTTTGTAATTATTTTGTTGCTGTGTCTATATGCTTTTTTATCCACGCGACAACGATGAATGACCGAAGACCCGATATAGAAAGTGCCCGCTGATTGGTCAAAATCTAGAGGTCAAGATGTGGTTGTCTTGTATCATTAATTTGCCATGAGGCATCACAAATAATTTTACGTCTTCACTTTACAGAACTATTTTGATTTTTTCACCTTGGAAAACTTTTCAAATTGTAAATATAAAAGGATAACAGTCTTTATACATGATAGGGCTGAGCGGAACATACCGAATATCTGAATATTTGATCACCCTTCAAATATCCACATAACATTTTACCGCATAGAACATAAAAAAAATGTGTGTCGTTTCATGTAGATAATGAAACACATCTGTGATGTTATTTTATTCATGCATGTAAGTTGAGTGGATTGATAGAGTACTGAAGTGTCTTTGTTCTTGTTCACGCACTGGTTTAGCGCTTTAATCTCAACATATTATATACTTAAGCTATGCGCGTGAACCAGAATACGCCAGAATACTTCGGTGCACTATTGTTTGTCAAATGCCTCATTTCTGTGGACAGCCACTTCACATGCATGGTTTTTGATCCTCTGTGATGAATGAATATTAGCCCTAATTTGCAGCTAGTTGGCTACTTAAAAAGGATGTATTTAAACAATATTTATCAAAAGATTCTATATCTCAGAGGCAGTGATCAAATATATTTGAATATTTTACAGTGGAATCAAATCCAAGTTCCTAAATTGAACATTAAATCATTCGAAAACGCATAATACCAATTCATGAAAACTGCTGAAGCAAATTTCATCAAGCACAGACATACATGTAGTAGTGATTTTAAAAAGTTGCCAGCTAGACTTATTTAGTCATACATGTACTTGTACCTGCTGTTACCCACTTTTGACTGGTTCTTGGTTGGTTTTTCCTTAACCCTAACCTTACCAACTCCATCCAAATCCATCCTCTCATTTGGGGGGATTTTGGCAGGTTAGTCATGTGTACCAAGTCAATCAAAATCCACCAGCACCAGTGGTGGATTTCAAGGAATTTCGTCCTGAAGCATTATGTAAAGCAGAGTCAGTGATGGATTTTAAAACTAAGTATGGAGTTAGGGTTATTATTATGAATTTGTTTATTAGGCAATATTTTCTACATTTAATTGTAGCACCAGTATATTCAGTGTTTCAAGACATTCCTAACATCTCTCTGCTGTTCAATTTCACAATTTCAGGAACACGATGGAGAAACTTTGCACCCCCCAGTTAGAGGCACGAGCTGCTACGTTACAAACACCGACCAGCGCTAGCATCTTGGAGGAGTTTGAACAGTTTGGGCAAGAACTCGAGAAGACACAGACGAAAGGAATGGCTGCTGGTAATAGGGCGCCGCGAGGGTTTGTCTGGGGAGTACTAACAACGTTAGGAGTTGTGTTTGTGAGTATATGCTTGCGACAAATCAATGTCTCATCACAAGGGTCTGTTTGGTGTGAGTATATAAACACCAGCAATCGTGGACCTAGGACAAAAGGGTTAGGGCACAAACAATACGTCCATGATTGACCGATAGTCCAAGATTGAAATTCGTGTACAAACCCAATGAGAGCTGTTGCTAAAAAGTGAGAGTACAAACAAAGGAATGAGGATTAGGGACGATAGGGGGTTCACGATTGCCGGTGTTTACAAAGATGGGTGTGTGTGGGGTGTTTGGGTTGTGGTGTACATGTTACACATGGTTCCTTGTGGGGTACAAAACCCTGAGAGTAACAGGAGCGGAGGGACACTAGACCCCACAAAAGTCAGTCTTTAGGAATCTGTCTGCCCTGTAAGGTAAACGATATGGAGTTCAATAGTTCAATAGTAACAAAGGAGAACAAAAGGGAAACAAAGGTTTTCCCCGCAAGTATATGGATGTGTAAGGCTTTGGTCTTGTTATCCTTTACGACTGAGGACTTGGGGCAATGGGGGATTTGTGATAACAATAACTTCGAGGACCTGAGCCAAGTCCTCGGGAGGTTTTCCTGTACAAACCTTAAAGCTATAGTCCATCATTTGTAATTAGTGCATTTTGTTCGTTTGAAGCAACAAAAGTGTACAAAATCTAATGAAGGATACTGAACAACTTACTTGATGAAGTTTCAGCTCAGCTTCAGCTTCATATTCCGAGAAAAACAGCATTGTAGGATCTCAATTTAAAATCAAAAGTTGCTAAATCATGTTTCGAATTGTTTTGAATTGCAGCTTTACGCGATGTTGCGCACTGATCCAATGAATTATAGCAACCGCGCGCGCCTGTGCGTCGTTCCAATGCTTGTGCGCGCTGCGCCGAATAACAAAACGAACAACTAATTTAAATTTTCCTACGGTGCTTCTTAAGAAGCACCGTTGGAAATGCCTTCTTTCGTTGATTTCTTCAAAATGAGAGCTTGCCAGAAAGGATAATTTCACAGGGAGTTTAGTCCCCATACTATCTTTCAACCAGTATGTTTTTCAACAATAATTACGCCGGTTACTTTTTTTGATAGCTGCAAATGATGGACTCGGGCTTTAAGGGAGATGTTGAGAGCAAGTTGAAGTAGGAACAATAGGATCAAAAGAAGGGAACAATGGGAGGTCCTCATAAGTAGAGGATAACACGACTGCATGTGTTTGTAGGGGGAGGAACGGTATGAGTTTGTTTCTGCATTCAATACGGGACGTTGAACAATAGAGGACAATAGGGTCCCCAATTCCCGAAGGTCCCCAATTCACGATCGTGTAAAAAACATATGGGAGGTCTTCCTAAAAAGTTATAGTACAAACAAAAGAGGGACAATAGGGGGTCTCCGATTGCAGGCAAATACACATGGGTGTGTGTGTGAGGGGGGGGGGTGTGAGAGCAGGGGGGGGGGGGGGGCAAGTAGACTGGATCAGATCATTGGGTTTGTGATGGGAGTAGTAACGATGATGGGCGTACTAACTGCCGGGAGTTATGTTTGTGAGTATGCTGGATAAAATCATTGTGTCATCTCAAGGAATTGAGTGGTGTGTTGGAAGCACAGAGTAAAATGTATGACACACAGACCCATGCACCTGATGTCACATATATTCTTTATTAAACAATACCATTTTTACTTTAAATTTAAAAACAAAATTCTGATAAGGAAGAATAGTGTTGTGCCCACTGGAAAAATGAAGTGCATAGTATTGCTCTTCCAGGGTATTAAAAGATAAGAGTTTTGGACTGTCTTTGGTTTTCATGAATACAATTTAAAAAGTGACTGGTGACGCTGACCAAAACTCAACCAAAGTGACAAAATGGGAATTGTGCCTTTGTATAAATTGCTTTTAAGCGTTGATTGACTTTGCACCACAGGTGGTCCAGTTGCTACTCAACTGGGGTAGCGGGGACAGCAACATGTTGGTCTATAAGCCTCTGAGTACATGGAAATCTGAAGAGGTGTCGGATTGGCTACAAGAGCTCGGAAGCTGGGCTGGGAACCAGTACAGTCAACAGTTCCTGGAACATAGTATCAGTGAGTAGCAAAGTGGGCAAATGAAAATGAAAGGTTTAACACTAACCCTCCTCAGTCCTCCAAAATCAACCAGGCACTTTTAGAGGATGTTGGAGCATTGAGGCTCTATGCTTGTTAAGTTACGGTTGATTTTTGGAGGATGCATTGTGTCAAGGTCTTAAGCTGTACCTGGCTGTGCTTATGCTTAACCCTAACCTTCCCAAATCCTTCAAAATCCTCTTTGCCAAATGGAAAATTTTGCAGGATTGAGGCTATCTGCAGAATTGTGTGGCTGATTACAGAGGATGCACTGTATCAAGGTCTTAGGCCGGATCTTGTGTTTTTTATGCTCGGCCGTGCATAAATTTAAGCCTATATTATACTTGAAATCCTCCGCACTGCTTCAGGATGTCTCTGGATGTCTCTTTTCATGAGATGTTCCATTTCACGAGGCGAAGCCGAGTGGAATGGAACATTTCATCTGTCATTGAAGGAAATTATTCTTACCATTGCACGAATGTGAAACATTCATTATGAATAAATCCTCAACACCTGAATAAATCCTCGTCGTCTGATATAGTGTGCCGCGTTTTCTCTTCTCAGTCCTGAGTAAAATCGGGACAAGACGTTTTTCAGTTGTGAATCAGTACAGTGCTTCAAAAGATGTTCCTGTATGTTTTGCAAATTCGTCTAATCGTTTGGCAGCGTATTTTATTTGCTTCTTTGTGTTAGCAGCGTCAGCATCACCTACAAGTTCTGCTACATGTATTTCATCTTCTGTTAGGAGAACAAACGGCGAAACGTCCGCATTTAGTGAAATAGATTCGTGTCACAGTACTGAAACCAGTGCAATGGAAGTTCTATTCACCGTGCAATAGAACTTCCATTGCACTATGCGCTGTGCGCTGCGCGCGTTATGCGTTGGGATGAATGTGATCAACGATCCACCAATCAGATGACGGGGATTTATTCAGATGTTGTATAAATGGGATAATGAATGGAAGAGTCCTTCCTAACGCTCTCATTGTATCTCTTGGGAGGAACTTTTGCAATGAAGAATTGGTCCTGAATCTTTTCCAATACTGCAAAACCAAACGTTGAGTTTGAAGGATTAGTCAATAGTTTTGCATACTTTATACTGCAGGGGACATGCTTGGCCAGTTGGAATATTGGTGCATTCCTCGCTTTGCTTTGCACATAGACTTTGTGCGTTAAGGGGGAGGCAGAGGGCAATAGTTTTGTATTGTGTGAATAGGCATGATGAAACTTGTGCATTCAAACCCTCTGCGATACCTGCAACGCATAACGTTTTCATCATCATCATCATCTTCATCATCTCCCTGAACTTACTACATGTATATCCACATCCAAGGTTCAAATCTCCTTTCAGCTTGATCCAGCCTTTTCCTCCTCAAATATACTTCTGGACCTATCTTACACCTCATACTAAAACATCATTTCTTCATTATCTTTCTCTCCTCAGGTCGACAGTACAGATACATTCAGACCTCCTAGCTACCGTGTCATGTAAGCATCCTTTGCAGGAATCATTGGTTTCATTTCAGGAAATTACACACAGGTCCAGATTACGTGTACTTCAAGGCAGGAGCGCCATCCTAAACTCCATTTTGTGAGGCACCCTTCCCCCATCTCTAGCAGTGGTGTAGTCCTTCACAAGTCCTTTCACAAGTCCATCACAAGTCCATCACAAGTAAGGGGTGAACAATGACAAAGGAATGCTTTTGTAACAGTTCTCTTGAATAGCTAGTAACTTGATGTCACCCACGGCTAGCTGGACGTGGTCTCCCTAGAAACAAGACAGCAACGTGTGTCCTACTCAAGAAGCCTGAGACCTGCTACGAAGAGACTGCCGTACCGCCACCCCCAAGATGATGACTGAGACAGGATTAGATCTACAAGCCTTGAATAGTTTGTAACACTTCAAATTTTGCTTCGACAATGTAGGACACAGTGTAAAATCCTTCAAATTAATCCTGTGTCCAGTATGCTCTGCCCTTTCAAATTCTTGACAGTGTTACCCTGACGAGCAGGTGGGCCATCTGTTATGCTCCACTGCACTCCTTTTCAAGATTCGTCGTCTCTTCTGTACAGACAACCTTTCACACAGCACATATCAAACCCTTCACGTAAGAAAATCAGAAGTTTTGTTGTGCGTCTCAGAATCAATTATACTGAATTCTGATTTCACAGAACGAGGGTATATTACACCCACTTTCCAACGCTGGCTGAATCGCCTTGCGTCATCACAGTTTGTGAACAAGAAATGGATTAATAGGTCACCTCTTTACAAGTCAACTCTTTTCTTCTGTCAGATGGTAATTTACTGATGGGATTAACGGAGGAATCTCAACTGGAAGATGAACCGTTTAACATCAAGAACGTCTTACACAGGCGAGCGATACTAGCAGCCTTGGAGAGGGTCAAGGAACGGGGCGCCAAACCACCAAGAGACCTTTGGGAATATAAGGTAACCTTCACAGTGGTCTCATACCTAGGGGTAGACCTTCGCCCCAACAAACCCCCCCCCCCCTCCCCAACCCCACCCCACCCACAAATGCTGACTAGAAAATTAGAAATTTCCCCACACTGAAAAAAGTAAGGTTCACCGCTCGTGAAGACTATATGTTCATTATTATTATGTCTACATGGGAGGGACCACACTGCGTGGGAATACTGATTTCACAGCCATATGTCGCGAAGTGCGCATATGTCACCAAGTGCGCAAATGTCGCAAAGTGCGCAAATGTCGCGAAGTGCGCAAATGTTTCGAAGTGTCGCGAAGTACGCATGACAAATTTGATTCTGAATGTGTACAAACCCATGGTCGCTCTACGCAAGCGCCGGGCGTCGTAGCCAATCCACTCAAATGTCCCATCCAGTGGTCTCCCCCAACTCTCTGTTTGTAACCATTGGGGAAAGGGTACTAGAGTCCACGCCTTCATCAGTGGTTATTTATGATCATGCATATTCACATCTCTTCTGCATATTCACGTCTCTTCTTTTTTGCCAGTCCTTACATAGAGGGTTAGCCACGTTCCTCCTCTTTGTCGTCAAGGAGTTTCCCCGCATCACCATCTCCTCCATGTACATCTTTTACTACGAGGATATCTTCTTGCCATTCATACACATCACCTGTCCGGGAAGTCAATCGGAAGATATCGTGGAGGGAATGCAGTTACCAAAGAATTATGTAAGTCCACATTAGCGATCATAAACCTTCAGATAACGGCCGTTTCTGTTTTGGTTTTTGTGGAGTTGGAGTGAACTGTAAAAAGTGTTTTTTTTTTTATTGAATTCTCTATAATACATTTATGTTTTATACAGTGTTTGGCCCCTTGTACAATTCACATCAATCTGTAGATATACATGCATAGTATGTATATGTCAGGACATGTATCAGGACATGTTCTCTCAAATCCAGCTTGGTACATCACAAATATTAAAGATGTTGAGTGTTTCATACAACTTTGGAATGTTTGCAAAAGCTCCATGAAACCATTGTCACCTCTTTAATGAGGTGATTTTGCCTTTTAAAAGCCAGGTCTTTTTCGTACCAGTATTTCAGGATTTATCTTTTACACAGCCCACTGTAACATTATCTGGTTAATCTCTTCAGGCAATTGACCATACCACAGGTGGCCAGTTCATTTTCTCTGAGAACACACATACACCATGCATAAACACTGCACGTATATGGATATATGCACAGACCCTCAATACAGGATTTTCACGATCAAAAAACAAAAGATGGTTTCACTACTGAACGTAAACAAAAATTATACGGGATATTGTATTTATTGAAAATCTGTGTGCGCTTAGGCCACTCAAAAAGGATTTCTAGGCAATCCTAACTAGTTAGTCAGTCAAGCAATACTAAATCAAATTAGGTTTTTGCCTTAATTGATTTGCATCACCCCGACGCAAAAATTCCATCTTATCAAGTGATACTAGTTGCTTCCTGCTGGTGATGGCCATACATCCAGTAATAAACTCCCCCAAGAGGAGTAAATCTTGATGTAAGAGAGAGGGCTGAAACTCTTGTACCAGCTCGGGCAAAAACCCAAATATAAGCTAACAATATTCCGGTCGTCTTTTAAAAGAGGGTTTCACGGCATGTCGAGTAGTAAAAAGCCGGTTTGATTTTTAAAAAAATTGAGTGTATAACAGCCACACATACGTCATCAAACAGTCTTTGGGATTGTTTTCTCCCACAGAATGACACCATTGAATGGGATCAGTGGGCGGAGTTCATCCCCAAGTTTATCTTCTTGCCGTACTATTTGATGGCTGAGCTGTCCTGGGCGTGGATCGACGTCAATTTTATGCCGGTGATCTTCATCCTCGCCAACTGTGTATTCCTGACGATGATTGAAGCTAAGACGGTCAGGAAGGTCTTGAAACATGGATTGAAGTAAGAGTTTACTAATTTTCAACAAATACTTGGGATTTGACTCAATAAACTTGCGACTCGGCAAAAAAACTGGGACCGTGCATTACAAACAAGGCTTGACCAAAGCAAATTTTGGTTTTTGAGCTTTGATATTAAACAAAACTTGCAACTTGACCAAAAAAGTTTGAATCTTGAAACATGGAAACTTAGAAATGTGAGCAATGAACATGGAACGTGAATATTAAGACTGAGGACACTGCATAATTGAACTTTAGCTTTGAGGAACTTATTAGACTTCAATTTTTACTTGAGAGTATTCCAGATATGATTCCACTTTTTATAAAGATTCTTGGTTAGACTATTGATCTCTATGACTGGAATTTTATACTAAATCCTTCAAAAGGAATGGTAAAACATCACCAATTTCTAAGTCTGAAATCTCATTGCTGTGTTTTTTCTAAGATGTAAAACGGTACAAGAAACTTTCGAAATTTGACAAAAGTTTTGGATTTGTTAGTTTTATTACACCCCAACTTCAGCATTGTCCCAGCTATAGTTTGGATTGCCCCAACTATTTTTTGGGACTGGCCAGACTATAGTTAGGACTGTCCAAGCTTTAGTTGGGGCTGTGCCAACTATAGTTGGGCCATTACTGTATTTGGTCAGGAACATCTTCATTACGATCCATTGCTTTGTATCGTTTCTTCAGAGTACTGATTCCAACGATCAAGAAGCCAGCCAACACTATGTTATTCATTCTCGTCTCGGTGGTCATGTGGCCTCTCATTCCCAGCATCTTTTGCGACTTTGCCTTCTACATCTCGCTGTACTACTCACCGTGTGGGAATTTCTACACCATCTTCTTCCAGTGACCCAGCAGTGTGTCATGTGGTCCCTGCTATGTTGCAACACATGTGAAGACGACCCACCATTATTCAAATTTTTACATTTTCCCAAATTTGTTAAAATTCATCAGTTCTTATTCTGTTTGCAGAATTGAGGATAACACCAAATTTTCTTTGAAAAAAAAAAATTGGGAAGAAATTAAGTTTTCAAATTCTTTTTTTACACATTGTATATTAACATGTTATGACCTATTGTTTTAAGTGAGATGCAGTTTTATTTAAATTTTATAGATGGATTCATTGACAAAATTTTTTTCCGAGTATGAAGGGAATACTTACATAATTGTGACCCGCTCAACAAAAAAGGGTATTATGAAATTGAGTTTCATACATGGTTCGAAAGCCCACAACGTAAGCTTTTATTTGGTATATAATAGAGCTCCATAGCCCCTCCCATTCTGGAGATACGACGTATTTGCATATTAATTACTTCCTTGGAGTTTGAATTACACAACTGAGAAAACAGGCTTTGAAATAGCTGGCTCTGTTGTAGATTTGGGCACGATGCACTAAAAATTGTTGTTTTTTCCCCCACTTTATTCATCGAAATCAACATTTCTGTGAATGAAACCTGAAACTTTAGGTATTAAAGATGTCATTCATGACAAAAAATGAAAATGTAATTTTGACGAAATGTTCAACCTCTCAACGTTGAGTAACGATAATGCACAGCGTGACTTGATTTCCTTTTTGTGGAGTGGGTCACAATTATGAAACTCATGACATCATTGGAACATCAGTGATTCGTGAATAGGTATTTTTTTTTTGGAAGGTGCGGGGGGGGGGGGGGGGGGACGGGGGCAGACCAAATTACAGTGCGGAAGAGACAAAAATAACAATAGTTGTAGGCTTTAGAGCACTGTGATGGAATTTTTTCCAGCCACCTTACGCAAACCTTCATGTAATCGCCCATACTTATCACAACCAAACCAATAGCGATACTTCAGTTCCAACAGAAAGTTTACGTTTGACAGATATATGTGTAACAATGCAGAGCATGATGGCAATTTTAATTTTTTTGGGGGGGTGTGGGAGATACTAAAAATGCAGAATTATGCCCCCCAAAAAGGACTTAGAAAATAGTATATATATGGATTTTATATGGAGTACTGTAAATGAATGTGATTTTGATTGAGCCACTTTATGATTTTTGAATACACCAACAGTGTCATGGTGCATATTTTGTTTTCATTAATTAATGTTTACGAGTGCTAGCAATCATTTTGTGTCCTGTTTTCTCGAGTTTAGTTTGCAGTGATTAAGCGCTTACATTTTTTGGTTTCAATCCTTGCACGTGCCAGATTGTAAAATTGTGTAGCTAGTTGCAGATAATTACAAAAGACGTGTTCGTTTTTAGGTTGAAATTTTTATCAGCCTCTTCTAGAAATTTAGTTTGTGTTTAAAGGGAATATACAACATTTGCAAACATCAAAAAATAAAACTACAAAGTTTTTACGAAATACCTTACTAGGATGTTGGTAAATGACAGTCTAAAGCATCCTGTAAAATTATGGCACCTGGTGTGAAGTCATTTTCAAGAAAATGGTATTTTGTATACATTTCCAATGGTGGTCGGCCGACCACTGTTGGAAAAACTGAACTATTTTTCAACTTCTGCTCCAAATTTACCTCTTTTTTTCAGTCCAAATTTTGTTTGCCATTGGTTACATGTTCATGAACGGGTGCAGGCCAGCTAGACTGGTTCCCTTACCTTACAATTTTCCGGCATCTGTAAATTGATCCATTTCATCTTTAGTGGAGTCAGGGAACCAGACTACTTGAACATTTTTGTTTTTCTTGGTTTTTCCAGCATTTTCAAACACAAAACTTCAAACATGTCAATGTAGCAATATTTGATCTATCATACTAACCCCTCAAATAGTTCATTTCTAAAAATGTCAGCAACAGCCAATGATGTACATTCCCTTTAAGCAATTGTAAGCTTAGTAAGACAATGCCACTTAGTAAAATAAGCTGTTCACAGAGAACACAACATTCTATTCAATTGATTCTGAATGGCTATTCAGTTGTAGTTCATGCATCTGGTCTACACAATGGGCCGGATTTAGCCTGTCATAGACATTACGGAGTAATCCTATACAATAGCACTGCCCAGCTCAGAAGTGACAGTCGGTCAGTGAGTCAGTCAATGAGGGCACAAAGAAGCCACTATGGTGACCCTTTGAGACCAATAAACATTACTTAAATGTGAGGCGTTCTAGCAAAATGAGACAGCTAGGCAGAGGTCGAAATGATGGTTTGCGGGTATATGTACATGTATCAGGAAAGACGTGAAGATTTCCTTACAATACCGTTTGTTGCACTTCAATCGGACATTCCGTTGACAAGTTATGGCTGTTGTTAAAATTCGCATTTAATGACATGTAATTTTTTTTTGAAAATATAGAGAAAAAGGCCTTTAAAGTTTTGGGTTTTGTAGTCTTGTGAAAATGAAAGGTGCAATTGTTTTTCCTTAGAAACACTTTTATTCCAGGATTTCCATACTAATTCTTTATGTGAACAAAGAATACAAATATCAATAAATCTGAGGGAAAAAAACCAATTACCTGTATTCGTTGGGTTTTTTTTTGCTTTTTTTTTTAACAATGGCCGGTGCCCAGTTCCGTCTCATTTTTCCAGAATGCCTCAATGTCCCTTCTGCTGAAAGCTTTTTCACTCAATAGATAACATTGTCCAAAGTGTGAATGTTAAGGAGAGGGAAGAATTTGAAAATTGCAATAAGGCCAAAAAAAAAAAAAATATTCGGTCTCTGGTCAGACCAAAGTCAAGCTTGGATTGTACAGACAAGGTGGGGTACTATTTGGCTTTTTTGGTGTCCTCATGTACATTGGTGTCCTCCATAATTTGCCTTGGTGCCCTCGATTATTTGCCTTGGTGCAATTTCCCATTCCTTGGTGCTCTTTGGTAAAAAAAAATTGAGGAGGTGCAGAAATAGAGGGCGCTGTTGGAGCTACCGCGGAACATTTTGGGAAAAAAAAAGATCGACGCGCATGATTAAAATCGACGCGCGCGCTGACCAGAGACCGACTTATTTTTTTTTTTGGCCTAACACGTATTTGTCTGATTATGGTATACATTTCTACATTTCACATTTTGAAAAGCTATTGATGCTAGCTAGAAGCCTAATTTTTGCTCATTGGAATTTTGTAGACCTTGCAGATTTGATAGAAAGTGTGCTAGAGGAATGCAAACTTTTGATGAAGTAAAGAAAATTCCTTTCAACGAAATTATGTACAAAAAGATCACTCCTTCATCAGTACTTTGTACTGTAGTACAGTGATCCCAATGAATTGTTTAAAAGTTATTTTAATACTGATGCTTTAAATCAACGATTTTGGGTATAATTGTTAATTTTAATTTGTAAATAAACATATCAGGGCGGTGCAAATTCATCTTTAATGAATGGCGTAAATAAACAGAAAGATTTATATGACATGTTGAGTGATGTTCATTGTTAATTATTTCTCCGTAGATACTCGCACTACACATGGCTAACAACCATGTTACCATTTCTGAAACTTTGGCTCAATTTTGGCTTCCCAAATCCTGTTATAAAAAAGAGAACATTAGTTTGAGTATTTGCCCTGCAAGTGGTTCCTTGGCAAAGGACAAAGTCAAAAGCTGGAGTAAAACCCGGATTTGTAAAATGGCACAACATATTTCAAAGGTAATACATCAGTTGCTTTTGCTGTAATTTTCAGAAATGGATGGATTTGCCACTTTTTGATTTGCCACTTTTTGGGGGTATTTTACAGCAAATTTTGTTACACTGATCTGTTTAAAGATTTGTGTTCATAGATGCTGGAAAATCCAAGAAAAATGTTGTTCTGGTAGTTGGTTGCCTGACCCTTCTTCAGACAAAACACAGCAATTTATAGACTTTGGGGAATTGTCAAGGAATCAGATTGACTGGCTTGCACCGTCCAAAATATGGACTATTGTAATAAGTTTGGTAAACTGGGGGCAGCATTGAAAAACTTAGGATTTTTTTTTAAATTGATACACAAATTTAACTTTTCTTGGAAATGACAGCACACAGGATGATTTCACAAGATGCCAATAATTTGGTAGTTTTGTGTTTTGATGTTTTCAAATGCATATTACCTTTAATGTGGGGGAAAAAGTCAACAGTTATTTTTGATTTACTAGGAATCCAATGCGATTCCAGGTTTAAAAGTTTAAATTCCGCAGGGAAATTGCAAAATGTGATCCTGAATGTTACGCTGAACACTTTTCAAATCTCACCCTTCTGTCATGGGTGAATATCCCTTTTAATATGCATCCAGGTTCAAATTTACAACCAAAAAACTGGAGTGATATTACTGGTCATGATGATGCTGGACACTTCCCGAATGACAAAACAGAAACTCGGTGTTTCATTTTTAAGACATCTACGTGTATCACAATTTATTCTAACAGTGCAGCAATCTGTAATCAAAAGAATCCATTCTCAATTTAAAAGAAACTTTGGGTTGACATTATGAAAAAAAATGGCACACAAGTAGCATAAAACAACTAGTTTGTCAGGCAAGCAACTGGTAATTTAGAAAAAACACCAGGAAACTCCAAACCACACAAGACTTTGACAGTGTTTTTCAATTTGTAATGGCATTAATGAGAAGTAAAAATCGAGGAAATCAGTGGATCCAAGGAAAAGTTGCGTGCCTGATTTTTTTGCAGCCTATTTCAAAAAGCATATTTTCAGGATTGACCTGGAATTTATCTACATCAGATAAAATTTTGCCATCATAAATAGTTAAGATAAAACATGAAATAATTAAATATGCACTAATTTGAATTACTTTTATTACAGTCTGCTTCGATTTTAGAATGCTAAAATTTGGCTTGATTATAGAGTTATGGCATCATGTTGCTTAAAATGTCCTTTTATTACGAAAATTTGATAACATTTGAGCAATTAAGGCAAGAGTAATTTCTAGCACACAAAAGAATAGAATAATAGGCTATTGCAATTAGAGAATAAAATTCTGAACACATTGTAAACAATTCCACGTCTTTCCAATGCAAGAATACTTGGTTGTGGTAGCACCGCTCCACGTTCTATCAATCATACAGATTCAATATTACATACATGTACATGTAAGCTGCATTCAATATGATGCAATCTTTCCACCTTTGAATATGAATGAAGGGAAATACATTATTAATGGGTCATTCTATACATTTTCCTGTCCCTGTTACATCTGACCATCTATGATTCTATAATTCTGATGCACTCCTTAATGCAGTGGTCATATAAGAGTGATTATGAGTAGCAAACTACCTACCCAACAAATACATCCTTTGAAGTCATTCTTAATGATACTTGAATGGTCAATTACGAAGTACCATGTGGTAACAGTTATGTCAAAAATGTCACACTTTGGATCCTACATTTATAGAATGTCCCAGATGTGTGGGCAATACAATTTCAATAAATACAATAGCAAACAATTTATAGATGAAAGTTGAACTTTTCAGTTGTCAAGGTACGATTGGAATGACGGATTCTTTTTTTCCCCTAATGAATTACTGGCAGCACAGAGGTAGGCAGTTAGGTAAAATCGGCAAGGTGCTCACAAACAACAGAGAACATGGTTACTTGTCTTACGCGATCATATAGGTTTTCCTGGTTATGTTAACACTTGTATTGTTCAAATTCCATTGATAGATACTTTAACTCATTACAACCTGTACTACATTGTATTACATTGTATTACATTGTATTACATTGTGTTTATTCACTGAAGATTCAATAAAAACATGGTGCTCAGGCAGTTTTGGGTGCTACAGTGACCAAAAGGTTAATGCTACATTTTCAATTTACACCTCTAAATATAAAATCTATTGGTGGAATTACCAAGAACCAAACAACGTCTGATCCTGAAACAAAAGTCTTTCCATGGAATTGGAATAATAAAATTGTTAAAGTAACCAGGGCAACCTGTGTTTTTTTTGAAAACTTGAGATCTAAAAATTGCAAAGTGCCATACTAATTTCTAGTTACAGTTTAAAATCATTAAAAATAAATTAGCTTTTCTGAGTATGATAACATTTCATTGCATCAGCTTCTGGTAGAGCAGTCTCTTAAAACAAAGTAGCACACTGACATGAATGACGCTAATAACATGGCCATACAGAACAAGTTATTATTTTTAACTGTAAATGCATTTATGCTTTGTCCAACATTTTTTTTTTTCAGCTGTGATTCCAATTTGTGCACTGATCTAACAGACCAACACAATTCTCATTGAGACACTTCTATACCCTTTCCAGAAACCTGCAACAAGTATATACATGTACATGTATACTACAGAGCACCTAAATGTGTACTTGTTTAAAGCACCAGAAAAAAACCACTTATCTTCAAGCAAACTTGAATCCTCGATTCTGATTGGTCGATCCATGGCAACAATCCGTGGTATATTATCCCATACACCACAGTCCATATAGCACCTCGCGTATCGCGCTCGTCAGATGCACGCGCTTCGCTGGACGCACACGTAATCGGATTACCGCTGAAAAGTTTGTGTCCAGCATGTGCGTTCAAACTATGTTCAAGTTTACTTGAAGATAAATTTGTTGTCCCACGCGCACTCAGGAAACATGGAAAATTTAGTGCATCAGTCTCCCATAAGCCACTTGGCCTTCTGTCGCGTGGCATATGGGACCAAGACGCACTACATTATTCGATGTTCCACTCACACCCGTGGGATAACTAATACTGTTTATTAGCTACTTATATGTATACAGGCAACCATGTGGTGATATCATAATTTCTCTACTTCATTTTCTATCAATTTTTTTTAAAGAGGAAATATATCTCAGAAGCCTAGGTGGGCTTTTCATATCTGTATCGGCAACCAAGCATTCTGAATTTTAAAATTCATTCAGGGTTGTTATTCTGATCAAAATCATTCATCACAACCTCATCACCATCACTTCTTACAGGCCTCAGCAACGACACACTTGTCACTCCTGAAACCGTATCACTTTTTCATTTAATTTTGGAGCAAAAATTATACCTACTGTTATTTTAAAATACATGAACAAGTCACATGTGCTCACACTTGGATATTTCAACCAAACCTTATTCCCTTTTAACGTTCTGTTTCTTTGGTTTAAAAGCATACCCTATAGCTATGAACACAAATGTTACCACGTGGACGATGAACAATGTTGACGCCCAGTATCGCATTGTTGACCAGAACCCTAGCAGTAGGAACCCCATGGCCAGATACTCAAACGCTCGCATGCGGAAGAACCAGTTGAGTTTATCGTACCAGTGAGCGTTGGCGTCGGTGCGGAAAGCACGCATCATCGCATCCTCGGCGACCAGGACGATGGGCACCGTCAGGAAACTGAGGAAGTATCCGGGATGGATGCCGTGCCAGTAGGAGCTGACCAGCATCGTGACCGAAGTGCTAGAATAGTAATAACAAGAAGTCATTCAATACTAATACAAAAATGTTTAGCGCAAGGCCAACAAATTATTAAATAAATGAAGGTCAATTGTAGTATATGCTTCAATTATTCCTAGTGAAAAATCTCAACATTCCTGAAATTAGGAGATCAATTTGTTTTAATCTTACCTCCATGCTTTAACAGGAAAACGAAAGAAAACGTAGTTTTTGAGCCACCACTGTACAGACATGTTCCAGTTGCGCATGCCGTCGCGGAAGGTAGGGGTGAAGTCACATTGGTACCAGTCTATGTTATGAATGGTCTCGTAGTTATACTCCACTTGCTTGTCAGAACTTAGGGGGAGGGGGAAGGAATAAGTCAAATTAATAGGGATCAGTTCTAATTTTGCCAATGATGCTTAACAGAACAAGAACAAATTGAAGGGAATATGGCAGGTCAACTCGATTGGTAGAGCACCAAGGCTTCATTTCAGAGGTTGCAAACTCTGTTGGAGGTTGCTAACTTTGTAACTAATTTTGTCTGTTCTTAAGTAAAATAGAATTATTCACTTAGTAATATCAGCAAGTGGTTAAGTTTGAAATGAAAGAAAACGCACTTCTTGGTTTAGATATGAATAAAATGTATAGATCTACAAAACTTAAGTTATGACAAATTGTGTTAGCTTTGACCTCAGGCTTGCTAAAGTGGGAGTCGAACTGACAACTGCCGACTTACAAGTACACATGGCTGAAGCACTCAACCACCAAGGCTATACTGAGGCCCCAAAAAAATACTTTTGCTTCCAGTTACCTGACCGACCCTATTTTTAGGCCGCAACCCTAAAAATGTTTTCGGCAATTCCCCCCCCCCAAAAAAAATTAATGATTGAATAAATAAAAAAATTCTTGTTGGCTATGCGCTAGCGCCAGCATGGCATATGCATGGCAGGCCGCGCGGTGCACCGTCATTTTGTTGAATTCGACATTGTAAAATTGCCATTATTTTTTAAGAATTATTGAACGTAAAAATATTGACAGTAATTAAGGTAGGTTTTATTCACTATTTGTGGCCATTTTTTTGTATAGCTTTCGTAGTGCAATGAAAATAGTTCAGGCTAAAACTTCACATATAATTGAATACCCCATTCAATCAGCATAAAAAAAATTGGCACAAAAATTCTGACTGACCGACCCTATTTTTGAAAGGCATGTAATCGGAAGCAGAAGTATTTTTTTTTGGCCTGATCAATTTCAAGCCCATACACCCAAGAGTATAATGCCAAAACAAGGCAAACTGTGGAGCATCGTGGTCCAATGGTTAGCTGTTCTACTCATGTGCCACGGTATGGGTTCGAACCCTGACTGGGAGCATGACGCTGGTGTTCTTGGGCAAGACACTTTACTACACTTGCTTCTCTCCACCCAGGAGTATAAATGGGTACCTGTGAGGGTAGCGACCAGATTGTGCTGATCTTGAGCTGCTGCACAAAAATGGTCTCATAGCCTGATGAACAGGGGAAATAATTGACAAGCAAATGTCTTTGCAGTTCTTTTGAGTGACTTAACCCATTGTATTTTCTCCTCACCTGTTTATCTCATCTGGGTTGACACTTGGTCCCAGCCCCACCTTCGGTTTGAGAGAGACAGGATAAGCTCCTAACGTTGCTGACATGCAGACGCACTCAGACAGAATCCAGGCCGAGTACATGCGCAGCCGGAACAACATGAACATGGGTATCATGTACAGAGTCCTACAAACAAGAGAAATAAAGAAAAGGTGTGACTTTCACAAACTATACAGCTTCTCCTCCAGTGCTGGAGACAACATGACTTACAGAAGACGTTTGATGTTACTGGAATATGATCCATGCCACAAAGTAAGCAACCTAAGGCAAAACTAAATCTTTGAATCAATAAGAGTACTGAGGCAATTTCAGAATTTGGGGCAGTTTCAGGAGTAAATGGCAGGGCGGTTGTGGGCGCTTTGAGGGCTAATGGGTTGACCAACGTTTAAAGCACCGTATGGTGAGTGTTTCTGAGAGTTGTTCAGGAAACTTCACAAGCTTTATGGATTCTAGATCTAAATATTTGCCATTATTTCCTGGAACTCAACTCAACTTCAAACACCGTAACCAAAGATAACTTGTCTTACCTGTACCAATACCCATGTGTGTAAAACTCATCGGATTTGGCGTAATCGATGGACAGATAATGTGACATGATGAGGAACAGTAAACCGACGGGTACCAGTGTCTTTAGCCGGTCCACCATCGGCTCTATACTCGGGATATCCTGAGAGTTCTCACAGTGTATCATGTCATAGTAGGTCTTGTACTTGTAGTACGGACCTGCAGGTGGCGTAGGAAAAAAAAAATTGATTAAGGCCAAAAAAAAGTCTCCGGTTTCTGGTATGGAGCTTGCCCCATTAGTGGTGCGGCAACGCGCTTTTTTTTAAATTTTTTTTTACTTTTTTTTTTCTTCAAATAAATTATCGGCTGATGACTGTAAATGGTACCAGACTAAATTTAGTGCAAAGTATATGGGAGTCTAGAGAGGCCACATAAAGCTTATACTCAATCGTAACCCCACCTAAAAACATGTTAAAATTGTGCAGCAGCAGGAATCCAGTCAAACCAGTGAGTTTGGCGGTTTTGAGACATCATCTTACATTGAAAAAAAACCAACTTTTTCATTTTGCGGTCGGGCACACCCCTAAAGAAATACAACGTACCCGTAATGATTCCAATGAAGCAGAATGCATACTGAAAGACATCCAGTACTCCAGGCTTTTGTATAACGGCCACGTATCTGGACTTGGCAGAACCTTGGATTTGTTGGTCGGATGTAGCATTTTTTTGTTTGGTCTCAATCTCGTGGGAATCATGCACCTCAAAAGCAACACCAACTAGCTGAGGAGATCAGAAAAGTCATCATAACTCAAATTAAAAACAAAAAGCACTTCATTAATTAAAGTAATAAACTTTGAAGCAAAAAACTAGAGTAGCACATTGCCAACATTTTTAAAGACAGACTATTCAACAGTCTCAAATTCCTCTTTGATTTAGAATTTTTTTTTAGTGATGCGTTCCCCGTGTAATTTTCGAATTTCACCTCGAAAAATTCATTCTTTCTTCAATTGCTATTTTCTTAGCAATATACCCTGTAAGAAAGGCATTAACTTTTGAATGAGAAATCAAAAAAAAAATCCACTTACCTTCAGTTAATGAATTTTTTCTTCACAAAATTCAAGGTGATTTATATGTTTACCTCTTTTGTCTGTTGTTGGAATTTGACTACTCACAGTGTTTACAAGAATGTGATCTGACTGTTTTTTACTGGTCTGTATACAATATGCATGTAAGCCTGTCAGGGAAAGTCAAAGAAATGTTTGACTGTTAAGCATTCATATGAAAACTAACTTTCTTGAAACAAAAATGCACACTCAAACTACTTAGACTTGCACAGCTTACCTTCAGTGTTAGGAGGAGTTGCACTACATTGGAAAAGGCTGTTGGAGCTGCCAGACCAAAGAAATGTCCGGCTCGGAAAAATGTCAGGTAGGAAAAACAGAAGGCAAAACTCCAAATGTGACACTTCCTACAACATGTATGAATTAAAAAAAACATTCAGAAATTGATTTGGGAATTTAGAGTGTAAATCAAATGTAAATTTTGTCTTTCACCTGAACAATCGAAAGAAAAAAATAAAGTTATGATAAAAAATAACATCAATAAAATGTGCAATTTTTTTTCAAAGTTAGAAATCTAGTACTAGTAGTTGGCCTATAGTGGAAAATATTCAGCAATTGTTTATTTATTTGGGCCAGGCATGAAATATGTTTTAGTTTTAAAAACTAAACACTAAACAACGACAGATCAAATAGAAAAAAATTATGATGCAATGTTGAAAAATCTTGTTAATCTTGTTAAATGACTGACAAAACAGAGAAGGGGAACTTTTTTTCAACTGATTTTTAGTACATACATGTATAGCCTTCACGTAAAATGCCAAACAGTAGAGTAGGCCTATTACATTCCTTTTATTTATGTCACTCTATGGCTATTTTTATGGAAGCTTTAACATGTTTTTTAACATTTTTTTGTTTGGTAATATACATGTAGGGCCCTAGGCCCATATTTTCTTACTTTGATTGTTTTAGCTAGAACTCAGGCGTAGGAACAGGGGAGAAACCCTGAAAGGGCCTGGCAAGGTAAAAAGGGAAAATTCCGCCATCTGGAGGGGAACAAAGCTATAAAAATGGCAATGTGGGAGGAACATGTATTAAAAAGGGACAAATTTAACATGCACAAACACAGAATACTTGCAATTAACACATAAAACCCTACCAATCAGGAGAAAAAAAAGTGCTGTTTATACATAATGTAAGTGTTAATTAGTGTTGTCCATTTTCAGTAAAAACCAAACAAACAAAAACCCTGCTTTCTAAAAGACACAAGGAGTGATTTCAAATGAATTTTTTACTACAACACTTCCTGGTCCATTCATAGGATATACAGCAAATCAACTACATGTAGGCCAAGATAAAGAGCTGACTTTACCTGGGGTCAATGAACGACACAATAACACTCGCCACCACTGTAGTGAACAATGAATGGTAGGCCTGCCATCCACATAAACCAATCACCATCGACACACCGACAAATGTGCTCAACAATTGCTTCTGTAGAGCATTTCTGGAATGTTTCACGACGTGTCCTAGTCCCAGAGATATCAGTAACATGCACAGGTAGATGTACTCTGTCGGCGACATCGT
Source organism: Patiria miniata (assembly GCF_015706575.1). Classification (NCBI taxonomy): domain Eukaryota; kingdom Metazoa; phylum Echinodermata; class Asteroidea; order Valvatida; family Asterinidae; genus Patiria; species Patiria miniata. The sequence continues at coordinate 44,424,615 of NW_024037069.1, read as the reverse complement.
TTTAAGTGGGAAATCAGAGATGTTTTTGGGACCAGGATTCACGGACGTTTTGTGTACCGGCGTTTTGTGTACCGGTGTTTTGTTAAACTTGTCGATAGAGGGCGGCATTGCAATTTAGCACAAGAGGGCTAGCTATGGTCACCAAAAAATAAATAAAAATATTTTCAGGCGCCGATCGACGCACATGGCAAACAAAACATATCTTGGGAAAAAAAGACAACATAAAATATGTGTTTTCGTCAGAAACTTTATTAAAGAAAAGTTTTGCGATGAAAAAATAGAATCTCTCTCTAAGGATCGTCAAAGTAAAAAAATACACACAGCAAAAAAAGAAGGAAAAAGTTTGTTTCTTATAAAGCAATATATATTCAATACTACATAAAAGAAAAAAGAGGTAGAGAATTAAGAAAGAAAAAAAAATAATTAAAATATATTATTTCATTCTAACTGTTGATGCTGCAGCAGCTGCACTCAATCAAAAACAAATATCAATGTTGCTATATGAGTTGACACACACAATTTGGAAATGCTAAAAACATATGCAATAAGTCAGGTCACTCAGTAAGGATCACCACCAGTACTGATATTTTTCTTACTACAAAAACTACTTTCAAGTTTCACCCTAAATAGATTTTATTGTTATTGCTACTTTCTACTAAACTAAGTACAAAAATATTCACCGAAGAGTTGAAAACGCAATCCAAAAAATGCCACGTTGAAGTTAAAGGAAATAATACACCCGTTTTTTTCATTAAAATAAAATATACAAATTCAAAATTCATTAGGACAAAAAAAAATCAAAATTTGTTGGAGAGCCCATGAAGATCAATAATAGATCGAGATCTACCTTCTTTACAGAAGTTTGGAGTCATACTTAAGCAATGGTATGTGTCTTAAGTACACTGGCAAAATCGTGTTAAAACTTGCATATCGTACAAAATTCCACCTGCAAATTGATGGAGTCCACTACAGTTGAACAGTCACTTATCTTAAATTGGTATCATAAATTTGGATTACTGTGAATTTAATAAGTACAATACTGTAATAGTGTAAGCCTCACATTCGGTACAAAATTTATACAAAAAGCTAAATCTTCAGCCAAAAAAACACTTCGCAGCAAAATTAAGGACATGCCAATTTAATCCCTGAAAAATGTAAATGTTAGTCTTCCTGATTTGTGGAAAGGTTTGCCAGAGCACGAGTTGATAATTCCCTTTCATGACTAAACATTGGTCTTGAAAAGGGGGGGTCAATGCAGCATTTACTGTGGAGTGCTGTGGTCCAATGGTTACAGTGTTCGACTTGTGTGTCGTGGGGTTCGAATCCTGACGGGGAACATGGTGCTTGTGCTCTTGAGCAAGGCACTTTACCATTATTGCTTCGTCCTTCGGATGGGACGTAAAGCCGTGGGTCCCGTGTGTCGGGTAATGCACGTTAAAGAACCCAGTACTGGGTAACACTTATCGCTAAGACAAGGGGTTTGTCGGGTCGCAGAGTGCATTATCCGAAATCCATTTAGTTTGATTTTATTTTGTACCACAAACACAAGAATTGAGAATGTCGGGGGAAGAGGAGCTAGCACTCTAGTAATTTAATATAGCTCTATGGTTAAAAGTGAGAGAGCAGAATATGTTTTTTGAAAAAAAAAAAAAGTTCATTTCTCACTCGACTTTCTTCTCGGTTCTCCGTGGCCTGAAAATGATGGACACTACTAGAAAGAATCCAGTCAGAGCATGCCCCAGGAAGTACGTGGATGCCCAGTGGCGCATGGTAGCCCAGAACCCTAACAATTGGAATCCCATGTGGACATATTGGAATGTGTAACACTTCATGACCCATCCCACCTTGTCATACCAGAAGATGGCGTCGCCACGTCGGAAGACACGCATGCTGTCCTCCGCGATGAGGATCATGGGCGTGGTCAGGAAGCACAGGAAATAGCCTGGGTGGATGCCGTGCCAGTAACCGCTGACCAGGAATGTGACGAAGGTACTGGGGGATAAATGACAGAAGGAAGGTTTAAAATATGATCCTCTCATATTATCTTTGGAGTTGTACCCTTTAAGATACAACACTATCAATTCTTGCTTTTAGTTCCAAGACTAAAATTGATAACTGTTCAAACTAAATTACAATATTTACTTTTTGTATTTTCACATAATGTAAAAAGAAGGTTCACTACAAAATACGGATTGTTGAATTTGCCATCTAGGCTGCATCTGCAGTAGCGTTGTGCATCGGGTCGGGTTGATCAGGCCAAAGCAACCCGAAACATACGCTCCTAATCCAACCCAACCCGACCCGACAAAAATTCAAGCAAAAACTGACCCGAATCGACCCCAAACCGACCAGACCCGAAAAACCACAAATATCTGGCTTGGGCAACTGTAACCGCTTTTTGTGCCTTAACTTTTAGCACTGATGGGCCTCCACATTATAGACTGCATGGTAGACCGCAAACTACATGCACATTTGGGCGGTCGGCTGACGTCAGTCGTACCGGGCACAGCAACTCTGCAATAGTACCACACCCAATGAATTTCCAAACCGTTTCAGTTGTTTTCGGTTTATTTCGGGTTTTTCACAAGATGGCTTAACCGAACCGACCCAACCTGAAAATTGCAAACGCAAAACCGAAACCGACCCGACTGAAATGATGGACAAACCGACCCGACCTGACCCGCACGACCCGAATTCGGTTTCCGGTCAAGTCAGTTTTGGTTTCAGGTCGGGTTAATTTGCACAATAGTTATCTGCAGTGGCCAATCCACATTGAAAATTTGATCATCATGCTTACCTCCAGGATCTGTATGGAAATCGAATATACACGTAGTTCTTCAACCACCATTGGACTGTCATGTTCCAGTAGCGCATGGCACTACGGAAATCAGTCGTGCTCTCGCAATGGTACCAGTCAATATTCTGAATGGTCGTGTAGTTGTATTCGACTGGCTCAGAGCTCGATCTGTGGAAAGGTCCAGTAAAATCTGTTTATAATCTAACATCTGAACATAAAATTCAAAACATAAAGACTGCAATATATTCAGATTTGAACTTTGTTTTCGAGCTTTGAATATAAGCATGTTCACTGAGACAAGATCAAATTAACACAGAATTTCACTGCAAGACGGAACTTGCCTTGGGATGATGTAAATTCAATATTTCAGATTCAAACCAGCCACCCGACCCCGGCGAAACTCGGTGGTCGAGTGGTAAGACGTCTGCGCTAGTACGCAGGAGGTCATGGGTTTGAGTCCAACCCGAGTGATTTTTTTTCTCATAATCACCCAGGACAACACTGAGTATACTGTTGGTGAAGGGCAAAGCCCAATATTGAATTTATCTAAAGAAAGAATTATCGGTAAAATGTTGCTGTTCTTACTTGCTGTCTTCCGCAGGTTCCACACTAGGTCCCAGGCCAACCTTAGGCTTGGTCGACACAGGATAAGCTCCTAATGTTGCCGAGATACAAACGCACTCTGCTAACAGCCATGCAGCGTACATGCGCAGGCGATAGGCAGTCACTAGCACTACTGTAAAATAGATCCTGGAGGGATGGGGGTTGGAGGGAGCAAAAATGGAAACAAAATTCTAAGTGAAACGGATGAATTGTTAGAGGATATGACTTGAAGCTTTGCATGGCTGATGAGATAAAGTAGAAAGATTGCGGGTAACACCATGTGGAAAGTAGTCTATTCTTGGAAGAAGTATGGTTCTGAAAAGAACCGGTTGGTTGAGTGTAGAACTTGACGTTTTGGGCAGTGTGCTCTGCCCGTCCTGAGGAGCGATTACTTTCCACATGGTATTACCCCCAATCTTCCTACTTTGTAAGACGATGTTTCAGTATAGGTGAGTCCACTGCATGTTTAGTCGCAAGTAGCAGGATTAACAATGACACAGTAATGACACAGTAAAAAAAATGTATTTTTGTTACCACAGTAATGTAAATATCTTTTTTTTGACACAGTAATGTAAGTGTCATTTTTTTTTACCAATTTAAGAACTCCACTTGGAGAGGCACACCGCATTAGTGTACTGGTTCGCATGTGTACGGCACAAAGTACGCACTAACAATTTTGTTCTGAAACTGATTGTGTCTTCGCACGAAGATATGTGGGTAATTCCAATGCTACATGTCCACGACAGAGCTTTTATGAGCTCAATCAAAGACATTACATGTATTTTGTTTTCCCACATTGGATGTATTCATCACCTAGTAATTGTGAAGGAGATCACAGACTAGGAGTTTCGGATCACTTGTCTAGATCACTAATTAGATATCATGGTTAATTGGCTCCGTCACAGACATTACACCTTCCTTGTAGAATGCTGGAATTGCTCATATGCGTTTAAGTTTCTGTAGCATTGGTCTTCCCCAACTCTCTCGTTGTAACTGTTGAGGGGGTACTTGCGCACCACGTTTATATCACAGTTGATTTCAATAGCTTGTGACTTGAGAACGGATAACTTGTGGTGGACTCGACAGCATAGCAATCAGGAACGGGTCAAGACTCTGAACAAGGCACTTTCCACGTAGGAAAAAGTAATGTTTCAAGATGTTGCCGGCAGAAATACTCACAGTCTTTTTTTTTACCTTTGAAAATACCCGTGTGAATAGAACTCCTCGGACAGAAAGAACGGCGCGGATGAGCACTTGAAGAAAGACAGAGCCACGTAAGCAGCACCGAGAGGAACCAGCATCTTGAGTTTCTCAATAATGGGCCACGTGGTGGGAATAGAATGGGAGTTCTTACAGTGAAGCATGTCACTGTATGTCTTGTAGGTGTAGTATGGACCTGTCAAAATCCAACACAGGAAAACCACAAAAACATTCATACAGTGAAAAACTTATAGTTTTGCGGCATTAATAGACCCTAAAGGGCCCATACAATGTGATTTTTTTTGTGCAATCCTTGAAAATATGTCCCATTTGACCTTATTTTCAATTTTCATTTTGCCATTTTTAAGGATATTTTGGTGCCTTTTTGGTTTTTACGATAATGCAAATGTGTGATTTCCAGAAATTTTGATAATTTACTGTTGTAAATTTTGGCAGTAAGCCAATAAGCAAACTTTTCTCACAAATGTTTTCAATGAGCACATTTTTGGGATCACAATTGGAACAGAAAACCCCAAAACTGAACAGTGTCTTCCTGAAATGACATCACAGCAACAGGGCGGGCCCTCAGTTGTCCAGTAAAGCACAGCAAATTATAATTGTCTAAAAAGTGCATTTTTCAATATAATTAACTAAAACGGAATGTCAAAAAGTATAACAGACTCTTAAAAACATTTTTATCAATTTTGATGTTACACAAAATAGACTCAGTGCTTAAATACCCCCTAACTTTGACAGAGAAAGTTCATTTAGGTTTTGAACAAATACGGGATATGGTCAATAAATGTAGCATGTGAGGTGTGACCCAAATTTTCAGCCTCTGTATGGGTATTTCAGTTCTTGTGTTTTCGGGCCCTTATAATCACTGAAGGGTGAAAAGTCGTAAAGTCTGTAACGAGCAATGAATAAAGCCCATCAGGCTGGCATTTATCTCTGGTTTCCTTGGCATGAAACAACTGAGAATATTTCTATTCCCCCTGGATGGGATGCCAGTCCATCGCAGGTTACTCCCCAGCTAATGTCAGTACCCATTTACACTCCTGGGTGGAGAGAGGCAAGTGGGGGTGAAGTGGCTTGCCCATGGACACAACATATGACCAGCAGCTGGATTCGAACCCCTGATCCTCTGATCATGAGTCACAAACCCTAACCACTAGGCCACACACCCCCCTTACACTGAAGAGTGAAGTACCTGAAAACAGTCCAATATAGCAGTAGCTATAGTGACAGATATCAGCGATACTCGGTTCCTGAATGATAGCTTCGTAGCGAGGTTTTCCATTCTGCTGATTATGGTTGATACTTGCATCTCTAGCTCTTGCTTTGGCTGTGTAGGAATCCTTGATCTCAAACGAGATACCCACAAGCTGGAAACGATAAGATAAATTCTCATTGCACCAAATGTTGTTGAAAAGTTAATTGATAAATGTCAAATTAATGTTCTCAATGTTGTGCCATTGTATGACCTTTAGCTTTCTCTCAGGATGGGGAAGACTAACATGGCTAAAAGGTCCAGCCTACCAACATTTTATTGATGCAAACTCCAGTCCACATTGCCTGAAAAGTCTCTTTATTGGATTCCAAGATTCACAGATACTTTTCTAAAATTCTCACAAATTTTTTTCGGAAACTGTTTTTAACATTTTTAATAAACCCAAAAAGAAATAGTTGTAAATCAAAACCTGGAACCAAAGTAGCTTTTATTTTTGTTACCTCTCCTCTCTTAATTTAAATCCTAAATTCAAACCAACTATTCGTCAAGTTAAACATTAAGATGGTATGAAAATCACTGTTGAAATAAATGCTAACTCAACTCCACAAAAAGTCCTCATTATTCCATCACAAGTCAATCATAACTTATCTAAACTAAGCCAAATCACCGTACAGTACTCTTCAAATGAACTGCGACAAAATGTCACTGTTTTCCCCTTCCCCTTTAACTTGTGACTGGATTTGTGAATGGACTTGTGATTAACTTGTGGCCGTGAGACTTTTGATTACTGACGATGCACTTGTGAAGTTGTGATAGACTCGATTGTACCATGTTTGGGCATTGACGTACCCGTAGAGTCAGAAGCAACTGTACAACATTAGAGAAACCTGTTGGCACTGACAAACCAATCAGATAACCAAGCCTGAAGAGGAGAAGGTAGGTAAAGTTGAACGCAAAGCTCCATAGGTGACACTTCCTGTTGACAAAAACAATAAATACAAAGAATTACACCGAGGCTATCGTTACGGCAGTCGACCATCAGGTTCCCTGACAATATTCAACATTAGGATCTTTGGCTCTTGGAACCAGATACGGAGGTATCCAGTAAATTGGCCACATTTATGGGGCTAGGAGTAGGAACCAGACTACCAATGAAATGGTTCTCTGACCTTATTTCCATGAAAAAAACACCTCTGAATCCATGGATCACTACATGTTAATAATAAATGTAATTTGCTTCGATAAAAAGTAGGATTTGATTAAGAACATAAAGTAGGCCTATAGGACTGTTCCAAGTCCAACGTAAACCAGCTAACAAAACACTCTGGTTGGATGAGCAAAATGTGATTAGGCCTATTGTTGATGTACCCTAACGTGGCGCGGCCCCTAACGTGGCGCACTTTGATTTTTCGCCTGTAGCGCCTAGCTAGAGCAAAAGTTTTAACTGAAATTTCACAGAAAGTGAAATTTCATCAAGTTCTAAACACTCCCGTTCATAAATTGCGAGTTTATTTACCCGCTACAAAGTTAAAAGAAAAAATTATTTTGGCGTGATTTTCCGATTTTATTTTCAAGTGCAAAGTGGAACCTTTGAAAATGCCCCGAAAAATAAGAAAATAATTTTCTGACAAACATCTGGCTGGGTATGTAAGTAGAAATAATGATGATTTATCAGAATTAATCAAGTTTACAGAAATTCTTAAATGTTAATTTGGAATTTTCCGAGATTTATTTAAGTGCGCCACGTTAGGGAACACTCCGCCAATTTGTGCCCAATTTCCGGACGCCACCGTTTTTTAATTTCGGCTTAAATTTTATGAAACCGAAATTGTTCACGGAGGTTAAATAGCAAGCATTAATAAGGTAAAAGTACCAGTATTTTACTGCATGAATTTGAGGTTTGTCAACAAAGAGGTTTGGCAACACTACACGAGGAAAGTTGGGTAAGCTTCGAAGTGTGCCCGCCACGTTAGGGGTAATCCTTACTTTTAGGACCCCGTTCCTATATAGGAAGGGAAAGACTCACCAAAACAGTTGACTAAATGACACTCAAAATTGACATTCTGATACTTCTTGGCACATCTGAACAATTGGCAATGACACCTTCTTGACTTCTAAAGACTGCTTTAGCCTGCAAAAGTCACTTTGGTACTGGACAGACATCTGCAAAAGTCAGTTTTGAACAGAACTCGTAAAAAATAGAGGTGTCCTAAAAGTAAGGATTACCACGTTAGGGAACACGACTATATATACATGTAGTCTAGATTCGCAGTGGTGTTTTTGCAATTGATAGTGTTGTCCTTTTTATTTTTGATTGAATGTTAACCGTTTCAATGTAACAATTAATAACATTTCACAAATTAATTAGCGAGAAAGAATGTTGCAAGCTGAGTACGTCATGTACGTGATACGAAGGTCAGTCATTTTTATTGGCACTGTGCAAACATGTTGAAAAGACATAATTTGGGGGACTCTGTGAGAAACATTTTTAATTTTGTTGTAACGACGTTAGAAAATAACTTGAGAATGCACTCAACTCTCCACAGACTTTGTGCACAACCACAGAAGTATCGTCAGCATACAACATTCTTTCGGGGCTTTCTACCCTATCTCAGTATCTGACATGGCCGCGCCCACCTGTTGGCACCAATTCCTCGTATGATGGCTACCGTCACAGCTACCGATAAAACTGAATGGTACGTCTGCCAACCACACAGCCCGACCACCATCACAACACCCACACAGGTTGAGATCAACTGCTTCTGGATCGGACTCTTGACATATTTGATCACTTGTCCGAAACCAACCGAGGATAACAACACGAAAACGTAAATTATTTCTGTCGGTGACATCTTCTTAAAACGAACTTCACCAAAACTTTGCACGGCAAGTTCTGATTGGTATTGGTATCCGCCGCCGCAAAGTTATAAATCGGTTTACACAACGATTGAAGCGGCACCAGCGACACGGGGAAACTTTTCAGAACTTTCCCACTTGAGGGCGATATGACACAAACAGGTGCGCATTATTTTTTCCGCATTGGCCCAAAGTTAGATAGCAATTTGGCACACTTTATTATTATTATTATTATTTATTCGGCCAAATTACAAGGTACAACAAGCAATTCACAAAAGTATACAAAACTAAACAAAAACAATCCAATCCAAGCTGGCCAGGATTGACAAAAGTATAATAAAACACTGTGACTCGAAAGCCTGTCAATCCTAACTTGAATGGTACATGTAACATACAAAATATATTAAAAATTAGGTATAAAATTCAATGAAAAATAAGACCGCCTTAAAAATAATACTTAAAAAGATAAATAGATTTAAAAGATTACAGTTTTCTCAAGGCAAGAATAGCTGGCATAAAAACCTAACAACTGCAGATTATACAAGACTGGGGAAAAACAGACAAACAAGCCAAAACAAAACTAACAAACACCCCAACAAACTAAGAAACAAAACAAGACAGGATAAGACTAAACAAAATGTAACAAAACAAGTCAAGACAAGAGACAAGTCAAAGAGACAAGACAAGACAAGACAAAACGAAACAAAACAAGACAAGACAAAACAAAACAAAAAACAAACAAACAAACAAGACAAGACAAGACAACAACAACCACACAACAACATAAAAACACAGAACGAAAGATTGATACAGTAAACAAAATAATTTAAAATGAAATAAAAATAAATAATAATAATAAGCAATAAAAACCTGATAGAGAAAAGTAAAAAATACAGTTGACATGCGAGAAAAACTACGTCAAAAAAATATCCATCCAATGAACAAGAAAAGCAACAACAAAAGTATCAATAACAAAATAAATACAAGTAATAATAAATGATAAGCAACCGGAAAAATAGGCCTGAAAACCAACATTATTTCAGACATAAATAAATGAATAAATAAACAAACTTAACCACAAAAGAGGAAAATAATATAAAATAAAATAAAATAAAATAAAATAACAATGAAATAAAAGAATGATGGCAGTTTACAGTGGAAAAATATACACATGAAATTACTTTAAAAAGATTAAAGTAGATCAAAAGAGTTAAACACTTGGGGGGGGGGGCCTATTTCCAGCTCAAGGTTTTAACACTCATAATAATGGGCGGATAATCGGGTGTTAAACAGTGTGAATGAATCAATTAATAGAGAGTCCCTTACATGCGATGGCAAACTACTCCAGATTCGGGGGAAGACATGACTAGGTGTGTTTTTCAGGGTTTGAGTTCTAGCATAGTGGTGACTAAATGTGAGACAATCCTGGTGACGAGTGTTCACTACTGTGTTGGCCTTCACTGATTGGCAGTCAACTAAGTTAAACAGGACTTTAACTGTGAAGGAAACTATGTGCTTCTGTCTACGTGTATCTAGAGTCATCCAATTCAAAGCATGCAATCTGTCCTCATATGACATTGCACCTTTGGGCTGTTTGAGGCACATTCTACTTGCCCTTCTCTGCACTCTCTCAAGTTTGGCTGCATTGGATGCTGTGTATGGGGACCAAGCTGGCAACCCGTATTCCAGTACGGGCAAAACAAGTGAACGATAGAGGGATGTCAAGGCCTTGGTCGAAGCACCACCCGCAATATGCCAGATAAAGCCTAATGTCTTATTGGCCTTTGAGACAGTGGCATCGACGTGATCGTTCCAGTTCAGTGAATCGTTGATGATTACCCCAAGATATTTGAATGTAGGTGTAACATTGAGCGATTGTCCGTGAAGAATGTAACTTGGAAGAACTGCTGGTTTCCGGGATCTGGATATGTGCATGACCTTGGTTTTCTTGATATTCAGCTGCATACCATTGAGATTACTCCATTGTTCAAGTGCAGTCAGGTCCAACTGGAGGGCGAGTTCATCTTGGGGTGAGAGAATTGGCTGATAGAGGAGTGTATCATCCGCAAAGAGTGCACAGTTTCTGACTTATTACGAGGCGTTCTCAAATGTAGGGGGGGGGGGTAATCATCATAATAAACAGATCGATAAGTGGAAGCTGGAAGAAATTACCTTTTCTGACCACGTTTGTTACGAGTACGTTTTTGACATCATTCTAATATAGCTAGCCAATATATCTTCGCTATTAAAAGACAACTTGAAAATATCTATGAAAACAAACTCAATGACTTTCTTTAGGCCGTAGAGCTACAAAAGCGTTTTCACCCTATTCTGGGGGTGTTCTCCGAGGACTGAGTCACGGGCGGTCGGGGGATTACACGTGGAGATAGATAGCACTCTATCTTCAGTTGAGATAGCCTATCAAATTAAAGGTAGGCCTATACTCGGGATACCCGGATTATCATGGTATCACAACACAACGTGAACACTCTTTTAGAGAGGTTAATTTTGGTCGTGAAACAGCTAATTAGCAGGGCCAGATATTCTTCTGCCATCTGATCTCGGAAACGTAATGACTATTTTTTTTTTGGGGGGGGCAGTAGAATTGCTAAGCTTTATTATTACGGTAGGGTTTAATTGCTCAATCAAAATAAAGGCGAAGCATGAAATAAAATCGCGCTGCAAGGACATCGAGGATCGGGAGCAAAATTTCCAACATCACGACTTGCTGGCACTTTGCCAAAAAAATTAAACCGGACACGCGCACTACCCGCTTCACGTGGCATTCAGATCCAAATCACTGATCCAAATCCCGGTTTTCAGTGTGACGTCACAATGACGCGCGCGCAAACTTGGAACTTTATCGGCGACTTCTGTCGCGCCTTGGTAACATTATGTTAGTTTGTGTTTGTGTTTCGATCAGTGAACAGTGTTTTCGGAGAATATAGCGATTCAGGATGTACAACTACTCAAGTGCGTACGCAGCGGCCTTTTCAGAAAGTTACAAGTAAGTAAATTTTATTTAAAAATATAAAATTTGTACTTTCTTAAGTTTTTGGCAGACGTTTAGAGCGTGTAAATAGAGTAATGCGTCATACGCCATGTCCGCACATCCTTCAACAATGAAGGCATAATGCGTAGGCCTATTGAGCGCGACCCTTGTTTAGGCGTTCGAGCTTAATTTGCTTAGAAAAGATCCCGGAAAGTTCGTCAGTTTCACAATCTCATTGTCTTTAATTGATACATTTTTTTTAAGTATAGCCTATTGTAAAATAATACGATACGTTTAGTCCTCAAGGGGCCTATAATTTCTTTCATTTGAGGTGTTTTGTGTTTTCTATTAACTTTTGTATAGCACAATAAATTCAGTAAGATTATTTAACACCCATCAAGGCGCTGATCGAACTTTGAATGAGATATAGAGCAGAGTTTTGTCAGCATGTGCGTTTGCAAGAATGCTTCATGCATTCGCCCATTTCCCCCCAAATGATTGAGGACAATATTTTCATCTGATGGCAGCCAACAGGAACCAGACCAACACTGTTCTCCTGAAAATCCGGGAATGTGGAATGCAAACCCATCATTAATATAAGATGTCGCTTTTAACGTAAACAAAGTCGAACTCATAAAAAACCTGTCTGTCTGCTTCAATTAAATTCCAATAAGCTCAAACAAAGTTAATGAAAAAAAATAAGTTTTATGCATTGCAGTGAAAATTTAATTTTATTCCAAATCGCTCCAAAAACAAAGATGTATGAAACAAAATAACTGGAATGCATTGCAGTGAAAATATGTCTTCAAAGTAACACAAGGTGATTGCGACATTATTCAGTAGCGGATCTAGGGGGATTCGCAAGCCTCTTCAGCCGCTGAGTGTATTATGTTATGAAACTGGGCCCAGAATAATACATGGAATGCTAAAGTTCGTAAATATATTCTCAAATTGCCTTAGAACGCAGGAGAAAGCATCGTAGATAGAAGAAAAAAATCCCAGGACCAAGCCCCGGATGTCAGGACGTCCAAGGGCGGATCCAGAGTACATTTGTGTTTGGAGGGGGGCAAACAAAACAATGTTGTTCCTGCATAATTTTAATTACAAAAATTACGGCGTGGAGTTCGGGACCCCTTTAAGGGCCCGCATATTTTTTTCTTGGATTTAAGATGCCCTGTTTTGCGATCTGAGGAAATTTCTGACCACTTTTAACCAATTTCTTTTCGCAAAAGATGGTTGTTTACCCAGTGGCTGCTTTTTTTGCGACGTCACTTTCAGAAAAAAAAAATGGGTTCGTAATTTTCTTTTTTTGGGGGGGGGGGGGACCGTTAACCCCCCCCCCCCCGAATCCGCCGTCGAGACGCCCTAGCACGTGTACACTCCATCCCTCTACCTTCATATCAATCCTCCGTTTACTGAAAGCTATATAGACCCGGTCCTGTTATGTATAATATTGTTTTATTGATCATTCAGAAAGGCGTGTGACTCGGATCCCTCGACGGCAGACGGCGGGCAGCACTACGGCACCTACGGTCCCTACGGTTCTGCCACCGTCCGAGGCGGACGGTGTCCGCACTCGGCTCGTGACGGGAGCGGGCATCCACGGGGAGCTGACACCCACCCAAGATCACGGAATGCCGGTCAGCCCATGACTGGCTTCCAGCGGGTGTCCCCAAGTGGATATGTCCCTCGCCAGATTGATTCCGCTAAGGATGAGCGGAATCTCAAGCCACCTTTACAAGGCCCCCGAACTAGGTGAGTTTTTTTTTCAAATCAGCAGGCTAATTTAAAAAAGGGCAGCTAAAAAGAGAATAAACAAATAAAAATAAAATGACACCACTCCCCACCGTCCTTTCTCCTGCAATTAAAACAAAGATAAAGAAAAAAAACCCAGAGCACTTTGCAAAAAATTTCAAATCCAATTAAAATTAATTAATGAAACCTAAAAGTTAGAAATAGAATCATTATAAGAAATAATTCACCCAAAAATCATGTCAGCTGAAAATGCAAAATGAAGTCAACCTGAAAATGCGAAACATTTTCTCAAAGACTCATAATACTGCACCATTATTAGGCCTGTTATATGTCAATTCCTGACTTCCACAAAGCATACAGTTGTCCATTTATCTTGAACAAATAGATATTGGAGTGAAATTTTACACTTGTACTTCAATACTTTCTACCCATTAAAAAAATGTTTCCATTAAAGTAAAAGACAAATACCAGACGTTTTCTCATTATAACAGAATAGCCTATCTGCAACCAGGGACGCAGAAGAATCTCTAAGATATATATTTAAATCACAAAATACCTGAAATCCACCACGAGAATGTGTTGGACACGCAGTTTTGCAGCAAACAATTCCATTTTCATTTCCCCTCAACAGGAGGCGTTTCCCCCTTCGGAGTCTTTTTGAACGCAACAAGGTTCGACCTCTGAACATCGACGGTCCCTCGTTGGCATCAGAAGCACGCCCGCCCCGCCCCAGCGCCCCAGTTGACTCGGCCCACTCCTCCTTGTTCATTGCCTCATCGCAAATCTCTAACACCACCCAGAGATCAGGCAACTTGGACGGAGCCGGGCAGTCCCGTAAGCTGGCGAACATCAGCAGCGACAGGACGAGTTTGAGTCCCCCAGAAGACGACATTGGCAGGCCGCCATCTGTCGTCGTAGGACAGGCACTTGTCCCACCAAAATCAAGGTGAGTGCCATCATCGCTATGTGAGGGAATGTTCTATAGCAGAGAAAGAAGTAGGCCTATCCAAAGCATGGATTACAGCCCCGAACGGAGACTGTTATCGCCTACTATATTTGTATACTTCCAGTTCGTTGGCATAGAATTGGCACACTTTCGTCAAAAATGTCGGTCGTTTTTAAACAAAAGTGAACATAGGTCCCCGCAACCCATTTTATCTCCACAAGATTAGATATGGGTGTTGTCCAGGAGGAATTACGATCTATCTGAGGCACTGTGCCCTTGATTAACTCTCCCCCTCCTGTGTGTTTCCTGGAATTTTTTTCTGTTAGTCAGGTGGGCTGACTGTCTAGAATATGTCGGTGGGATGAAATTAGACCAGTCATTCAGTTAGTGAGGTGGTTGCTTGTTCGATAACCAGTCTCGTTAGCATCTTTCTTTTTCCTGGAAGTAGTTTCTTATTAGACTTGAAGCTCAATCAAGGGATAAACGAAACGGGAAAACAGATACAAACAAGTAGAATGGTCGTGGTTATATATGTCTTTTCGATATTAACAACCAACAGAAAGAGCACAGAATAGTGCAATCGAAGAATTACCTTGATGCATCCATTATACAAAATGGCCGCCACCTATATACGTTTCTTTCCGTAGGCCCAAGCGACCGTGGAAAACGAGACTTCTATCTCTCTTTGCTCCTCCGAGTCGCGGGACCAAGACCACCGTTCAGCCTTTCATTACACCACAAGGGCAATCGGAAGGTCAAGTGGGCCGACCTAGGTCACTGAAAGAAGACCACAGTGACCTAGGTCATGTCAATCGACCTAGATCACTGAAAAAAGACCACAGTGATCCAGGTGCCCAGAGCCACTACACCAGTGCTCTGATAAAGAATCGAGAAGCGAAGGGATTTGGAGGAAATGGTAATTATATCTATCTGACAACCTTCATTGCCGACACAATCATTCCTTAATTCATCTAGGACAGCTGCATAATTTGTAAATTCATTTCCTTGGACTTCTGACTTCCAAATAAAAACCCCTTGTGAGCATACATCACCCTGAATAATTCCAAAAAAAAATAATCACATTTTAACAAAGACAAGTGTTCCTTGTTACACATTCAGTTTGTTCTGCTAACAGAGTATTGTATTATTCTCACCAGCATCAACTGGAAAGATGCATCGTCGGCACGGCAGTGCTGCCATGGCAACAAGACCAGTCTACATCAACCAGCCCCTCTCGATCCCAGAAGCACCTCAATGTGACCGGGGTCATCTCCAGTCAAGCTCACCCCCTGCTCCGAGTAATGATAATCCCATCTCATCACAGCAGCAGGAGAAGGTTACGAGCATCATCGTCAATGACAATGACAGGTCACTCCCAGCTTTAACTCCTAGGGATGCTTCCTTTCGCAATTCCTCGGTGTGCGTCTTGCCTTCATATCCATCTGACTGGCAAGGAACAACGATGGAGGATAAGATAACATCAGACAAGGAAGTAGCAATCCCTAATCCAGATCCTCTGACGTCGATCTCAAGAGGAAATGGCAAACCTTCTGAAATCAGCTCAGCGTCGCAGTCATCCCCACTGCAAGACAGAGAAGATGAAAACGTGACACCCGATGACAACTCAGTGTCGCAGCCTGTCTTGCAGTGTTCACCTACCAACGGGAAGGATGCGTCCTGTGATTTCACGACGTGCTCTTCAGATCTTCAGGTTCAGGAACAAGAAGACGATGATGAAGTACAAAATGATATAGAATCCATCTTGAAGCCTGTATCTCTCTGCTCCGCCGCAACAGATGATGAATTTCCCACCAACTCCCTCATTTGTTCATCGCAGAGGCTACAGGCTGAAGTCGTTGAAGATGACGACAAAGCATTATATCTTGAAGGTTCTAATTTGAGACCAGGACCGACATCCCCTTCAGTAAATGATGCACCATCTTCACCAATAACACCAACCTCTTCTGCAACGTCATCACAGGATCATGACCAAATGTTGACGAATGAAAACAGAGACAGTGATGATAGGAAACCATCTACTTCAATCGAAGTCCCATTTGTAGCCGTACCCAGTCCATCTGCACTCTCCGAGAAGATGGAGGCCTTGGAGAGAAGTGTAGACGAAATATGCGATGATGAAGGATCACCATCAAAACAAGCATCTGCATCTTCAACATCAAGAAGTGGTTTCTCCATCTTAGGTCAAAGTTTTACAATCTCACAAGAGAAATTAGAGTCGGCAATCGTACAAGATGGAGACATGGCATCTGAGAATGAAAGGTCCATCTTGGTGTCGCAGCCTGCCTTGCAGTCTCCACTTACCAATGGGAATGATGCGTCCTGTGATTTCACGACTCGCCCTTCATATCTTCAGGTTCAGGATCAAGAAGACAATGATGAAGTACAAAATGATATAGAATCCATCTTGAAGCCTGTATCTCACTGCTCCTCCGCAACAGATGGTGAATCTCCCACCAATTCCATCATTTGTTCATCGCAGAGGCTACAGGCTGAAGTCGCTGAAGATGGCAACGGAGCATTAGATTCTGAAGGATCTAATTCAAGACCAGGACCGAAATCCCCTTCAAGAAATGAAACACCATCTTCACCAATAACACCAACCTCTTCTGCAACGTCATCACAGGATCATGACCAAATGTTGATGGATAAAAACAGAATCCGCGATGGTGAGAAACCATCTACTTCAATCGAAGTCCCTTTCTCTGCCGTAACCAGTCCATCTGCAATCTCCGAGAAGACGGAGGCCTTGGAGAGAAGTGTAGACGAAACATGCGATGATGAAGGATCACCATCAGAACAAGGATCTGCATCTCCAACATCAAGAAGTGGTCTCTCCATCTTACTCCAAAGTTCTACAATCTCACAAGACAAGCTAGAATCGGCAATCGTACAAGATGGAGATATGGCATCTGAGAATGAAAGGTCCATCTTGGAACCTTGCCCTCCCAATGAAACCGACGTCACTACCTCCATCCCCATGGAAACCTTATCTGTGATATCATCACCACCTCACAAGGAGGGGAGACAAGGTGGAGACCAAGGTGGTGGTTTGGAATTGATCTCAAAGTCTGTGTCTCCATCTCATCTCTCTGTCTCCTCCACGTCCAAATATTCCTCTTCGTCAAGGAAACTAGGAGCAGGGACGAATATTGACAATGATGATGGAAAAAGCTCCTTAGTGTCATCTATGAACGATGTAAGAATTGTTAGTTAGAAAACATATGATGTTCATGAATTTTCAAAAAAAAACAACTTACAATACGTCTACATGAAGTTCAGAATTTAAAAGAAGGTATTTCACGATATTTATTATTTTTTTATCGCTTGTTTCAATGCCAAGTATACTTGTAATAATTATTATCCTGACGAATATTTAGGAATATTGAAAGTATCACTGTTAATCCACAGCAGTCAGAGTCAACATCAAGTGCAGAAGCAAATGGAGCGCCATCTACGGTGGATGTTGACCCGGATGACGAAGAGCCAGTGTCAGGCAAAAACATACAAAAGTATAAAAGATTCCCACCTCTGCATGAACAGCGACTCGCTGTGAGTATGATACAAATTGTACATCACCATAATTTTAAACATCTTCAGAGATAAGTTTGACCGATTGAATCTTTTATAATGCTTAATTGATACCATATAAATCATACATTGTCTTTAAGGTACAGCTTATTATACTCGTGCATGTTAGAAAGCATCCGTTATAGTTTTAGGATTTTTTTATGCAGCTCAAGATGAACCCGGCAATTGCTCTGCAAAGCTCATCTCCAGATGACTTGGATCGTTGGGTGGATGTTGTGCTGAGTTGTGTTGCTCGCAGGGATAAGATGCG
Organism: Patiria miniata; assembly: GCF_015706575.1. Lineage (NCBI taxonomy): Eukaryota > Metazoa > Echinodermata > Asteroidea > Valvatida > Asterinidae > Patiria > Patiria miniata. The sequence goes on along the minus strand of NW_024037069.1, from coordinate 44,406,376 downwards.
ACAAATGCAACTTGCTTCCAACTCCAAGACACCTTACACAAGAGAGGAGGCTCTCGTGAGACATTACGAAATTTTACAATATCTACGAATTTAAGAAATGCCGGAGTCTGAGTTTATTTCAATAATGGTCGAAATAAGCTTTGGCATTATCTCAATTTTGAAACATCTTCATTTTTGTGTGTGTTTTTCTCCAGGAAATTCAAGCCAACGCCGCGAAAGCAAAAGACATAATGCGCCAATTGAACCAAATGACCTCCTTATCGACGGAGGATGAAGAGTCGAGCGTTGAGAGTTTGAGTTTGCAATTAGCCTCTCCAGTAAATTCTGCCAGGAAAACTTTAAATAACAGACAGGACAAAGAACTGCAGACTATAGAAGATGCCTTCGTGACGTTCGTATCTCCAATATATTCGGAATCTTCTTCATCCATAACTTCAAAGAAACATTCCGCCACAGCTTTGGAGAAACCCGGAGAAAGAACTAAAATAAGCGACTCGGATCAACAAGAGGCAACGCCAGCTGGACGTCCAGAGTCTTCCATTTCAAAGCTCTCTGAGATGATATCTGCAGAAAGTAAACCAAGGGATGTTGCCAACAGGGCATCCTCATGTGACAACCAACCTTACATCTCGAAGAAGTCACCTTCCAATGATTCATTAAGTAAAGCATCACAGGCTAAGAAGGACACCTCAAGTCCTCAAGAGGCCGCTTCTGAGAGAGATGCAGAATCTTCTTCATCCATTGCCAATAAAGCATCATCGGGAGAAAATCACCATTCGCCACGACCGAAAATCTCGACGAGTTCCGCTTGGAAAGATGCGGCAATATCTGACTCCACACCCGGCACAGCCAATGCTTCTTCTGAGAACTCCCAAGCAACGCAGGATCCTCAGGAAGGACTACCAGAACTCACAGCCTATCCCTCAATCGATCCCAGCGAGTTGGAGTTCATTATGTCTGACAACGGAAAGGAAGTGGCACTTGGGTCGGGTTCTTGTGGTGGAGTCCTACTGATGCGTAATATAGAAGACAACACTCCCCTTGCTGTCAAGGTGCTGGTTAAAAACTTCTCTGACTTACAGTACGAGGTGGCAGCCATGCATGCGGTGATGAACTGCCCCTACTTCCCCAGATTTGTAGGAGTCATCGATTACTGTTCTTACGCCCAAGAGCTTGTGGGCGGTGTGGACAGTAACATGGCTTTCAACTTCAGCAAGGCGCGGAACGACTACGATCTCTTATACGCGTTAGAGTGGCTGCACGTCTGCCGTGATGTCACGGAGGGACTCAAGGCTTTACACGCTGCTGGCTGGCTTCATAACGACCTACACTGGAATAATGCCATGGTGTGTCCCAATCCACCAGGCTCTGAGGTGGCTTGGTGTGGCAAGATCATCGACCTGGGACTCGCCTCGCAGATATCAAATCCAGGCCCAGTCGCGATCCTGGATGACGAGGAACAGAGGAGGGTCTATAAATATAGCAAACATGTACGAACAAAACCTAGACAATTAAAACCATGTATGTGCCGTTATCTTTCAATTTTAATCCATATTTTTGTTTTTGATCTGTGTTCCCTTTTGCATCTTTTGTGCTTTCTCTCCCCTTGCCCAACGTTTAAAAATGATGAGATTAAAATGTTCTTTACTCAATTATAAAACAAAAATTGATAATTTTGTAAGGATGACAAAGTCCAGCTTAACCAAATAAACATGAAGTGACGGAGAACAATGAATTATTACAGTCTGCGTAGGCTAAAGTAATTTTACTCTCTCATCAAACATTCATTTCCAGTGTGCGCCCGAGATTCTGGAAAGCAGAGACGCTTACAATGAGAAGACTGACATCTACAGCCTTGGCCATCTCTTCGTGCATTCTGTAGCCGGTGGTGCAAACTCCCTCCACGGTCTCCGTCTGCTAGGCGAGTCCTGCATGAGACGAAGTCCCGATGCTCGCCCAACACTTGAGGCCGTCTCGGGGAAACTAGGCGATCTCATCACGGAGATGATGCAGGCTGAGCAGCAGCAGCCTTCCAGCCCGACTCCCATTCCTCCTTCCTCAACCTCTCCTTCTCCTAATCTCCGTTGCCATCTCATCGCGGAGATGATGCAGGCTGAGGAGAAGCCTTCCAGCTCGACTCCTATTCCTCCTCTCTCCTCCTCTCCTCCTCCTAATCTTCGTTGCCATCTCATCGCGGAGATGATGAAGGTTGAGCAGCAGCCTTCCAGCCCGTCTCCTATTCCTACTTCTTCACCCTCTCCTTCTAATCTTCGTCGCCATCTTTGTTAGTTTATGAAATCCAGAATCGCACAGAAAGAGATCGGCCGCATTCAAATCGGATGTTTTTGACTACGATTACAAAGCAGTATTATGATTAGTGGAAAGCTGGGAGCATGCAAACCGTAGTGTCGTAGTCTAAAACAACCGATTCGAATGCGGCCGTTTAGGGCCATGTCACGCGACGCAATTCACGGCAAATTGTTCCACGCAAGACAGTAATCATTGCATTCCCTTTAATAGTCTGAGGTATCTCCATAAATTGTTAGTCAGTTAATGTTCTCCACTCCTCCCAGAGTTTGCTTTGTCTTACTGTGCATTTAGTTACCTCTTAATTGCCGATGAGAATTGCTTTGTTTGACTTGGCCCTTACAGACCAGAGAACTTTATCATGGTGGAGCCATTTTGTCTAGTTTCCAGAAGCATGACATTGAGAAATCACTGAGGCCACTTGAGTACAAGTAGTCACCAGACAGTGATTGTTGTTCTGCAATTCTCAGTTTGGTCATTCGGTTCAGTTGTAACATCCTTTGGTAACATTGAAAAACAAAATTGAAAACAATCTGCTCATTGAACCGATCAGCAAAAATACTACCAACGTTTACTTTTTCTGTGCGATTTTTGACAACTTATTATTCCATTAACAGGTAACAAAGATGGCTTTAATAAAAAAACAAATAATGGTCTAAAAAGAAGTGGCCTAAAAAGCTTGAAAGCAAATAATCAATTTAAGATTTGCTTTACGAGTACTTGTGTTATTATGCATAATTTTATTTGCATCAAAGATTGTTGAAAACAAAGAGGCATTTAACTTGATCTTAAAAGCGTTTGCAAACAAAAAGTTTACTTTGATTCTAAGTTCCTTTTTCACGTCCATGGGTGAGCAAGAAAATGATAACAGAATTCTAAACATCAAATCGAAAGAATCCATAAAATTAAACACAAACAAATATTTTTCACTCAATCACAACAGTCCTGAATCGTTCGATTTTCGTATGATTTTTCGCACATCGTATAGGGGCAAGGGTTAAGACCAGCACTCCGTGTGTTCAAGTGTTAGTTTTTGTAGGTGTCCCAACAACCTCGTTAACTTAGCGTTCGAGCTCCAATACGAGGTTGAATTTGACATCCACAATGACGTCACGTTTCTCTTGTCCGGAGTTCTGGTCTTAATTCCAGCCCAAACATGACATGCACTAATTTTTCTTCCTTCTATTTCATTAACTTGAAATATTTCCTAATTCTTTTTACTCTTTTAACTTGGAAAACCAAAGATCAATTATGTATTATTGATGAGCGCAAGTACCTTGATTTTACAGTTTGAATTGTAGTAACATCAGTTATTTTATTTCGCAACCTGTTGCCTCATGTATATATGTAGGTAGGCAGTGTGAAGACAAATCATGAAAATACTGTTATTTTTATTCAACACAACTTTGAAACCTCAACTTAACTTTGATTCAGGTCTGTTTGAATGTACGTGTACACATGCTTCTTCCAATGCAGCATATGTGCTTTTGTTTTATCATAGAATTAAGGTGTTTGTCATTACTATCAGAAATTTACTGTTGCCTAGATATCGGTCCTGCCGGGATATTTATTACATTCTTTTATGACATCATGGAGCTGTAAAACGCTGATACCTAGCACAGAATGAAACGATACTCTGACATCAAGCTGGTTTATGCTGTTAATGAAAAATTAGAATTGACAATGAATGACAAATAAATCATGCCAGAACGAAAAATCGTGTCGTCTCGTCTTTTTTTTCCAGTCGTGAAGTTTACTACAAAAAATATTACTTCCATTTCCTTCCACCAAAACCACACTTAAATGCAAATGAGGGGGGGGGGGGGTCTTAAAATATGTTTACAGTGCGACGTTGAAACTTTGAAAAGGTCGTCACCTCTGAAAAAAGAGGGATCATAATAAATTATCAACATGTCTGCGTTGTATATCAATAATACCTTATAAAGGTACTTCATTTTAAATTTGATGAAATGCTTGAAATGCATGTCTATAAATAAATTAAGTGGTAAACTCTTTAAAAATATAAATCTGCAAAAATAATTTCATAAACCTAATTTTATTTTACAATTATGGCCTACATCTCACAGATGATATAAGAGGACAGTCTACAAACAAGCTTCATATTTGCATTGGAAGATATAAACCCTATACGTTTAGGTGGAGTCAGAGGGCAATGGTTTTGTAACGTATAGTTCATGCTTGGATAGGCACGATCGATCCTATTGCGAATCCATTGTTACACATCAAAACAAAGAACAGCCTCCAAGTTACCTGCAACGCATAAAGCATTTAAATATAAACGTTTCTTAACATTTTTAGGTCTTGGTTTGGTAATGGATGGTTGGAAAACCGAATTATTATCACGCCCCATGATTTCTTTATTACCAAGGCCAGTACGGTTTTGTCAACTCGGGATCATTACATAATCCTATTTCTTCACGCGCGACGACACGGGGCCTAACTCAATGATAATCGGTATATTTGTCGAAGGACTTAAACGTTCTTTTGTGTTAGTCAGGAAACCCCCGCCTCGTATTCTATTCTCATTGTGAGAGGTCGTGTCCCCTGATTGTTACGCTGTTTGCCTTCAGTTGTGAGTCACGTCGACAAGATCTGTTAAAAGGCTGCACGTTCAATCATAGAGCAAGGAACATCAGTTCTGCGAATGTAAAGATGTCAAATCTGCATTAGTATTTTCGGTCGATCGCGAAGACTTCAGTTAGCAGTGTGTTCTTATAGGAACTGCCACTGTAAAGGTGCCATTTTGTGACATATTTTGCTCGGAGATCATACACAAGGAGTCTGCCTGCCTGTATATGATATTGCTATCTGTCCATACGGTGGATCAGCGAACACGAGATATATGAACGTTTCTTGTGTGGAGGATGCCCCCGTGTCAGCTGTCCATATCAAGGTGAGAACAGTAACTGAATCCTCATGTAATTATCCTGCATTTGGATACATGTATACAGTAGGGACAATGTACGTACATGTATTGTTTTACAGGGGCGTAGCACGGTCATTTTTATGGGGGGTATTTTTTTTTTGAAAAGGGCACTTGCACATCCGTTGTGAATTCCAGGTTTTTTTTCTCCGGACACTTGGCCTACGTCAAATCAAAAAGCGGGGTGAGGGGTGGGGTCGAGGGGGGGGGGCTGGTACCATCTGTCGATGGGGCGCTGTTCAAAACCGACAATAATGCACACAAAGGGGCAATATATGGTGCTTTTCAGAGCGATACATGTGCGAAATTCTGAAAAGGCACCCAAAACTGCAGATGCCACAAAAAAGGGCACCACTTCGTTTTGGGGAAATGGCACTTGTTCAGAAAAAGGGCACTTCGTAAAAAAAGGGCACTCTTTACAAATTATTGGGGGAGGGGGGTTAAGCCCGTTAAAAAAAGGGTATTTGAATGGAAAAAGGAAAAGGGCAGTCTTTACAAAATATTGGGGGGGGGGGGGGGTAAATACCCCCCCCCCCCTTGCTACGCCTATGTTTTAAGGGGAGGCTACGTTCAAAATTATAATGTTACATTTTATACAGCCGCCTTAAGGCTTAAGTGCAGAAAAACATGCAAACGAAGTCAGACCAATTTTACTCACACTTTATAGTAGTCCGAAAATGTGGTACTCTCAATACTCTGTATGAGACTTTATAGCTGACGAAATTAGGCAAAGACAAGGTCCTCAGTATTTCACCAGCCAAGTTTGAGGTCTCAGTCCAATTTTTATTAAAGGCTTTTCTTTATCATTCTGCATCTGAGAATGAAGCCAGGTTATTTCAATATGAAGCCCAATTAAGACTAGAACTGGTAAATGTCTAACTTTTTGAAAAGATTGACCCTTAAGTAGTCTGGTGGCATGACATCGTGACTGTGGGGAGAATGTGTAGAAATAGAGACGAGGTGCCAGATGTTTGTTTTGACGCAGTGGATTGATGCAGTATAGTAATGTGTTTTTGACTGGTTGTTTTTTCATGTGTCAGTCTCTTTCTTATACTGCACTTAAGTTTTGGAACTCCCATAGTACACAGTATTGAGAGTCCAACTTTTGTTGGACTACACATCATATTGACACGTGCATTATGTTACTCTGTATCACTGGGCGTAAATTCCTTATTGTTTGACTAGTTAAGTTTAGTTAAGACGTGTATTATCGATTCTCTTCGCTCAGTTCGCTGCATCAATGCGAAGTGCACACTCACGGTGTTTCACACTATAGAGGACAATACTGGTCCCCTATTCCCAAAGGCCCCAATTTGACGATGTGTACAAAGCGTTTGGGAGGTCTTCCTAAAAAGTTAAGAGTACAAACAAAAGAGGGACAATAGGGGGTCCCCAATTGCAGGCTAATACACAAGTCTTGTATGGATGTACGTGTTATGTTTGCGTACTTGACCTACCTGGATTTTATTGGGTCAAATGCCCAACCTCAAACCTCTATTGCCCCATGCGTCAACAATGTTGAAAATAAGAAAAATCTGTAAGTACCATAAGTTTCTTGAGTCATTGGTTAATTGAAAAATTTAACAGGTTAATCATGATTAATCAATACACCATTAAAGGTACCGTAAAGTAAGTAGAAAAAAAGACAGATAGACAAACACCGAAAAGTTATAAAAAAAATAATTTTTCCACATAATTCATGGAACCGTATAAACACACATTGTTTTGCCCGGCCTTATGGACATATCCTCAAAGTAGCAGGAGCGTTTCCCTATTAAAACAGCTTACTGCGATAGGCCTAGTGTATACGTATCTGGCATGTCTAATTTGTCTGAGCAGTCAAGATGAATTAGAGCTCAGTGTGATGAGTGAAAGATTAGAATAGGTTGCCACGCGTGATTGAAGAGCTGATTTCCTTTTCATACGAGAATGTGACAAGGGGGAAATTAAAACGTGATTGATGTTGTCGAAGTAAAGATTAGATCTGAAGATTATTTTCTTGATTGAATTCGCCCAACTTTGATGTTGAAAACGTGTGTTTGAATATGTTATCTTTCGAGCCCAAATATGTCAAAACGACGGGAAATGTTCATAAGGCCACCATTTGTGGTCCATTTGTGTCTGTTCAAGAACTAAAAGCAAAAAGAACTTACTGTTTATAAATTTTGATTTTGAAATTCAGTAAAACAAAATGTTGCCAAGAAGCCTTCCGTATGTGTAAATTCTCAAAGCACATTAACTCTTGGATTAAATCAACGACCTAGCTGCCAGCCCATCATTTTGGGCGGAATTTCTCAAATTGGCCGGTAGAGGGCAGTTTGTATTGCCAGGAATTGTTTAAACCAAAATGACATCAAGCAGCCAATTATCATGATCAATGATATAAATAGATTCTTTGTCCCGGATTTCATCAATGCACGGACGCAGCTGTTCGTTATTTCCATGCTGGGGTCCATTTCAGCCTTTGTACATGAACATTGTGTGATAATTAGTGAGACACATGCAGAGCACATGCAAACGATGTCATATTAGTGATTTGTATTTCGTATAATTTCGGTCAGTTTTTTCGCCCGTGAGAACGCACGACTCACGATTGCATTGCGATATTTCTGTTGCATTAACGGTATATAATTACATTTTAATTAGGTAGAGCATATACATTCAACTTTTTCCACGAAATGTTGTGTCATCAAAACGTACGTGTATCTGTCTGCGTGTCAAGCAGAGGACCAACGTGTTGCCGCATAAAGAAATCCCATTGTGATTTTCCATGCCTTCTTTCATTGGGTAGCAAAGAAAATTTCACACTTTCAACAAACATAATATATTATCCAAATAAATTACAAGGTAAAGTGTACCATAATTTACACACAATATAAACAATTTGATCATGTATTGTTTATATGTGCTATGCATTAGGACAATTAGGCTAATTTGATTTTATTGAAATTAGTGCCACCGCGCGCTTTTTATATCAATTACATCTTGTAGTCCGCAGCAACAATAAATCAATATCTCATTTTCTTTCTGTTTGAGAGAGCCTCAAAACTCCAACTTCGATTTAGGTTTCTTGAGAAGTACAGTTTCCATTATTAACAAGCCCTATTCTTGGGATACTGTGTTCAGATCTAGAACCTTTGGGAAATATACCTCGTAAACATAAAGGCTTGGCAAGTTTTCAGGATATCAAATTTGCATGCACAAACGTACAGGTTTCATAGAAATAAAATGTATTATGAGTGCCTGGTTATTCATGTATGCGCTTCGTGCGTCAAACCAACCATCACCTCAGGCAGATGGACTGCTGTTTTGAGCTCTGCATCTGGGACTGGGACCTGGCTTCTCCGTGTGTGTTAAAAAGTGGTTAGTGACCAAGGCGCCAGTCTAATAACGCTGGCAGCGCATTGGTGATGATTGTTATTATAGGCGCATGCTGAAAATCGTCATTGGCTATTTTGATTTCTTTTTTAAAACCTTTTCTTCGTGAAATTGGTTGTATTAATTTTATTCGACAACACACATTGTGAAATCATGAGACACAAATAAAATGAGGGTTTTGGGGTAACATTAGTCTTCGTAGTGTTGGATGAAGACAATGTGTTCTCGGTTTAATTGATTTAAATTTTAATATGTAAATTGAAACCAACCACCACAAATGAGTCTATTTTAAGGGTATCTTTATATTACATCATTGTTCCTTACTAGTAAATTAGAAAATCCAATAACATTATATTTCATCTTGTGACTGTTATTTGCTTCGTTTAGCGGCAAATTTGACGTACTCGAAGTTTTCAAGTAAGCTTGAATTGCAGTCGCCTAATTATTAATGTGCTTTTCTAGAGTTATACCTGCCAATGTTGTAGCAACATAAGGAACCGTCTGTAATGTCAAACGGTGCAGCACCTGGCAAGTGAACTTTTTTGAAGGTGAAGTAATTTCAGGGGCAGATCCATAGTTTTGAACCAGGTTTGACTCAAGCGAAGGTGTTAGCCGGTTTGGGGTGGGGTTGGGGTGGGGGTGGGGTGGGGGTGGGGGGTGGGGGGGGGTGGGGGATAGAGGGGGGGGGGTAGTTAGCAAGTACGTGCTATATGTTTCTGCATGGTTGTCCTATTTCCGGCCCCAGGTGGCGGCGGTTTAGACCACAACCCACCCACTCCGTAGGCATTGGCGTCGCGGGGGGGGGGGGAGGGGGCACTTGTCCCCCCTGAAAAAAAAGCCATATTGCTGTTAATTTGATGGGGGGGGGGGTAGGGCAAATGCTCCCCTGCTCACGCTCTGAAAAAAATGATAAATTGAGAATATAAGGAAAATGTTAAGGAATTTTTGGGAAAAATTAGCTTTGGCCCCCCCTGGAAAAAATCCTGGCGACGCCCAGTCCCGTATGTGAACCAGTGCATTTGAAATGTTCAAGATCTCGATCTACATCGCGCCTGTTTACTAGTCTACGCGGAGTTGCCACATAGAATTTTTTCATCAACTGCCAGCAGAAAAAAATCAATTAACTTGCAAATCGGTGCCTTGTTGACGTTACATATATTTTTTTTTTTCTGAATAAAGCGCATGCGCAAATTAAAGTAAAACACCTGTGTCAGTGTGTGCTATATGCGAGTCAATTCATATCGTACAGAACAAGTCAATATGATGTATTGTCGTCCGGTGTATATGGGATGTAATTTTTACAGCTGGAAATCTCCATTTTGAGATACTAATGGGAATATATAGACTGAAGTGTGAGGAGGATTTCAAATGCACGGGAAAGGTGAAGATTGCCTCAAGGGTACGTACAAGAACCCGGGATGTGTTGTCAATTATTCAGTGTTGAAGCAGGGAAAATGTCAAGTAGGGCCTATATGCTTACGTGCTCGTGCAGCGTTCATAACTCCATTATGGCATGTTGTATTCGTATATCGTAATATGATTATAACTATCAAGTGACCATGTAAAATTTAATTACTGAGTTAGATATTACAATTCTCTCTAGGGCCTATGCAATTCAAATTGCAACATTAAGACAGCATAAATGTCTGCTTACAGTGCTTACAGAGAATGTGATAAATCAATAGTATAAGAATAGCTTACGGGTAGTGTGCTGCACTTACAGGCTTTTGAAAGAAATCTTAATGTGGTTTTATTCGTAATTTCTCCTGTGTATATGCATATACATGTACATGTATTACACTTCGCTTATAGTGTGAACACTCTTCCCAACAGTAAATTCACCTTTATAATTTACTGTGTAACGGCTAAGGTGGGTGGAACATGTTATTTTTTTAATGTTGCACATCTGCTTTCAATTCGGAGACCAACGATAATAAACGTATGCGGCACAAGGAGATGAAACAAATTTGAATAATTTATGATTATATCAAGCGTGCCCGTCAAAGGTCCGACAGTCTGTGCGTGTTCCATAGAAAGCAATTTTTAGCATGTCGACTCGACTGCACTAAATCAAACATTCTGCAAACAATTCATCACGGGACCAAGATTCATATAATTCAATAAAGTGATCGCAGTACGGCTAGGTAATCAAATTTTGCTATTTTTAAACTTAACAAAAGGATTACTTTGTTCTTTTTGCATGTTGCCCCTAACGTTGACTGTTTTGTTTAGTCCATACTGAGAGATTTGAAGGCTTTTCAGCTTTGTTCATGCATAAATTATGCATGAAACTACTTGGTCGATCAACCGATACTATAGTGTCAGGGTCAGGGTTTTGATGGGTTGTTGCTGGGAAATTATTTTGGCTGATCCAGCAGTGTAAAACTTCAACGTCAATTGTTTTTTAACCATGACGATTACCGGTTTGCTGTCTGGGTGTGTAGGTAGTTATCGATCGGAGTCAAATATAGGGCCAAGGTCTAATTCACAAGTGACAGTCAGTCAGCCAGTCAGTCAGTCAGATAGGTACAAGGAATAGCAGGGCGTAAATCCCGGGGGATGGGGGTTGTATAACTTGTCGACCAGGGGGTGGGGGTGGGCTGTTGCATCATCCCACCCCATACTTTTTCGTGATGAGAAACAAATGTGGATTTCGAGGTATTTTTCGAACGTCCCAACAATAACAATGTATTCAATAGCACTGATAAGTGGATAAACAAAGTACCAAGGCGCTAACATGCGCCGTTTTCATGTAAGCGCGAGTATACATATTGATATACATCCACATCCTGAAGAGCGCTCCCTAGTGTAATGTGGTGTCAACCCCCCCCCCCCCTCACTTTTCAAATTTTCACGTCTATTCCTCTGAGACCAAAATACCTAACATTTCTCATGGCGTTGTGATAAACCAAGGTAATACCGTATTGCATCGTCTTTGCAAATTCGATCTTCAGAAATAAAAGAAGAAGTTTTATTAAATTAAACTTAAGATATTGGCTTTAAAAAAGGCAGTCTTTTCTTGCAGTGTACAATTGATGTTTCATCTCTGTGCCTGCGAGAATGTCCTGGTCTTATTGACGGCTTGTTTGTTTAATTTCTTTCCCTCGGGCTCGTTCTGTCTTTCCTTAACCTCGCATGAAGACTGAATTCAAAAGCAAATGCCAAGGTCTTTGGTAAACTGACGGAGCGGAAGAAAGTGTCCGTTGGCGTGGATAAGATGAAGTAAAATCGATACATTGCCGTCCTAAGATGTCTTTGAGATGTTTAGGAAACGTGCCTGATTGCAGACGTCTTTTTTCGAAAAGCTTTCATATGTCTAAGACATCGGAAAAGACTTGGGGCAGATATTGCAGCCTTCTATTGTAGCTGACAGACGATATTGCTTGTCTGAGCTGATACATTTGGCAGGTGGTACTAAAACCAATATAAAAAAGAAAACATTTCATTTTGCTTGAACATTTCTGATTATTGATATCAATTTCCTAATTATGTTATATCAATAAAGTAGAAAATAAATTATACGAAACAGAAATTTTTGGTTTTATAAATTTAACAGTGCAAAAACAAAACCACTGCGTGTGTGGTGAACAGCATTAATACCTTCCTGTTCTTGACGAATTATCAACAACGGAAACAGTTTAGTTCTGTGTTTTCAAGTTTTACATGACTGTTGTTTTAATAACTAATACCCCGATTTACCATACTGATGGGATAAATTGAGATAATGCACTTGTCGCACAATGGCAGCCCATTATCTACTGATGTGTTATCTTACGTTTGTCTGAGTTTGTAATAATACATTGGGTGGTGTTAATTTGCATATTATTATGGGGCAAAGGGCAACCATAAAATGAGCGGTTATAGACTATTTCACTGATAGAACGCGGAAGTTAACATTGAAAGTATCGATATGCCGCATTGTATTGTGGGACGATTTGCGCATCGATTGGGGATAACCTGCAGGTATCAAGTAAATAGGCCACAAATCATGAATAATTACTGTTATACATTCAAGTTATTTTATTTTAGCCAAGGAATTGGGGGATTGAAGACATATGGCACTGCATCTCTGGCCAGGACCTCGGGGCTTCCCAAATCTGAGCATTTCGTATGTAGTAGACCTGAGACATAATGACGTCACGCTTTGTTTACCTGTGCGCTGTCCTATGGGAGCCAAGTGGGACGATCGGCTGGCGTCTCCACCTGGGTCCCAGAGGAAAGCGCACATGTAAACAATGCGTGACGTCATTATGTCTTAGGTCTATTGGGTCCGAAAGTGGCGCTATTTAGCCTTATTGTGGAGGGCCCTGTTTTTCAGAAATGCTACGTTTCCAGTAATATCATTCGTTTTAAGGTGATCTTCTTCGGGTGAGAATCTCTTCCAAAAGTCATCGGTCAACCCACCAAACTCTCTTTTGTATTTTATTGATACTGAATTAAAACAAGCTTGACAATATTTGGAGTTTGAAAACTTCCTCAACCCCAACCCTCTTCAATCCTCCAAAGTCCTCCTGGAGGTTTTGGAGGATTTGGGAGGAGGAGTTTTGAGGCTGAATGGCACAAAAAATGTCGGGTGATTTAGAGGATGCATTCGAGTTCGTATAGGCTGTACCATGTATTGTTTATGTTCCGTCATGTATAATTGAGCCCTGCATTATGCTCGATATCATCCGCACTGCAACTGAATGTCGTCGGTAGTGCCTCAACCCATTAATATTGATTGCTGGGGATTTGAGTTGATTTAACATTGATTTTGAAGAATTGTGACAATGGTCACTCCTCTACTCAAGAATTTAAGAAATAATGGATGATTTTGGAGGATTGAGGTTGAATTCAATATTTACATGGTAGCAATTGGAGGATTTTGCAGGATTGCGGATGGTTAGTAGCCAAGAGGGCCCAGAGGTTAGGGTTTTAAACGCATGGTCCATATAGTATTTGGCAAAATAATAGACTTATTGCGAATGATGTGAACGATAAACTAACCGCTAAACCGCACTGATATGACTCATGCTGACCTAGTTATGAAAACTGCAGACCATGTCTGTGTTTAACTAAAAGATAATGCTATCTGGCTGAGCAACGTCCGTACTTTGATATTTAAATGATGCGGGGACTCACTGATGTTAATTTGGCCTCGTTAAGATAAATATTGAGCCAAATGTTGTTTTTGTTTACGCTACGGCAGGCTGACTTTGGGAGTAAAAAAATAACCGGGTACATCCATGGTTTTGTGTATTGTCTACATCATTTTTAACCTCGTACGCAGTAAATTCGTATTATGCATCCATGGACAAGGCCGGAGTACATTTTGTTTACAAAATTTGCTTTGTGGTCACGTGATGCCGACTTTCAGCAAACTGAACTACTTTTGCTACATCTTTTCATCCATTGCAGTATAGGTGGTTTTTAGGTATCGATACTCACTATACACTTTGGAAGGAATATAAATGAGACAGAATGCTATAGGGTGGCTGCATTGCATATCGGTAATCGACAGACATGACGGTCACAGGTACTAGGTGATTAGTTCAATTCCTGTTAAAGATTTGGTCACTTCTTTGGATTAAAAGTGCACGTGCCTAAACTTGTGCAATGGAAGAAATGACACTTCAAAAGTTGGGAAGACTGCTTCAAACAACTTCCGTCCAGGCAACGATGGTATTATAGGAATATTCCAGTGGGATGATAGTTTGTCCTGATAGGCCCGAAAAATGGGTCAGTCAATCGGTAAGATAACACCTGTTGCCTAGGCTCGCAATGATCGACGGCGCCAATAAAACCAGGAGCACTTGACGAGTAAATGTACCAGCCATAACCACACCCTTCCTTGGGTAAACCCTACTGCCATGCAACGGTCCCAGTTACTACAAACTACCTGTCTGACAACCAGAGAATGCTATCAGATAATACGGTGGACTTTGGCCACTCTGACGGCACGCCTTTGATGCAGCGCTCCGTTGGTGTTTTAGAGCTGCTGTTTCGGTACACACTCCGCACGTACAACAGAGCGATTCATCGTTAGTTGCTTATGTTTTCTGGAGCTAGTTGCACTACCTACCGTACCTATGGGATTCTGCGATCGACTTCGTGTTTTTCTGAGATTCTAATTCATCTGTTCGGGATATAATTTCGGTGTTTGTCAAGGTGAATCTCATCACGGATAACCACAGACATAATCCTCGACTTGTACATCATTGGTTTCAGTAAACAACAATTGGCAGCAACTACGAGAGTAATTTATATTTTGTTGATGTATGTGAGAATTATTTGTCCTACGCCTCATTGTTATATCTATCGTTTAAGCATATGTGCGGTCCAACTGCCCCATGCGAACCGGGAGCCAGATCCAGCGCATAGCATCAACTTTAGGGGATATTGCTCGTCGGAGTCACGGCAAATTACGACACTTTAAGATGTGATCTCGTCCCCTGAAAAAAAATCGTCTTCTGCTCCCTGCCTGATTGATGCATCATCGGACATCAAGGAGCAGTCTCTTTGAGTAGTTGTCTCCGCGGGGATGTTTATTAGCATCTTATCTCAAGCCATCGTGTATACGCCAAGAAGCATTGCTGTCTGCTCGGTTCATAACCATCCATGTACTCGCTGTTGGTGCGTATCACACGAAGTACATTTCAGCGGCTGGATTTCTGAGAAGTAAGAGGGCGGTACAACATGACGTCGTAAATTTATTTGAAAAGAAATTCGGTAGGAGAGATTTATCCTTTCAAATGTTCTGATGTCATTTGCTTCCTTGTTGTGGGAGCTTATTTCTACTCGAGGTGACTCGCAGAGCGCGGATTAACCCTAGCGGCAGCGTTGCAAGCGGATGACGTATAAGTAAGAAGCCGGAAATACAGACCGACATATTGGATAGTGTTGTCAGTGTATCGAAGTTGCTTTTGCATTAAATAAAGAACCAGCGCAGGTTTCGTTTAGAAAGTGAAGTAAGGGAAGTCTAGTGTGTGGAATTATTGTCAAACTGAATTTTGTGGTATGTCATATCCAGTATGGCAAAAGTGAAGAAATCGGGCAAATTGTCGAAGACCAAGCTGGGAGGCTCATCGTCCGGTTTGAGTTTGAGCGTGGAGCGGGGATCTGTACCGACCGGAGGGGCACAGACGCAGGGAGAGACGGCAGCAATGTCGGCAAGTCATAGCTACGATTCCGTACCAAGTCCAAGCTCTGAGTCAACCTACAGTAACGTTGGAACCTACGACCATGACAGGAATCCGTCCACAAGACAAGAACGAGAAGATGGATCCAGTAGTGGCAGATCGTATGGGGTTGAAGGAGAATATGATGACGTCATGGCACCCGATCCAGGAGGGGGACAGTATTGGTCAGATGAGATGAGTCGGGGAGATAGATTCGTAGGGTCATCCAGCACAAGGCAAAATAGTAAGTAAGAGGGCTTTGTGAATGGGAGATGGCTGGTGTGAAACTATCGGGGGGGGGGAGGTGGGCAGGTACAGTTGGTTCCCTTTCTGAGCTTTTATGTTCACGTCACACTGTTGGAAATAGTGAGTTCGCTAATCCTTGCTTAACGTCACACCTACTGCAGCTACTAATCCGATTTGCTAAGTATTATACATGTGTGTACATGTAACTCTTTGCTACAGACGAAACTGTGTATTTAGCAGTCTCATTCGATGCGCTCCATTCTTCCATTTTTTGTGTTCAACAAGTACTATTTACGAAAACTACCGCAGGTGAAATACTGTAAGCTACAGAGTATGATAAATGTCCCCAACCAAAAAAGAATAAAAAACACATTCTGTTCTCTGTGATTCTTGAAATGAAAGGATTTTATTGTGTTATACTGCATAACGGACGGTGGGTTCCAATATGCCATTAAAATGTCCAACTAAATTGTAGCTTGCTGAAGTTATAAAATCTAATTTTCTGATGACAGCTTGCAAGTGTAGTGGTTAAAACGATACCCTAATCATTCGATTATGTTGGAAGCCTTTCAAATCGTATTTGGGTAATTTCGGCAAATTTGCCTGCGGAAACCACTAGAGAATGACATTCCATCTTCAGTGGTGATTATTGGATTTCACCTTCGTATTCCTTGGAAACCATAGCTCGCACTTTTGCATGAATACCTGTGTTGCGCTTGCAACTGTTTTGAATAAAAGGGTAATTGAAATCGTGTCCAGGAATATAAATACTGGTGCTCAACTTGAAACTCGCTTAGGTTTGTAACTTGACTTTTTTTGTTTATGCATATTTAACAGCCCTCGAGTTTAAATGCCTTTCTTGCATTTTCAAAGTCATGCTAATATAGGGTCCGGCTGGTCTGCGTACAGCTTCTAATATTATGTTGCTCAAAACTCTGCGTTTGTTGTCAAATTCAGTCCACAAATCATCGGTTTATCAAGAGAACGTCGAGGTTGTATAGAAAGCGATTGGTTAATATTAACCCGCTGTAATTTGTTGTGCTTTGAAGAGCGGAGTGCCACTTTAGTACAGAGTTTGAAAAATCACATCCACTTCTGGATGTGATGGAAGTTTTGTTTTTATATCTTTATTTGAGTGCAAGGAGTGCAAATACCTTAGTATACAAATAACAATTAGATCACATCAAATGCAAGCTGATCTTGTATGTCTAGGCGTCTTCTGTTTTCCTTCAAGCATTCTTTTTAAGTTTCTAACCGTCCACAATTTCAGTGACAAATAATAGTTGTGTTCTGTATTTTCCCCTTCATCTGCGCTGTATTACACACATAGTTACGTGCGTGTAGCTTCACTTAAAATTATAACCTTAAATATAACAGAAATGTTGATTTTTCGTTGAATTATTTGAAGAAATTAATGAACCAAAGAAAATACCAAGTCTTCTGTGAATAAAGATAAATATTTGCATAATTACAAAAAGGTTTTGCTTTCAATTTTGTTGTTTACAGAACTGAAACCATCCAAGCGTATCATTGAGAGAAAGTTTCGAATTCTCCTGGTAAGTTTGATTTGTCTCTTTTCAGATTGGTTTGTATAGACATTCACATATAACGGGGGTTGAAAAACGGGCGGGGCTTACGCTAGAAGAAGGGGACTTTTAATCAAACTATAAATAAGACGTTCCAAATTTAGCCCGTGATATATTCCCATGTAATTCCCACTGTACATGCATTGAATGGAGGCAATGTCTTTGGACTTTTAGTCCTGGCATTTGTACATAATAAATCAATAAGTAAATCCTTCAAAGATAAAAGAAACTTCACAGGAGCACGGGTACGATCAGTTGCATAAGAGGTAGAACGCGTTTCACCAGAAAAAGGAAAACAATGTTAGGGCTTGATATGAATGATTGATATATTTGTTTATAATTAATTTGTTTTTAATGTTTAAACTTCTTTTAGCTATTTTTTAAAATTATTATTATTATTGTGTCTTTTGGGTGTGCGGGGGATATATTCATCACCGTTTTCACGAAGAGGCGAATTTAGTATATCACATTCGAGATAATCGTGTTTAAAGTTGGTCCTTTTTTCATTTAACAATTTGAAACTTAAAGATACATATTATTCTTCATCTTTAAGTGGGAAAGGTGGAGAGAAAAGAGCCTCGTGATGGGGATTCTCGTATCAAAGAACTGAGATGACGTCACTTGTGATGTTGGGAAAATGCATGGATTTCGTTGACTTGTTAACAAGTGGAATAATTGAATTGCATACAATATTCAATTCCATCACTGTTCCAATCACTGTCCTCAAACCTAATTTCATTCTTGAACTGACCTCTGAAAACCTTGTTAAAGGCGTAACTGCTCAAACGTCATCCCCAGATTGCGATACCAGCTCGAGTGCGCATGCGTGTTCACCTGCTTGAACTCCTGCTTGTACTCGTACATAAAGCATATTATTAATCATAAATCTACCAATAACAATACACACACGTATCACCGTCCGAGTTTTTTTAACCCACGTGTTTTTGACACAGGCATAGAAAGCCAACAATGCGAAGCCGTGGGAGTCTTTTCATCACAATCCCTTGTTGCCTTTTCAAGGATTTTGCCAAACTTTCAGTGTTTTTCCACCACTTTTTGCACCAACGAACACATTTTTTCCCTGGGTTTTATTGACAACAATCGATGAAAGGAAACACCTCCACGCTTTATGCATTCTGGTGCGTGTACAAATACAGGCGGTTCCACACCCACATGTACAATTTGCCCAATGGACGACCGGCCGCCAGCTGTACCGATTCCGAGTTACGGCCCATTGTTCAAGTTCGTCGTGACACGGACGGCTGGAAAAACACAAAGGCCAGACGACCCTGGTGGCCGATTAGCATAACTATACCAATTCACGAATGAATGGCGGTGTTGTGAACTACGAGGATATGGTTGTGTTGTCGAGAAAAATACAGACTCGAGGTGATTCTTAATGCCCGTTTTGAGTTTTATGATATTTTTGACATTTATCGCGAGGTCGTTAGCTTGTCAAGGAGTTTCACTGTGTGGAATAACTTATGCTGGTACGGATATCGAACAAGAGTTAAGAGTAATATCACATGACAAACCCGGATTGTGGACATGTGATTAGATTTCTGCGAATACGAGTGTGATGTTACAAACCGTGATACAGATGTAATCCGTGGATTGACAGTCCCCTGAATGTTTAATGTTTATCTTTCGTCTTAGAACGCCATGCCGTTAGAGGCGGAGCAGGTACAGAGAATGGAATCTATGGATCCGGACGACAAGTGGAGGATGATTTGTGAACAGGTAAGTTCCACATTCAATCTCAGCGAAATGGTTAAACTGATGTTATATACTGCCGATGTACATGTACATTCAAAGAATGTACTGTGTAGTGAATGAGAGTGTACAATTTTGTACATTGAGGTTCTGTGACCATAGGTGGAAGGAGTGTACATTTATGTAGGCTATAAGAATGAGTGCAGCTAGATTCACATATCATTAATTTTCACACATCATGGTACATGATCCCTGCATTTTGATCAGTAACTGTTTGAGAGGGTTAACGTTGCCAGGGAAACTATTTCGTAGATAAATGCTGTCGATGAGGCACAAGTAAAAGTATGAATCGTGTGCAGGTTTAGGTAATGCACTTACTTAAGTTAATGTGGAACCGACTGTTCTTTTCAAGTTTTAAATACACGTTACAAAATCTGGAAA
Source organism: Patiria miniata (assembly GCF_015706575.1). Classification (NCBI taxonomy): domain Eukaryota; kingdom Metazoa; phylum Echinodermata; class Asteroidea; order Valvatida; family Asterinidae; genus Patiria; species Patiria miniata. The sequence continues at coordinate 44,386,604 of NW_024037069.1, read as the reverse complement.
AGACGAAACAAAGCGTCATTTGCCTTTACAATTGAGAACGCTTTCAATTAGATATATTTTTACGTAACTTGGTGACGTCATGGACGTCACATTAAATGGTTCAATCGTTATTTCTGTAAATTATAGCAGGAATATAAGTAACAGATATTGAGTAAATATATATTTACCGTTAATTCCCAAGAAATTGTTGTACCAAAATATTTAACGTAATCTTTTCGATTCCAACTGCATATTGAACCCAACCATAATAACATATATACATCAGGCTCTCCATATCGATTCAATACGCAAGATTCATATGACAGTCGACTTTCGTTGATACAAACCCAGTCTGTGATTACACTTCCTGGTACAAGATTATTGCGGTATTCAGTGAGATGCGTAACTGTATATTCAACTACTACTTAGGCTAAAACATGCACAATTTTGAAAGGTAATTAATTTTTGTGTTTTTGCGCTTAAAAAAAGCAATTCAAGTGTCGCATTTTGACGTAGATGGAAACGATAAAAAAGTAAATAAATGATGAATGCACCCAATAAGCATGATGTAGTATCTGAGACCAAATGCAGGTCACCAAAACTGGCTCAACCTTTCTCTTTCCAGTTTAAAAGAGAACCTGAAAAAAAAAACCAGATTCCATGTTGTGCGCTATTACACTAGCTAACTTGAGTGTAAGTGATTTATGTGGGATCTGCTAACAAGTAAGGGTAGGTTGAGATAATACTAAAATAAATGACGCATTTAAAAGTCCCTAAAATATACGTGTGCATCCTCTGATACCAAAACATATGAATTTTTGTGTGTGTTTTAATGTGTCCTGTATCGTTTGTTTCAAAGGTCATTGCAATGTTTTGGGTAAAATATTAATATAAAATTGTGATAAAATGATTCCCAGCGATCTGATGGAAGAAATGCAAATATCTGTTTATACACCTATACAATAACTTGGAAATATATGTGTATGTCGTTTTTTTTATTACTAATATCATAAATTCTGCCCGTTTTACGGTGACACGAAACTATCACGTGGATGTTTGCTGCATGAAGTACAAAATATATACGACGATACAGAAAATAGCCTTGTTTCAGTTCAAGGCCCGAGGATCAACTGCATGCATTGTTACATTTAATGAGGAACGACTTGGTAAAGTTTAGGACAAGCCTCAACTAGATTGTCCTTGGGAAGAAGCTTTAGTGCGTGTTAAGCAGAGTGGTTATCACTAAAAAGTGCAATCATCCGTCAATTCATTTCAGACTAGATACATATGGGCCACTTGCATGATGTGTACATGTACATATGGTTCATCGAAAGTACTGACGCAAAAATAACTCAGCGAGTGTGTACACAAAATGAGCTCTTCTCCTGAATAATATCCATCATCGATAAATACCATGTAGGAAAACAAATTATGCGAAGTCGTTCTTGGGTGTCTTGTAGATAATTTAAAGGAACCAAGACTCATTTGCTTTATGTGTTTTTCTCCTTTTGAAGCAACAAAATTGCTCAAAATCTAAAGTCGGGGGCGAATGTGCAAGCTTTAGCTCAGTGGCTACTAAACATTTTGGAGAAAAAAAACAGAGAAATTATTGCACACTTTGTTTTGTTCTCGTTTCTGGATTCCGTTGTTAAAACATTTTTAAACAAATTGCCCTCGGGCACACTTTTTTAAAACCATCTTTAATTATTGTTTTCTTCCGAAAGATAGCATTTCAGGCGGCTTAATTTTACAGGGTATTTGGTACCAGCCCCATCTTCACCTTGAGAAAGAATGTTTTCGTTAAATTGCTGGGTGCTTTTCCATGTTTTTACCAATGTTTCTACGTGCTTAAAGTAATTCAAAACGGAATTGAAATTAATGACGGAAATGAATTAAGAAATGGAAGAAATGAGCGCAATTAAGACTGATTCCAAAACTTAATGAAATCGTTTTCTTTGAAATGCTTACAAGCCTTCAAATAACGTTACTTTCCTTTAATTGTTATGTCGGTATTTCGGTAATCGTTGGTTATTTTGTCTGGCAACCCCGAAGTTGAAAAGATTCAAAGTACTTGATTTTAAAACTCAAGCAATTTGGTTTGCAATGAGTTTGCATTTCCCAAATCAACATTTTCGTTTCCCCCTTAATGTTCCAGCCCTCCATGCCCTCCCTCCATGATCCTAAATACTACATCGACCAGCTTCGAGCTCACATGAACCCCAACGTCCACAGTCTCAAGAAGGTTCCCAAGAAACTGATCAAGGATCTGCTGCCTACGAGGACAATACTGGAGGATCTTAAGGAGGATCTGCAGACGTATAATGCAGAGTGAGTAAAGCAAATTAGTCATCATCTGACGGAGTGATAGGTGGTGATGTTGATTGTGATTGTTGTGATGATTGTGAGTTTAGTGACGAGGATGTTGGAACTACGTAGAATGGGATATGCGTGGGGAGATATTTCATCCTATATCAGATACAGTTCATCCAGTTCGATGGTCGAGTGGTAAGACCACTGCTCTAGTAAGCAAGATATTGTGGGTTCGAGTCCCAACCGAGAAAGGAACTTTTCTCGCAAGCCATTGTACAAAACTGAATGTTTATAAAAAATATTTAATAATAATGTGGTGCTTATAAAAGTGCTGTATACCAAAGGTCTCAAAGCCCTTCACAATATTACCCCTGATCATGAGGTCATTTTGCAGCAGTTTGAGATCAGCGGATTCTGGTCTCTACCTTTACAGGTATCCATTTGTACTCATGGGTGGAGAGAGGCAATTGTAGTAAAGTGTCTTGCCCAAGAACACAAACACCGTGTTCCCCGTAAGGGTTCGAACCCACTTACCACGACACATGAGACGAACACCGTAACCAAACATTAAACAAGTCGGGTTTGAGATGATCTGGGGATTGTGTTTATGTGTATGATTGTAACGAGAAGATGGGAACCATTCTGGTAATGATAGTGATTTGTTTGATTTGGTTTATTGCTATTATATACAATAGTATACAATACAAATTGTCGTGGTGTCATGATACCATTAGTAAAGATAGGTACATTGTATAGGCCTATAGGTCATTGAGTAATTCCGGTCACCGTCCCTTAAGAACGAAAATCCTCTTAAGGATGTTGGACTCGCCCAACAAGTTAACGATGTTTAAAGCCATCAAGAATGTCGGAAACCACGATGGAAACCACGATGAAGATGACAAAACCTTACAATATAATATGGCGATGCACCGGGAATACACAAAACAACATTGACTGGCAGGGCATCAACTGAATAATGCGTAAGAAATCGCATTTTATTTAAGATGCTTTTCTAGTTCCATACAACAAACGTTGTTCATTTGAATTGAAAGAAGTCTGTGTAAGGTTGCAGAGAACTTTTGGAATGATAAACTTACTCTAAGAACTAAAACGAAAGAGGGGCCTGTAGCTACACAATCGCCTAGACCATAATAACGCGAGCAAAGGTGACACAAAACGTACGTGATAAAATGTGTTATTGCTGAATGATATTGCAGTAACTTTTGTTGTCTCGCAAACCTAAAGTCAGTAGGGGTGAACAGGCTTGTGTGTTTGTTGATCACATTCGGCTGACTCTGAAGCGTGCCACCAGAGTGCTTTATTCAAAGAATACTTTGTCCATGTAGATATTTATATATCAATACAATAACATTCCTGTTCGCTGGCTACTGCTCTGGCTATCAACTACTGTCACGACAGCGTTTTCCATTGAGGCACAAACCATTCTGTCCAAATCCTATGCGATTTCTTTGAAAATATTTCCTGGTATAGGCGCAGTGTTGTTTGTAATCAGCGGATAGAACTTGACAAACTTTGTGTGTGTGTGGAAGTTGCCTTGAATTTTGGGGACCGAAGCATTAAGCGTAGCATCAGTTTCAATACAAAGAATGTAATATCTTGTTTAACGTTTCCCACTTAAGAATATCTCTCTTCAGTTTCGTTAATCTTTACCTATATTTTTCATTTGTTATTTACAAATAAATCAAATTATTTATTATGAGGTTTCGAATAATGTGGCTGAAAAAATTCTCAGTATACAAATTTAACAGGGTTTCCTTTGCCCTTTGTCATTGCAAAATTCAAGTAATTGTGGCTTTGTATCTGTATTTAGAATGACAATTGTGCCCTTCTACAAAGACAGTCATGAGCCATTTCGTTTATTTGTTCACTGAAAGACGTAATGAGTCCCCCTTCTAATCCCAATTTAGATTCATAAAAGAGTTCGTTTCGGATCAACTGAATGGTCCTGAGGTACTCTGCCGCTTCGTGCGCGACACGCAGAACCTGCTGATTGAGAAACAACGAATAGCCAACACCACGTCGGCTGAGAAACAGGCAACACTTCAGAAGAAACAGAAGTACTTCGATACTGTCAAGAGAGAGCAGGTTCGTCAGTCATAAAAGTGCCAAAGAAAATTATGATACCGAGAATCACACGAAAGTCTTGCATCTACTCAGTTGAAACAACATGGCGGATATTGTTTAAAAAATGGGAATTGCTGTCAATATTTCACCTTTTTTAAATACAGGGTGAGTAAAAAAAAAAAGGAAACCCAATTAGCAGGACCATTTTTTTTATGAAGTTTTGCATGTAGCACTTTCGAAATCTACGATATGAAAGCCCAATTAATAGGCTCTATGTAACACAAGAATCATTCAACTCACTTTAACTGTTCAAGTTACGGGATTTCACACAAACACTTTTTTTGAAGTTCTGTCATCACAAAAAAGTGTATGTTCTTTCTTCAGCTTGAAAGGTACATGAGTGATTTGAGTGATTCCTGTAGTAAAAGAAAGCTAATTATTGGGATTTCATATAGATTTTGAATGTACTACATGAAGAACTTCATTTAAGAATTAGTCTTGCCATTTGGGTTTCTTGTTACTCACCCTTTATCAATGGTGGCCAGCTGAAACGATTTTGAACAATCGCAAACCAGCAAAGGAGATGTGCCTATAGTTGTGAAAAGAAACCCAGCATATTTTAATTAAAGACCTACAAGCATAATCTATTGAATCGCTGGAATACTTTGTATTGCTATTTTTTTAAGTTGTCAACGATAGATCGTGAAGATACAAAGGGAACCCTTTTTGTTGATAAATTGATTGTTTTCTTTGCATTGACAGGTTGATGAGTCTGATGCACTCTTCTGTCTGAAATGCCTAGCATCCAATGAGGTAACGTATTGACTTTGTAACACATTTTGCCTCTTCCTTATAGCTTCGGCAATTTTTTTATTAGTGACATTATGATTCTTATCATCAGGTTGATGTTCGAATGTTGCAATCTAATATTGGATTTAAACTGTTAATGGCAAATTTCTTTTTCTATTTCTCTTTATACAGAGAGGAAGACAAGTTATCACCACGGGTGCAGACATTTTAGAGACAATATCGTTCTGTATCATCAGCAGATCGTTAGCATCGAGGATCAATGCCTTCAAGGTATTTAATCTACTATAAACGGCTCTCAACCTCTTACCAGATTTTTTTTAACCCCAATAAAAGATTCATAACAAAATATTAAAATCTCAAAAATTAATTAAAAATTCAAAAATTATAAATCACGGATTTAAAAATGTATAATCAGTGCCCCACAATTATATATGCTCACCATAAGAAGAAAATTTTTAAATTTTAATCAACTTTGTACATGTTTAAAATTCATTTTGATAAGACCACAACATTAACTGCAATCGTATTGAGCTGGTCACTTCCATTCGTCACCACAAAAGCTTCACTCTAACACATGGTACAAAAAGCTCAATATTTGACAGTAAAATTTAACCACTTAGAAACCAGAAATGACAGCAAATTATGGGAAGCTTTATTATATAGTACGCTGTCTTCATTCGAATGAATTTCATCATTTTACTTTCAATAAACCCATGACCTCACAATGACGTCACAAAGTGTGAAAGCAAATTTGCATCCAAGTTAAATGACCGTTCGTCAGTTTTGTAAGCATCTTTTCCCCGTTATGTCTCCCTGTTCTCATTAGATTTTAACTTATGCCTGCGAGGCGAGAGACGGCCACGACAGAGTACTCAACGTCTTCAACTTCCTGCGAGTCAAGATAAAGGAGAAGGTTCGATTCCACGCATTGTCACAGATGTTGGCTGTGGAGAGGTCACGCACGGATCTTGTGGTAAGTCAAAGGACTATGGATACCTAAATCAATCTGAGTTGTCTTTTATGACACCGGAGTCTGACTTAAATACGTAATGCTTCACCCGTTGCCTTAATCTTGCAACATATCTGGAACGCACAGCTTAAACTAATAGGTACGATGTACCATTTGGTACACATAAATGTGACAATGTTTTTCGTCTATGCTGCCGTCTTTGATGTGTGCTATACTTTTGTTGACTCAGAGAGTGGTTTATTTGGCACACGAATGTCAGAGAGTTTAACAACTGGCTGTTCTCTTTCCAGGTGGTATGTCTGAAGTTCATCAACACGCTACTGAACACCACCCGAAATCTCAACCGGCGAGTTTACCTGCAGTATGAGTTGGAACTAGCTGAGTTCGATGCCATCGAACTGGAAAAGGTAACAACTCCACGAGTTGCCAAAATAATGCATCAGAAATACTCCAAAACCTGGTTGCATGTATAAAGGCCGTTTCATACTTCATGCGAATGCGAATTTGACGTCATGAAACATTCGCTGCGAAATTCGCCCGAGTTGAAATATGTTGAACTCTCACGAATTCGCAGCGCGAATACTCCCCATTACGTCACAAAATCGTGTTCGCTTTCGCGCCGAGTATAGCCTAACTGAAGCAAAATATTTGATACGTGTATTAGCAAAGAACTTATATGAGTCGTGATATCGTTTCTCTGACCATTTTTAAGGGAATATTAAAAGTCGATTTTTTGTAAACGATTTCTGCGCAATAATATTATTATTCGTATCTCAAAGCATTAATTGATGTTTTCTGTCGATAACATAGTTTTGGTGACCACCCGACCTTTCGAAATACTCTGCAAATAGTTTTTGGTAATGTTTTAATATTTTATTATTATTTTTTTTCTTTTTAAGTCATTCCATGGCAACCTCCCTCCAACAATCAAAGCTGAGCTGGATCAGTGGCATGATCACTTCATTAGCATACAGGGTCTCCAAGACAACCTGGCGGAAATACAAGAGCGAAATGACCTGCTCAGACAGGAGGTAGGTGAAGCTGTTACCAAGTCAGTCAAGTCTCTGTCAAATGTTGACCGACGTTATCATTTTTAACTACATGAATGACTTAATTAACTTGGCTTTGATCATTGTTGCTCAATACCTCTCAATTAAAAGCACTACAACACTTCCTTTAATATGAAAATGCCCTTGTTACTGCATGGACATTATTACAAATGTGAGTAGCTTTAGAAATGTACTCCAGTGAATTCTCCAAAACACCATTTCGTGAATTTTATCTTGCTGGATTGCATCCGTGCAACTACAGACTACCAGATACTAAAGCTCAGTATAACATATTAATACTTTTCCTATTTTTTTCTTTTATAGGTCGACCTGCAGCAGGAAAAGATCAGGGTATGCCAATCATAATATACTTTTTAGCGTTTTAAATATTTTTGTTAATTTTTTCGAATAATTTTTGAAGGAATGATGTTTTTCGATACATATTCAATTACTACTACTCATTAAGCAATGAAAATGTTTCTTTTCATTCTTCATTTGATGGAACTTTTTTCAGGAATTCGCAGGCAGCAAGACTGAACTGCAACAAAAATTACAAGAGGTAAGAGCATCAATTGATATCCTGCGGTAGAACATTTGATTGTATCTGCAGTTAATGTACAAATTGGTTCAGAATGCAAAAGCTAGATACATTTTTATTCGTCTAGTCTTGTACATAGGTCTGTATCGAATCTTTGTTTATTCATATGTCATTTTTTAAATTTCAGGTGGACGGGAAGTCACAGGAATATCGTGAGAGAGTAGTGGAACTTCAAGACACGCTGGAACACATTAGGGTGAGATGAAGACATCAACATAACCTAGAATCGGAGACGATATTTTTTTAAGTTGTAAAACTCAGATGTTTGTTAAATTTTTGCAAGACTGTTTTCTTATTTATATCTTTTAGTGGTTCCGCCATTCAAGTTTGTTGCAAAACTTTGAAACATTTATGATCTGTTTCTATTAAATCGATACAAAAGCAACCGCTTCATGCAGGTTAAAATTGGCGAAAGCGTCAACCCTAATTATTTGAACTAAATGTTTGTTTGTAATTAGAGATTTAGAAAAACTCTTTGTTCTAGCAGTTGAATTTTTTTTTTTTGAAGAATTTTTCCTTTTGAATAATTGTTAGATTTTGAAAGGTGGCAGGAACAAAGCTGATGTGATTCGGTTGAATAGCGGAAGTTCAAATGGTTTCATTTCAACATTCCGGGGTTATTGTTCTGAGGAAGTACTAAATCATTTGACAATGACTTAACCGCCAAACTAATGATAAATTTGAATGCCTACTTTGACTCCATCAACAGAAAGTCTACCGACAACAGACAGGGCAAGACCTAGAGACTCAACTCAAATCTTACCAGCTCCTCATGAAGCCCTTAGACTTGGAGCAGTCGGAACCGTCCCTAAGCAGCCAAGATTCCTCCGAGGCTCCTAGTACGGGGAGCGTGACGCCGGTGTCATCAACGACTGAACTGAACGGAGGGCTCCGGTCTCCTGCAGCGAAGAGAACGGGAGGGACCACAGAGACCAAAGTCAAGACGACAACAGGTGAATTTTGATTACTGGTACTTAGCTATGACAGAACAAGTCACCACAAGGCCGATTATATTGAACCGACGGATATAGAACCGATATAGTGTCAACCAAGGGCGGATCCAGAACACAATTTTGGGAGGGGCCCCAAAAAATTTTGGTCCCCCAAAAAGGTGGGTCAAACAATTACGGCGTGGGGTTCGGGGCCCGCTTAAGGGCCCCGAAATTTTTTTGGATTCTAGATGCTCTGTGGTGCGATCTGAGGCAATTTCTGACCACTTTAACCAATGTTTTTTTGAGGAAAAGATGGTGGTGTACTCATTGCCTGCCTTTATTGCGATGTCACAATAAAAAAAAAAAAATTGGTTTCGTTTTGGGGGGGGGGGGCATGGCCCCCTTTGGCCCCCCCTGGATCCGCCCTTGGTGTCAACTACTATAATCTTTGAGTCTCTCGTATTTGTTTGAATTTGCGTAGAATAATACGCGCAATTTAAAATTGTATCCAGTTTTTGTGCTACTATTCCAATTATCCGAGTATCGTTGTTTTAAATTTATTTGCTGTCTTATTTATACAGGGTGGCCTTATCAGTTAAAAAACTGCTTTCCATAAGGGCCCTGCTTCATTTTAAATAAGAAATAATTAAACAGTAAAAGAGTTTTGATTAAAACAAAACAAAAGACATATATATCATTAACAATAAAATATCAGCAATCAAATTAAATTAGACATATAAAAGAATAACGACATTTGTATCAGGAATACAGACATTTTAGTAAATCCCAAGGACTGATCTTAATAGTGTTTATTTTAGTGAAGGAGTGGGCATAGAGATAGCTTTCTTTAACAGGCAAAGACAGGACCTAAATTCCAATGGAGCTAAAAGTTCGTTGGAGGATGATCTCAAGATGATCATCTTCAGCTTCGAAATTTTTAATTTATCTTGTGTATGTGTCTTCTGACTAGTGTCGCTCCATCCCCTGAGGAGAATGACAAAATGTACAACCGTAAACAGTGGACCGGATAGCTCAGTTGGTAGAGCACCGCGTGAACGCTGTTCCGAATCCTGTTCCAGTCAGTTTTTTTCCTCAAACGCTACACTTAATTTTCTAATTCAAGAGACACATGATATGAATACTGACTCAGCATCATTTCTTGAATGGTTGTTTTGCAGGCGGTGGTCAAACCTCTGCCGTTTCATCAAAGACTCCAAAGGATCCAGCTCTCCATCTACCGCTCGCCGACAAATCCTCGTCCATCCCTGCCGCACCTGCTCCACCCGCACCCGGCCTACCCACCCCACCGCCTGCTCCTCCAATGTTCGGACAAACAGGTGGGAATCTTTGTGAAAGTCATATTAGTGAATCTAAGTAACGGGGTATCATTACAAAAGTTAAAATTAATTGAATTGTCCACCGTTTTCTAATGTTGAGCCTTCGCACCGTTTTTCAGTGTGAACAAAATTGTTATTAAAATTGGAGACAAACAGTATTTTGAGACTTATTCGTATACACTTGAATAGAAGCGCTCTCCTTATACATTAAGCGCGTGGAAGAGGTTTGTTTTGTAGACAGGTTATCCAACGATCATCAAAAAAGGATTTAAAAAAGATAATTCATTGTTGCATTGTCCCAGTTTATGGTACATACATAACACAATGGGACTACAGAAAACTGGAACTTGCCCAAGTTTGTTGTTTGCATTTGGGTCATTCGATAAATTTGAGGTCAACTTAATGATACTTGAGCGGCTATTTACACAGTTCAGAGATAAAAGGTACAGGAAAAATGTCTCACTTTAGACATGAAATTTATGGAACAGGGGTATCTGCTTTGAGACAAAATTGTAAAGTCTAGAAGTTACGATTATCATTTTTTTCGTTTATCTTTCAGACTCCAGAAGAAAAAGAAGAATCATTTCCACTGCACCACTGCCCATGTTGAATTGGGTGACGCTTCATCCAGTCAGCAACACAATATTCAAAGTATGTTTGACGGAATACAATAATGTTCTGATTCATAATGGAACAATAAGGTCAACTTAAAAATTTGGTATAATTCCAATACGCATTAACAGATTATAAGGCTTGAGGTTTTATTCTGACTTATGGAAACAAAATCGGCATTTCGATTGTAAAGCTCAGTATTTTTTCTCAAATGTGTACATAAATTTTCAATGGAGACCTTGACGAATCTTTGGTAAAAAAAAAGTATGTGATGAAAACTAGTCTGTAAACTAGTCACTACAATCAAAAAGCGATCGTGATTTTGTAATTATCACAATCGGAGAATCAATTCATTTATATCTGAAGTTGCAAATTGATACTCCGTTAAAGAGGCCAAGTCGTGAAAGAAGACACTGAATAAAAATTAAGGAATCTGATAAAAAAAGTAGTTCAAAAGTACAGTAGAACACTATGTATTCGACGCTCCAACAAAGTTGTTAATGGAGAAATAGGGCGTAAAGACCAGTGTTTTACTTCCACTGTTATTGTTTGATTCTGAACAGTAATTGTTTGTATAATCATCAACAGAACATAGACGACGAACGAGTACTAACAGAGCTAGACTTTACCGATTTTGAGCGCAACTTCCGCCTACGGGAGGCCAAGTACAACACGCTTGCCATGGAGAGAGTAAGACGGCTGCAAGAGAGACTAGCTGAGAAGATCACCGTTATTGAAACAAACAGAGCCAGAAATTTAGGTAAGAAGAAGATAAATGTAATAATGTATAAATTAGTACGTGTTTTATGACTAATCACATGATAAAATTGATATTTAGTCATGTAATCGACAGCTGTTTCATGTTTTCTATCACTTTAACTCAACGACTGTTTCAAGGGTCATTATTTCAATTTCTCATTCAGTGATCACAAAGAGAAGAATCGGGTTACCAACGAAGGAAATCAAAGATGCCATAGATATGTGCGACACCAGCCTGGTAGCCGGCGAATTCGCTGAGCTGCTTCTGAGATTTCTGCCAACAAAGGAAGAGGTAGGTCTCTAAATTGTTTGTGAGATTTTAGAGAATCGGGCAAAATAAAGTTGATTTTGACTCATGATGAGTCATTGCCGGACTACACTGCCGAACTGAATCTTTTTAAAAAAAATGCCGTCACATTGTTCCTTATCCAGGGGAAGGGTGGGCTCAGAAATTGTTCGTTATTTGAATTAAGCAAATTGTGGTATGGATTGAATACAAGTTATCTTTCTTGGACGATTGAAATAAACAGCTTTAAGATTTATTCTGCACTAACTCCTTGTCTTGTAGTTGAAGTCTCTTGCCAAGCACGCAGATGATTACGAGGGAATGGGAGAGGCCGAACAGTTCATGTTTCAGGTACAAAAAATAAATATTTCCTTGAAAAGCACACTTTATACCATTGTGGTAGTCAAGTCCATCACAAGTCCTTACAAGTCCCAAGCTATTCAAATAAACCCTAACAAACGCATACTGTTCTTGTTGTTCACCGGGCCCCTGTTGACTTGTGACTGGACTTTCTTATTTTCTAATGAAAGAACACGTGATGGACTTTATACTGCAATTTTAGAGAATATAATGAAATTCTTTGTTGAGACTCCTTAGTAGATTACGTCCGACCGTTTTAGCCCATTTTCAAGATATTGTTACGAAATTGATACTTTTTCGTTTTGTGATGATCAAGGTGACCAAAATTATCGTAATTTGTGTGTTTTTGTCGCCGTAGATGGCTCGAGTTGATCGGTATGAGTCCAAGCTGCGTCTGATGGCCTTCATGGGGATATACAAGGAACTCATTGTCTCACTGCAACCGGTAAGATTTTATATAGAGGAGCATTGCGTACCATTATTGCATGCAATCTGTATATCGAGGATGTGGGCATATAGACAACATTGTTGAAGCACAACCATGTTTGTTTTACTGAAGTCATCACGTTCATTTCATTACAAGATCTGTCCTCATAAACTGTTTATTTCGTACATCATCAATTGAAGGTTAATTGTTTGCTTTGTTTCATGACCCTGTTTTGAATTTAGGACATGATAGAAATCGTCAGAGCATCGGAGAGCATCATGAAAAGCAAGAAACTGAAAAAGTTGTTCGAGGTAAGAGGGATTTTGTTCAAAGAACCATTCTGCAAAACGCAAAAGTTGCAAAAAGGCAACATTCATCGTCGGTTGTGAGCTAACCGAAGTCTCCCTTATAGGTGCATCAACACCTTAATGTACATGTAATGCGATGCGATGCGAGGGTGCAGCCTAGCCTACACCAACTCGGGACTTGATCGCGGCCCTCCACTCATCCCTCTCCAGCATTATGGCCCTCAACTCCCCTGTGTCACTGAGACCAACGTCCCGTCGCAGCGTGTCGATATACATGGCTCGTCTCCGCCCCATGTACATGTAAAAGGAATACAATTGTGCTTTAAAATACGGTTATTTTTGCAATTATGTCGTTAAGTTGCATTCATACCGGTAAGTCTTGCTTTTGAAACCTTACACCAATCTGAACGAGTTTATTTTTTTTCCCAAAGATCATTTTGGCGTTTGGTAACTACATGAATAGCAGTAGACGAGGCACAGCAAGCGGATTTAGATTGGAGACGTTGGATAACGTAAGTTGATTGTCGTTAATGGCCGCTACCATTCATTCTTTACACTTTAATTGAATTCCTTGAAATCATTTAACATCTAGCTTCCAATGTCCTCCTTTTGTTAAATGCGTAGGATTAATTGATTGTGGACTTCGGCCTATACTCATTGCCTTCATTATCCAAAGGTTAACAGTTGCATTAGGACTCTGATAATATAGAGAGAGCTGAATAGTGCAATATTTTGTGCTGTAGTTAAAAACTCATCATGAGCCTTAATTTTTTTCTTGAAAACTACCAAAGAAGGAACTTGAAGGAACTTAAAGCAACTTTTTGTTACAACTATATGATACTTATTGTGATTCGGATCTTTTGATCAATGTTGAAGGCCTGTTACAAGTTTTCCCCTCTTCCTAGTGTTTTATCCTTCAAAAAGTATCTCAAGATCCATCTTCCCCCCAAATCGTAGCTTGTTGTCCTCTAATTCTTTGTCTTCTCTTTCCTTTTCATTAAAGCGCCTTGCATCCTTTGGCAATTCGGCGCTCTATAAATCAGTATTCTTATATATAAACTTTGAAAAGAAAAAAATCTAATGTATCTTCGCAGTGTTAAATAACTAAACATCGTCTTAAGAATATCCTGCTCATGCTAATCAATTGGTGATATTGTGTTTTTCCTGCCTTTAGATGACCTTTGTCAAAGCCGCAGACAGATCTCACAATTTTTTGAATTACCTTGCCGAGACCGTCCGGCGATGTTACCCTGAGGTCCATAATTGGTATGATGACCTCCAGCTTGATCGGGTCAAAACCTGTAAGTCACTCCTAAATGGATATAACCCCTTCACTTCCAAAAATTGAATTTCAGCCTGTTGCATTAAGTAGAGATCAGACGATTTAGAGTGAAAAAATGTTAGATTATGAAATTGGAAAGCAACAATTTCTTGAATGAAAGTTCAATACATTCGGTGAAATAAACTTAACTCTAAGTGTCTCATCTCTAGTTTCAGCCAGTTAGAGTAAATTTCACTCTTGTGATAAGAGTGTTAGATGATTTTTTTTTTGGATACAGTTTCGATGATTTATTTCTTTCTTGTTTGAAACGACTGCGACGTTTAATCCACCATCCCCAATAATCTGACTCAATCAAAAGTCATTCAACAGATAAAGTTGAATAATATTTCGGATAACATTATTTGAAGAAAAAGCCTATAATGCAGCACATTCTCTTGATCCCCATAAATTTACAGGATAATTTTGTTAGTTGTTTTATACGGTGTTTTTTTAAATTAGTTGATCACAGAAGTTATCAAGTACATGTCTTGATCAGTGGTAACGTATCCACCGATTTCTATTTTCTCATTAAGCATCATTGGAGTCTCTGACCATGGATATCCACGGGCTACGGAAGGGTCTAGAACTGGCCAAGTCGGAGAGAGATCGTCAGCAAAACAACGCTATCATTGATGTAAGAATGCAATCATTATAGGTCGTTCATCAAACCGCGGCCTCATCTCTGGGTTTTGGTATTGTCCTTGGCAATGGAGCTGTAAACCGCAGACCGAGCCAGAGACAAAGTTAAATAAAACCCGCCTATTGGCGAATGGTTCTTTTAAACATAGACTGAGACCTGATCTCATTGAATGAGGACGGGCAACAGGCGTAGAGCTTCTATATCATTGGTTGCTACGTGCAGTGCAATTTGATTGGACAGGCTCTCACTAAGTGCAATCATATGGCATGCCACTTCTTTTGTGCCAAGGGGAACGCTTTCAGAAAATTCAGTTGGTTGACAGTTGAATGATATAATAAAGCCAAGTCGATATTCCAACTGCGCATGTGCATAACAAGATTGGACGATTTTTACTTCGGAGAAACGCAGCAGATAAGTGCACACAGGTCTAAGGGGACACACAAAGGTTGGGCTAACGAAAACACGTATCAGCTGTCCATACTTGTTTAGATTTTTGTGCTTACAAAACTATGATTTTTCGTGAATATCCCCTAAGGAAAATTGTCAAATCTTGTAGTGCACATGAACATTTGAAATACCGAACTGAATTATTCAGCCTATTTGAAGCATCCATCAAAATTTGATCACGTATCCATCATATGATGCGTGTTTTTTGTGATTGAAAACTGCTCTTTTTTTATTCTTGACCCTTCATGTTTTGAGCAAGGATATTCATAGTTATTGTACATTATGTGTTTATAATAACACTCAAATAACTGCTTTGATTTTTGAAACGCTTTTCACCCATCAGGAGTTCTACAAAGCATCTTCTGACAAGGTCTATGAGCTTTCCGAGCGGTTTAAGATCACCGAGGACACGTATAAACACATGTGTGCATTATTCGGCGTTAAACACAAAGAAATGGAACCCAGTGATTTCTTCAAGATTTTCATCAACTTCGCCTTCGAGTATAAGGTGAGACAGGGGCGGATCCAGGGGGGGGGGCCAAAGGGGGCCATGGCCCCCCCCCCCCCAAAAAAAACGAAA
Source organism: Patiria miniata (assembly GCF_015706575.1). Lineage (NCBI taxonomy): Eukaryota > Metazoa > Echinodermata > Asteroidea > Valvatida > Asterinidae > Patiria > Patiria miniata. The sequence goes on along the minus strand of NW_024037069.1, from coordinate 44,370,794 downwards.
CCAATTTTTTTTTTTTTTTATGTGACATCGCAATAAAGGCAGGCAATGAGTACACAACCATCTTTTCCTCAAAAAAACATTGGTTAAAGTGGTCAGAAATTGCCTCAGATCGCACCACAGAGCATCTAGAATCCAAAAATTTTTCGGGGCCCTTAAGCGGGCCCCGAACCCGACGCCGTAATTTTTTTGGCCCACTTTTTTGGGGGACCCAAATTTTTGTTGGCCCCCCCCCCCCAAATTGTGTTCTGGATCCGCCCTTGAGGTGAGATGACATTTTATAACATATCTCAGAAACTTCTTCGTGTGGTGTTAAAATTCATATTGTTTAAACCACTAAAAAGACGAGATGAGCAGTATATATCTGGGACTGATTTTTCTCATTGTAGTTGATGACCGCATATATGATAATTTTGTTTTCAGAAAGCAGCCAAGGAGAACTTGGATCGACCAATCAGAGCCAATCCTGCGCGTAAACAGACTGTCAATGCCTTACGTCAGATCTCCAACGAAGAGGTCAACGCGCAGGCGCAGCAGAAGCCTAACAAGTCCAAGTTGTTCTTCAGCCGTAGCAGCAGCAAATCCAAAACTGGCAATCCAGACTCTTTAGAAATCACCAAGCGATCCTCGCCTACAAAACTCTCCTCGCCGGCTTCCAGCGACTCCGGGGTGTTCCTGACCGTGACGCCGGAGATGGAACGGGAGCTGGACACCATTCCATACGGCCCGGGCTACCAGAACGGACACGCTGAGGTCAACGGGAACAAGGAGGACAAGACAGGGAAGAGTAACGGCGTGGTGCTGCTGGGACAGCGACCGTACAATGTCAACAACAACAGTGATGCTTACGCTGGTATTGCTGAAGATGATGGCTATTATAACACATCTCCGCTGCAAGATGAGGCAACACCGCTTCGAGCAGAGCCTATCTACTCCACTTCCATCTCTGCACTTGATCGTCCCAAACCACAGAGCCACACGTATAGGTTTTAATGGGCAGTCTTTGAAGTACAAGTGGATGTCAGATTGTGAGCAACTCAAATGCGACGAGTGGATATCATAGACCTCTTGCACGGTGCGCCCTCACTGGGTAAAGCCTTTGTCATTTAAATCACAGCGCGTCCATATTCATGCGTGTCAACGAGAAACAATGACCTCTCCTCAGATGTGACATCTGATGCACTTGGTCTGTTCAACTTTTAACAATGCACATTGCCTTGTAAAGATATGTAAAGCCTGCAGCGCGAAGCACATGGATTTTAATATCTCGGTGAAATTATGCTCTGTAAAAATTGAATAGTTTCCAGTTTATATTTTTTACTTGCTAAAAAAAAGTAGTAAGCAAAATTGACAGCAAAGCAGCTCCATACAAATGTTTTCTGTAATATTTATTGCTCAGTGTATTTAAGATTTTATCATGTTTATCAACTCAAGAAGACTTTTTTTCTATCATAAAATGACCAAGAGTAACTATAACGAAGTTGGATGTATTGGCAGACAATATTTCCGAGAATATTTTTTCCTTCAAAATCGTACACAGTGCAGAAAACTAACAGCACATCATTTGTACAGAACTCAATGTTTTAGTTAATAGTACCTTGGCTTTACAATCCTCAAACTCAAACTAACTTCCAATCTGGAAGTATCTGAAAGAGATTTTCAAAAACACATGATTAATTTCGAACTTTAGTTTAGTTTTGGATTTGTTGTGGTTAAGTCGGGTGAATTTTGTCTTTATCTGGTCTAAATATGAGGCTCATATTTTGTACATCTTGGGTTTTTTATGAAAAAGAGGAGAAAGTTTGTAAGAAATGAATTTCATTGCTGTGTACATAAAATCGCGTGTACAGATGCAAATATGTTAGTCTAAATACAACACAACTCGTATATGCCAAAATTACTTGGTAGGTTAATTTGCTGAACACTATCTGAAGAATTAAGGTATACAAATACATCTTGATAAGTTCTCTGCCTATGGACACGGCCCCTCCAACACATACGACTTTGTATCTGTAAAAAACGTTGGGAAATATGGGTTGATATGTAGACCAACGTTGGTTAACATATCAACAGGATAAACTCTTGGGCAAATTCTTTTCAATAGTTGGACAACTTTTACCCAAATGAGGTAATTTCAAACCAATATTGGGTAAAAATATATTTCCCAACAGTGTTTTACCCAACATTTTTTACAATGTACACGTGTACTACATACAGTCCGAGGACAGCTGCAAGACAACAACAGATTCAAAGTTGTCCTCAAACGGAGATTTTTTTTGAGAATAGTCATTGCTTGTACACTTATAAGTCTCTGGGAGTATGAACAGAACGAAATAATTCCTTGTCCTCGAAACAAAATCGCAAAGTCCGACTGTATGTTCGTGGTATTTATCGAGGACTTAATGCAGCTTCTCACTGTACAGGGTATTCAACCGAGGACGGCTTGCTGTAATCGAGGACCCTGTAATCTTCAGTGATTTGTTTTTAGTAATTTTAGAGTATTATCTTTCCTCCGTTAATACCACTCGCAAATCTCACACTTCACACCCCATAATAAAAGGGATACCATTTTTGTATAGTTTTGATTTTAGTATAGCATATCTTTTGCACTTGTTCATTATGAAGCACAGTACTAGGAAATCGTCTATAAAATATGTACATTGTATATTTATTTTCCATGTCTTAAATCGTGTACAATTTGTGAAATTTGCAATTGTTATTGATAAAAAAAGGTTGTACAAATATGTAAATTCACGACGCAAATGATGACATTAAAACAGATTGCTCAAAAAGTTTAACTTTGCCTTATCAAATCAAGTTGTTTGCATTCTTTTAAAATCATAATTATGAACAGTATTAATTACACTTTATTTCATGAATCACCGATTAAATATATACTTTTGATGAGTGATGATTGATAATTACTACAATTAGTTTTAGTATTAAGAAACAATTTTTGCAAATATATATACATGTACACTTAATAAAATAAATCATTATTTATTAAAAAAAAAGGGTCAAATTCACAGACCCAACCTCGAAAGCAAAAGTCAGTAACGCCCCTCAAAAAAACCCAATTAGGCCTAAGTATTAAAAAGTGTAAAATACCTTAATGAAGACATAACTTTTTTGAAAAAGTTCTATAAACAATACTATATTTTCCAACTTATGATAGTTATAGGGATCATTATCTTAGTCACAGAAAGGAATTCCGCCCTCAATATAGTCATGTGAAAAACAACTTGTCTCTTTGCTTAAAAATCGGTCAAATATAATCGATTGTTAAATTATTGCAAGATAGTATTGTGCAGAATCGAAACATGGAAGGCATCGATACTCTTTTGCTTATAACAATAAGCAATCGGGGTCTATTAAGTGCCGTCCAGGCTAGGGCGAGAGTCGGAACGCGTTTGTGTAATATTTTTCAAGAGACACTAAGGTAGTCTGAATATGAACATCGTGGACGATGATTACGTCTGAGTTTCAAACCTATTTCCGGACACAATGTTTTTGCACTACTCAACAGTTTGCACATCATGAAAAAAAATGGTCAAAAGGCTTACTGCATATAACGCAATTCACTCACTTAGGAAGCAGGGCTTCCTCACATTATATCAGCCTGATTCTATTTAGACATCTTTAAAAAGTTCAATCAAACTTTCCAGGTTTTCATCAATATTTCTTGCAATCCCAATTCATCGTTTGAAAACTACAAGAAAGATGCCAGCAAAACTGCATTATTCCTTCCACAAAAAGTAAGCCCATACCTCAATAATTTTGTGTTCCAAGAACCACTAGCCTTTCGAGTTGTAACGGACACGAGGCGTTATTGATGAGGTTAAACTCTTTTCAGGCATTGTTGTTAGACTGACTGCACATAGGGGTACTACGGGCATTGATGCGCTATATCTTGACTTTTCTCCGCAACTACTGGGTTTCAAGAACTGTCCTTTTGCCAGCTTGTTCGCCTCATCACAAGCTTCCGAACAATGTATAGTTTGTGTAGAACTTTCAAAGGTTAAGGTACCTTCAGACCGCGATGTACGAAGTTCGTATCGCGGGCGCTTGCGGGCATTGCTGTTAGACTGACTGCACATAGGGGTACTACTGGGATTGATGCGCTATATCTTAAATTGTCTCCGCAACTACTGAATGTTGAGACCTGTCCTTTTGCCAGCTTGTTGGCCTTATCACAAGCTTCCGAACAAGGTATAGTTTGTGTAGAACTTCCCAAGTTAACCCTAAAGGGGCCGGGTTATTTTGACCATCTCTCAGCCGGGGGGGGGGGGCGGATTCCGCCCCCCCCCCTAAGATCTCGGCCATCGAGTGACGAAAAATTTTGAAACTCAACACATGCATAGAGCAACTCTTCCTAAACATGCCCAAGAAATTTCATGACTGTAGGTCAAAGGGTTTTGGAATTATGGCTAATTAATTATTCATATGTATGAATGGCAATTCTGCTCGGTGTACACGACGTATATGCGAAAATTCAGTTTTTACGGCGCGTAGCGCCGGAAAATTTTTCGCTACGTGCCAACCCGTGGTCCGATTTTTATGTTTTTGGTATCAAAAGATGCGCAAAGCTCGAGGCTAAAAAGTCATAACAGCTCGGTTCGCGAAAAAAAATTTTTTAGAAGCTATCGCGGAAAATGTTGAGGGGGGGGCGGATTCCGCCCCTCCCCCGGCCCCTTTAGGGTTAAGGTACCTTCAGACCGCGATATACGAAGTTCGTGTCGCAGGCGCAAGTATTGGCACGACGCACACGCGCGCGCGGTTGCTATAATTCGTCAGATCAGTGCTTGACGTCGCGTAAAGCTGCAATTCAAAACAATTCAAAACATGATTCATTAAGTTTTGATTTGAAATTAAGATCCTGGAATGCTGTTTTTCTCGGAATATACAGCTGAAGCTTAGCTGAAACTTAATCAGGTTAGTTGTTTAGTATCCTTCATTAGATTTTGAACACTTTTGTTGCTTCAAACGAACAAAATGCACAAATTACAAATGATGGACTATATCTTTAATGAGACAACTTCTGTGCCCAATTGCATAGCGCTGCTAAGCACGCGAATTGATGCAGAACCTTCGTCTAGTTTCAGAGATCGTAAGCAGTAAGCGCAGCTAAAGGTACGCTGACCTTCCAGCGAACCGCAGTAGGAAGTCATTTGAAGCCAAGACCGGTCGGTGTTCTATAAAGGACAACATGCTGTCTTACGTTTGTTCTCAAACATTGTGATTCACTTTCGTATTCCTCGTGGTTTACCTTGTTCACCTTTTGTCCCTTCAGTTCACAGTGTTTCAAACGTTGTGGTTTACTTTTTGAATGCCACAGTTCTCTTTTTGCGACGTTTGGAAATTATAATCACGGCGGAAACTTGGTTTTAGAACATCATAATATTGTGTACGTGAACAATAAGCACGTCAAATCTTGATATAGCGCGCGTTGTTTGTAAGCATACAACGGTCGTGTTTCGGCGGCCATTTTTGGAAGACCAGGGTCGGTTTCACGAAACGCTACGATCGATCGTATCTTATGTTATATATTAATGGATAACCCATCGTAACTTAAGATGACTTTTAAAAACGATCTCAAGAAATTTACGAAGGGTTGAACGCATCGTAAATTCCATGGCAACACCTCGTAAGTTACGATGAGTCATAGGGTCATTGTAACTCAATTTAAAAAAACAAAAGTAAGATCATTTCAGCAATGGCGCTTATGCTAAAAGTCGTCTTTCGGTAACTACCAGGGCATACAGGGTGAAGTTTTGTTTCGGGATTGAAAAGATGGATGAGCAAGTCTGGCGAATCAGCGCGCGGTTCGTAAATGCCACTTCACTAGAACAGTGGTCAAAAGAGGGCGCCACTAATGTGTGAAAAACCACAAGCTGGTACATGTCTGTACAAATCGCTATACCGAACAATCGTTGTTACGAACAATTTCTGTGGATCCTGCGATGTTCGTTATAGCGGCGTTTCACTGTACATGTAATTAACGCATGAAAACAAAGCACGCAAAATCAGTCAGGTCATTGAGGTGCTGAGATTCGTTTGGGGCCGTATCATAAGTCCGACGCCTCATAGGTCCGATAACTCAAAAGTCCGAAATTTCGTACTTTTGAGGCGTCGGACCTATGAGGCATCGGACTCATGAGCGGACACCCTGCGTTTGATAAATATGCTCCACGACGTACTTTTGTCAAAATGTAATTTGAAGATTGCATTGTTGTCCCTAAGAGGTCTGATACATTTGAAGAGTCAAATCACAGGATGGACGAAGGGTCAGATCAGTCATTACCTAGTGAGACATTTGAATTAGAAAGGTCAAATCTAAGAGGAGAAAGTCAGTACAGATATCTGTGAAATATTTACATATTAAGTCTGTTTTATTGTACCTGATATCATTCTGTACATTTCCAAATATGACAAAATATGTTAAGAGTTTGATTTTCCTGATGGTTGTCAAGTTTACTTCATTTATTCTGCACTACTGTTTTCTAAAAGCGTTGTTGTCATCGTTTGATATTAGATAACCCCAACTGCCGTTAATTTATTTTATTGTAAAAGGACGACCAAGTAATTGAGTTTGAGAAGTAATACTTCCTACAGGAATCCAAATGTTACATACCTACTCTCCCGAATTACATACAATACAACTATATCGACAATATCTTCCCGAATTACATAGAATACAATCTATATCAATAATATATCAGCTTTATTAAAAGTTAAAACAGTAACCCCTCATCAATAATCACGTCAATCTAGTCAAACGAAATAAAACCCAGATATGTTCGGTGAAAAACTATACTAACAGGGTTAATACTCACGGTACTGCATGTATTTAAGAATCATTATTATTGTTATTTATTATTATTATACATACAACTTTTTCTCTCATCTCACAATTTGGGATTTTGTTCTATTCGAGACAACTTTGGTGTACAATATTTCCTTTGAAAAATTTACTTTAAAATTGTGTTTATTTGTGGGCTCAGGAAAAATTGATTTATTCTATATCATCCACTTGTCATCGACTGAAAAGTACACTCTTATTGCCACCGTCCTACGTTGCTCTGGCCCCGTCCATTTGAATGACTGGCTGTAGGCTGATGCAGTCTACAGTTTGGTTCTAAATGCAATATTAGGCGAGCGAATTGAGTCCTCAATCGGAAGTGGCAACCAGCGTACTACCAGCTAGTTTTTTTTTTTGGGGGGGGAGTATGGACCCCGACCAGGTCAAAGATCAAAATTAGCAACTTTTCCGACATTGGGAAATTGAAAACTAGCATGAAACACCAGGTCATTTGACAATAGGTGGCGCTGTTTGAATTGTCTGCTATATGTGGCTGAAGTTCTTGGTTGGTTCTTGGTTGGTTCTTCTCCTAAATACTCCACGTGGGAGTTTATACAGGAGGCCAGAAACACCTTTTCGTTGTTTTTTAAATCGAACTTTTTTCACAGTTAGCATGGCTTACTCGAGAGGAGCATAAGGATATTACAATAGGCAATTTTTGGAAGTGGCAACCAGCGTACTACCAGCTAGTTTTTTTTTTTTGGGGGGGAGTACAGACCCCGACCAGGTCACATATCAAATTCAGCAACTTTTCCGACATTGGAAAATTGAAAACTAGCATGAAACACCAGGTCATTTGACAATAGGTGGCGCTGTTTGAATTGTCTGCTATATGTGGCTGAAGTTCTTGGTTGGTTCTTGGTTGGTTCTTCTCCTAAATACTCCACGTGGGAGTTTATACAGGAGGCCAGAAACACCTCTTCGTTGTTTTTTAAATCGAACTTTTTTCACAGTTAGCATGGATTACTCGAGAGGAGCATAAGGATATTACAATAGGCAACTTTTAGCTTAAAAACAATAACGGGTGGATGATCCTACGTTTCACTTTCCTCTTGTCAGAAAAGCGTGTTGTAGTCTCAAGCAAAGCCACCGGGAATACTGCCACCCAACGTCAAGCCTGCTCCAGGTTTAAAAGCTGCCGCCCCAGAAAAGGATTGAGTTACAGTACACTAGTACCTCTCGAAGTATTTCCGAAATGTTGTTGATACCCCCATAAAACTTGGTAAATGGCCTGTGATTATTCGCCTTATTCAAAATCACTTGGCTATCCTGGACTAAATTGGACCCTCAACTCTGTGTCTGCATTTAGCTGCACGTTTGGGTACGAGGATCAGTGACCATTGTTCACCTGTCTAGTCATCGGTGGGCGTGTTTTTGCCGATGACGTCATCATATTTTGGTGGGGAATCGACAGATGCAGTCGATTGTACTCGATGGTTATCAGACATCACGACAACGTCCTCGGAGTCACTATAAGTAAGATAACCACACATTGTCAGAAATCTCAAATGTGCTGCGCCAATTGTTTTGGCTCAAGTCTACTTTGGCAATGTTATAGACAATCAGAGACGGGGAATTAGTGTTGCCAAGGTACTTTAGTTTGAACAGTTATGGCTAGTAAATCACGGCTTTTCGTTAACAGAGGTTATTCTTTATCGCATGATCTTGTAACTTTTTTCACCATGACGGTTGTAGGTACACTTTAAAATTTAAAGAATGCCATTGTTTTGAATTCGGCGTTACAATAAAGTCACATCGTGTCTTTTCGTCTCCTACTAAAAACACCTTAGAGTAGCAGCCATCTTAAAGGACAATGGCTTTGTTGGGATCTGCATTTACGAACCTTTTTTAAATTCATTGTTGCTGAATTAAAATAACCACAAAATTCCCTTTAAGATGGCTGCTACGCATAAGGTATACATGTATTATGTATGTACATCCAACCTTTGCAAAACATAGAGAAGACAGATTGTCAGACCAGTACAGCAGTTAGGACTAATGGAAAGTAGTCGTCTGGTTTTACATTTATAGGAATAGGTCTAATGTACAGTTGATCGCAGAGGAGTTCTTTAACTAGGAAATGATGTAAAGTAAACATAACAGTAATACCTTTGAGTACCAGGGTAGTAGCTGACTTCTCCCGATGGTCCGTAGACTATCGGTGTCACAGGTGCCGGCTGCACTATTGGTGGCGCCCCAGGCTGACTAAGTGCTCCTGGATGTTGCGGCTGAGCACCGTACATCGTTGTGGTAACTCCTCCAGTCTGCTGGAACGCTCGTCGTTGGGCAGATCGTCCCTTCTTGCATAATATTGCGAAGACAATGATCATTTTTACGCCCACTGGGATGAAGCTTATTCCCAAGATAAGAAAAGTAGAAGATACGTGTAAAAATGAAACCAAAGAGGCTCCTACAAATATAAATGCGATGCCAAAGCAAATCAAGATGACAGCACACACAATGTAACCTCGTCCGGATCCAGTCGCTGCTTCTGGACTGGGATCCCTGGCGACAGCCCCCACAGGCACGGCAGTGGACACCACTGTAGGTTGGTGGTGGTGAATATTTCGGTGATGATGGTGAGCTGCGTGGTTGCAATGGTGAGCAGCGGGGCCATGGTGGTGAGTTATACCACCGTGAGGGTGATGGTGGTGGTGGTGACCACCATGATGATGCCGGGCGTGGTGGGCGTGGTCATGGCGAACCATCCTCTATGCTATCGTCGACTCAGACCTGATCGTTATGTGCGCTGTATAGATTTAGATGCAGGTGGCGAATGAAAACACCTGCACATAAATGGAGTGATAATTACAGCCACTGTAATGCAAGGCTGGTAAATAACAATGTCACTATCATTTTATAAAATCGGGGTCCACTTTTTTTCCCCTCCCTGCTACATCTGACATTAATAGTCTATCAATTCTATGCAGATTTTAATACAGTCATCCTCAAGAGTGATAATGAATAGCAAAATACCGAGCCTACCAAACGGATGAAAAATATATTTGAATGCAAATTACAAGGTGCCAAGTTAACAGGGACAAATACATTCACACTTTAGTACCCTAAGCGTTTGTAATGACATACACAGATAATATAAATTATTGAAGTCGGTTTACGGAGACAACTTGACAAAGCAACGATTATTTTGTACACGATGTGCCTCCGAGACGATGAAAGTACAGGAGTGCACTTTTAGACGATGCTTAATTCTACCAGTTGAATTTAATAGTGTTGGAATATTGTAGATGGCCGAATGTTGAATCAATTCAATAATCAAAAGTCACCAAGTCCTTGTAGATTATTAAATATAAGCGATGATTGTACTCACCTGCTGAATCCTAGCAGTTCCCGAAGTGGACTCTGCCAATCAGACAGTATTTAGGCGAATAATTTTTACAAATATTGGGCCAGTCGTTCGTACAAAAGCAACCCGTTGGAAAATTGTTGTCATCATTCGTACGGGAACTTTGAACTTGATCTGAAGTTCGCAGCAACCGCCTTCATTTGTTTTTTTTTCTGCCCGGTCAACGTCCGAGAGAGATTATGGAAAATGCAACAGGCCCGTACTGGTATATAGTCAGTCTAGTTCCCGGATCGTACCGTATTAGCAAAGAGTTATCCATATAAAGGTCCACCGCATGCAAATGTGACGTTAACTCATCGATATTTATCAACCAGAAAGAAATGCCCTCCTCGTTCCCAAATGGGTTAAGCAGTACGCGTCCGCCAGCTGCTTTCTCACCATGGCACTGCTTCATTTGCATGTTCAAAAATGATGCACATTAGAATTGGGTACGGAATACCCTTGTGCCTGGCCTTCTCTTTAAAAAAAAATGTTAGCTGTCCACAGATCGATAAACGCGTGATTTGTATATTCAGAGTTGTCGTGTTATCGTGTTGACCATCCAAAAGGCTTTATTAAAATAAGAAAACGGAAAAGGATAGGGTGTTGTTCTTGAGGATCGAGGAATGGAGGTAGTAATTCACGATGAACGTTAAAACACGTAGTACACGCTGGAAATAAAATCACCAAGTACATGATATAAATCCTTACCTCGAATCAGAATGAAGGGAGCAAGCGTCATCTCTGTGAGTTCAGGTTGAGACAATCTCATGCCATTAATCTGTTTTTCTTGACTTTTCTTTTCATTTAATTCGGCCAAAACGAAAGGAAAGGCGGCCATATTTTTCGTGGTTTTCTGGAAATAAAAAAATATTTGTACTATTTCCGATAATTCGTCTTCCTTTAAACACTTAATGTGAACATTGTAACTTATTTTGTAAATTTTAACATTAATGAGTGGAGCTTAGATAAACCACGTTACTTTGATGAAACCTTCACACTACTCTTAGAAAATAATTCGATCGCGTTGCTGTTCTTGTGCTACTCGCCCCACTGGTGCACATGTATTGCATGTAATTAACTCAGACAAACACCGCACGCGAATCAGTCAGGTCAGTGAGACGCTGATAATTTGAGAAATATGTTCGACGACGTACTTTTCATGAAACGTAATTTGTAGATTTCCTTGTCCCCAAGAGATCTAAACAATTTGAAAAGTCAAAATACAAGATCAACAAAGTGTCAGATCAGTCAGTACCCGGTGAGACATCTGATATCAAAACGCCACATTTTAAGAGGGAAAAGTCAGCACAGATAGCTGTGAAATATTTACATATTAAGTCTTATTTATTGTACCTGATATCATTCTGTACAGTTTGAAAAATATCAAAATATGTTTAGAGTTCTATTTTACTGATGGTTGTAAAGATTTCTTTATTTTATTCTGCATTATTGTCTAAAAGCGTTGTTAACATCGTCAGTGATATTCGATAATCTCAACTTCCGTTAATTTATTTTATTTTAAAAGGACGACCAAATAATTGAGTTTGAGAAGAAATAATCCTACAGGATTCCAAATAATATATATCTACTCTCCCCAATAACATATAATACAATCTTTATTAACAATATCTTTCCGAATTACATATAATACAATCTATACTGGCAATATTTTGGCTTAATTTAAGCTAAAGCAGTTATCCCTCAATAATCACGCCATTCTAGTCTATCGAAGTAAAGCCCGGATGTGCTCACCGTATTACGTGTATTTGAGAATCATTATCATTATTTATTATTATTATATATTTATGTAAAACTTTCTCTCAAATTACATTTTCGGATTTTTTTATAAACAAGACAATTTTTTTACAATAATTTCATTTAAAATTAAATTTAAATTTGTGTTTATTTTTCTTTCTTTGTTTCAATTGAAATGTGACCTCTTACATCCCACCAAGGTGTAATAATAAGGTGTAATAATTGTATTTCTTTGACTTATCACAAAAACGTTGCCTAACAAGTGCACACTCTTTATTGAATGATTATGGGGTATTAATTAGAATGTGAATATTTTGTACATATACCATTGAACCCCCCCCCCCCCCCCATCAGCGTGGATATAATTAATAATGAATTTGAAGTTTGTTTAAAATTTGACAAGACTGCATAACGAAAATGGGGGGAACGGAATGCGATGCCTCTATACATCAAAGTGGCCGCCAGTTTGATGACGTCACTGACCAAAATTCCTCAATGGGATCCTGTACATTTCTTGTTCAAAGCAGACGACTCTCTAGAGGCCAATCTAAGTATGCACATCAGCTAGTAAGACTGTTTATTGGGGGAAAATACGTCACAGTGACAAGTGAACGTTGAATACAAATACACAAATGGGACATACGGGCGGCCATCTTAATGTCGTCATTTATACATGTTGCCTCAAACGAATTTTTGGTAATTTTGATCTGTGACTTGGGGCCAATTTCAAGACGCTGCTCAGCAAAAAAATGTGCTTAGCACAAAAACGTCTGGCTAATAAAAGCAAGTTACCAGCCAAAACTCCACGTAATGTATATTGCTCGTGATTAGTACTCAGCTGTTGTTTGCTTAGCATGAAAATCACATTTTGGCTGGTAACCTGCTTTTATAAGCCAGACTTTTTTGGTGCATAGTAAATTTTGTGCTTAGCACTTCCCATGAAAATACCAAAACGTTGTTAGAACGCGAGTTGCCACTTCCGACTGAGGACTGAATCCGCTCACCTTGTATTATACATTGCATTTAGAACCAAACTGTAGTCGGCATCAGATACAACAGAATAGAGGAATATGGGGGTGTGATAATGAGAGTGTACATTTGAGTCGATGACAAATGGACGAAATAGAACAAAATCCTCCAACTTTTCCGACATTTGGGCATTTGAAAACTAGCAGGAGACAGCAGGCCATTTGACAATAGGTGGCGCTGTTTACGTTTAAGAGGACAACTTGTGCTCTTCTTTTTCTTTATTCAAACTTTTTCACGATTAGTATGGTGATCCCGAGAGGAGCCCCAGGATATTACAATAGGCAATTTTTAGCCGAGAAACAAAATCGGGTGAATGATCCTACGTTGTACATTCCTCTTGTCAGAAAGGCGGGTTGCAGTCTCAAACAAAGCCACCGCGAATACTGCCACCTTATGACAAGCCCGCTCCAGGTTTAAAAGCTGCGGTTCTAGAAAAGGATAAGGTTACAGTATTACCCCTCATGGTATTTCCGAAATATTGCCCCCCTCTCACCCCTCTTCCCTAAAACTTGGTAAAGAGACGTCTGTAATCACTCGTCTGATAGTCCAAAATTACCTGGCTATCCTGGACTAATTCAACTCTGTGTGCATGAACTTTGAAGTCAAAGTCAACATATCATAATTTAACTTAGCTGCAGGTTTGGGTACTACGAGGATCAGTGTCCATTGTTCATGTGTCTAGTCATCGGTGGGCGTGTCTTTGCTGATGACGTCATCATAACTTGGTGGGGAATCGACAGGTGCAGTCGGTTCTACTTGATGGCCATCAGACATCACGACAAAGTCCTCGGAATCACTACAAGAAAGAAGACCATACATTGTCAGAAATCTCAAATGTGGATACTTTTCAAAAAATTGCCTTTTAACAACTATTAGCTAATACTAGCCGCTAAGCATCACATGTATTATATATGTTAATGCATCCTTGCAAAACTAGAGAAACCAGACTGACAAACCAGTACAGAAGTTAGGACTAATGGAAAGTATTTGGCCTTCATTAGTCGTCTAGTTTTACATTAGGTTATAATGTACACTTGATTACTGAGGACTTCTTTAACTAGGGAATGATGTCAATTTAAACATATCAGTAATACTACTTACTGTGTAGTCCTGGGCTCTGTGTTTCCGTACGGCTGAGTAGGTATTCCTGTTTGAGTAGCAGGGTAGTAGCTGACTTCTCCATGTGGTCCGTAGACTATCGGTGTCACAGGTGCCGGCTGCACTATTGGTGGCGCTCCTGGCTGACCGAATGCTACTGGATGTTGTGGCTGAACACCGTAAATCATCGTGGTCACTGCTCCAGTTTGCTGGAGCGCCATGGCAGCTTCTCGTTGCGCTGATTTTCCCTTCTTGCACAGTATTGCGAATGCAATTATCATTATTACGCCCACTGGGATGAGGCATATTCCCGAAATAGCAAAGACAGACGAGAAATCGAAAATGGCAACAAACATGGCTCCTACCATTATAAATATAAAGCCAAAACACACCAAGAAGATAGCACACATGATGTAGCCTCCTCCAGCCGCTGAACTGGGACCCCCGGCGACCGCCCCCACAGGCACGGCAGTGGACACCACTGTAGGGTGGTGGTGGTGAACATTTCGGTGATGATGGTGAGCTGCGTGGTGGTGATGATGAGCGGCGAGGCCATGGTGGTGAGTTATACCACCGTGATGGTGATGATGATGACCACCGTGATGATGCCGGGCGTGGTGGGCGTGGCCATGGCGAACCATCCTTTATGTCCTCGACGACTCAGATCGGATCGTAATGGGCACTGTCTAATATCGCACAGTGGCTCGGACGATACAGACGCAGGTGGCGAATGAACACACCTGTACAAAAGGGAGTGATGATTAAAGCCAATATAATGCAAGGCTGGTAGGTAACAATGTCACTACATGGTTCATTTTTTTTAAAATTGGGGTCCACTTTTTCTGACATTTAATAATGGTCTTAAAATTCTAATGCAGATTTTAATGCAGTAATCCCCAAGATTGATTATGAAGAGCAAACTACCTACCCAACGGATGAACAAAAAATTAGGTAACAGGAACAAGTACATACACACTTCGTACCTTCGTACACAGATAATATATATTATTGAAGTCGGTTTACGGAGACAACTTGACAAAGCAACGGTTATTTTGTAAACAATTGTGCCTCCGAGACGAGGCATTCACAGGAGCGCACTTTTAGACGATTCTTAAATTCTACCAGTGGCATCAGTGTGCGTATCAGAGGGGGGAATGTTGAATCTGTCAATAAGCAATAGTCACCGAGGACTTGTAGATGATTAGATGTAAGTGACGATTACACTCACCTGCTAAATCTTAAACCTGGCAGTTCCCGCAAGCAATAGTGGATTCAGCCAATCAGACAGAATTGTATGGAACCAGTCGTTTTTTTGTTACAAATAAAAACAACCCGTTGGAAAATTCTTGTCATCATTCGTTCGGGAACTTTGAACTTGACCTAAAGTTCACAGCAGATAACTTCATTTGCTTTTAATATCTGCCCGGTCAACGTCCAGGGGAGATTATGGAAAAGGCAATAGGCCCATACTGGCACATAGATAGTCTGGTTCCCGGTTTGTCTCATTAGCAGATAATCGCCCAGGTCAAAGTCCAACATATCAATGCATGTGACGTTGGCTCATCGTTGTTTATCAAACAGCTAGCAATGCCCTCCTCGTTCCCAAATGGGTTAAGGAGTACGCGTCCACCAGCTGCTCTCTCACCCTGGCACTGAATACACTGGTGCCTGGCCATGCCTTTAAATAAGAGTTTGTTTTAGGTCTCCAGAGATCTACAAACAGTTTTTGTTTAGAGTTGTCTTGTCATAATTTTGACCATCAAAAAAATCATGCCTAATTGCAGTAAATATGAAAATAAGCAAAATGGAAAGGGGCTTTCTTGAGTAGGAATAGAGGTAGTTATTCACGATGAAAACACGTAGTACACGTTGGAAATACAATCACCAAGTACAAGATGTAAATCCGTCACTTCCCATTACGGGGTCGAATCAGAATGAAGGGAGCAAGCGTCACTCTGGTCCAATATGTTTAGAACCCATCTCATTAACATGTCATTAATCACATGTCATCGATCACATGTCATTAACTTGAATCCCCTATGTTTTTCTTGACTGTTTTTTTTTTCATTTAGGCCAAAAACGAAAGGAAAGGCGACCATATTTTCAATTTCGGCCGAAGCTCGGATAATTTCATGGTTTCTGCTACATAAAGAACAATCGTCTAAAAAGTCTGCCATTGTTTCAGAATAACAAGGCCTATTCACTGGAGATTTTTCATACATCTGGTGTACACAGTTGGCCGTAGCTACAATCCTGGCTAAATGTCGCTGGGCCTCCAACCCCCCCCCCCCCCCGGCCCCCTGTCAATGTTGTCTCTCATTGCGCGGTGTGTGCTCCATATTAGCTGGAGAGAACAACATTGACCGGTTATTTCCAAGTGTCCCAACCATTTTGGCCGGGATTGTAGCTCATTACGGGGTCATCCTAGTACAAAGGACTGACACGATGTAACTATTGTACATCAGCGGTCTTAACATGAAGGTAATAAGTCAAGTTTTCTGAAAACTTTAGTGTCAAATGGAAACGAATTATAATGTATAGGTCTTATGCAGCCGCAATCAAGCATCGGATGTTTCTATGCCTCATACATTTGTAAACGACGGTTAAAGAAGTCCTTTCACAATCAAATGCTAGTCGATATTTAATATATTTAACGTCTGCGCATGCGTTTTAAGCAACATTCGTGGAACTATTGCACAGGTAGCATACACACACGATAGGACGAATTTCACTTTACAGGCTGGTTTATATTGCATTACGTTTCCCATGGCTTCTGAAAGAGCAAACAAAAATTGGCAACTGAAGAATACAATGATAAACTAAAACTCATATAATAATAATAAGGTAATTGAGGGTTGTAGATAATCGATCGAAGCGAGTAATTGGAATTTGGCAGAATACTTTCCTCGCCTCAAAAACTAGTTTGCCAACTTCCAATACCACACGGAACTAGACTATTAGTGGAGCTGCTTAGGTCCATTTTTGGCCCAAATCGTGCACTTTGTGGTAAAAGCATGAAATTTGGCAGGTTGGGTCCAAATGGGCTAGAATTCATTTTGAGATCGGGACCCATCCTGGATCTTGCCCATTTTGGGGGCGGAGCTTGATTTTTTTTTTTAAAGGGGGTGCAAACAATACAAACTCATAAAAATCGTATTTAACATCCATTTTCCTTGTTTTTCTATGATTTGAAATAAACTTAAACATAAAATACAACATTCTAGCATTCGAACACCAGTTAATTTCCACCCATTTTGTGGGCGTGGCCTAAATGTACAAAAGAGGCGGTATATATTAGCAGTTTGGTTCTAATATTGAAAACATTATTTGGTTTGGTAGTAAAATCCTGAAAATTGGCCAGTTAAAATGGGCTGAAAATAATTTTAAGAGGTGAACACATCTTGGATCTTGCACAATTTTGGGGGCGGAGCTTGATTTTTCAAAAAGGGGAGTGCAAAAAATAAAAAAACTCAGAAAAACTGTATTTAGCATCCATTTTCCTTTGTTCTTCATGCTTGAAATAAACTTAGACATGAGAAATAACTTTATGAGAAATAACACGTTAAAATTGTGCAGCAGCAGGATTCCAGTCAAACCAGTGAGTTTGGTGGTTTGAGACATTATCTTACATTGAAAGACATCATCTTACATTGCCGACGCGCATGGCTATGGCGACGCGCGCGCATACCAGAAACCAGAGCCTTTTTTGGCCTAATAATCGTTTTCTTCGTTTCGTATGAATAAAAAGGAGTAAATGCTTCAGATTTTAAATATGCACTTGCCATTTACAAGGCTGGGTTGGGGCAACCTTGAAATTATAAAGCAAAATAATTCTGCGCAAAAACTACTGCATTTATTAAAGTTCATAAAGTACAAATGATACCATATGTTTGTATGAATAAAGCATGGCATTTGCTTTTTCTACCACTTTCGAAGCATTTACTCGCATCTGTATGAATGAAAATTAAGCAAACACTTTTACTAAAAACCATTTGCTCTTGAGTAAATGGCCTGCAAAATGTAAAGCTTTACATGTTTATAAGTTTGCAGAAAATAAAACTATCGTAACCGAAACGGAAAGCGGCACCGGGGAGGGTCACGTGCTGGAGGACAGATACAAAAAAGCGCATCAAACGCGACGAACGCAATGCCGTTTACGTGCACAATGCGCTGTGCATCGGCACCCATGGTCTACATGTGGATTGGGTTTTCAGTACCTACCTGATTCCGTGGGTTTTCCCCAGACTATTCTTCTGGGGTTTTCCTCCCACCTCTAAAACTGTAATTTCTTCTCATTGTCTTCTCTCTACGTTTTTTTTTCGGGGTTTGCGAGCTACAGTGCCTGGGGCATGCACTTTTGAGGATCCTTGGTTTCATTACCAGAAAATTTTTTATTTATCGTTTACTTCGTTTCGTATGAATATAAAGGAGTAAATGCTTCAGATTTTAAATATGCACTTGTCATTTACAAGGCTGGTTTGGGGCAACCTTGAAATTATAAAGTAAAATACTTCTGCGCAAAAACTACTGCATTTATTAAAGTTCATAAAGTACAAATGATACCATATGTTTGTATGAATAAAGCGTGGCATTTGCTTTTTCTACCACTTTCGAAGCATTTACTCGCATCTGTATGAATGAAAATTAAGCAAACACTTTTACTAAAAACCGTTTGCTAAATTCTGAAAATAATTACTTTTACCTTTAAGCTTTTGCTACACTATAAGCGTTTACTGCGTTTCTTATGAATAAAAAGGAGTAAATGCTACAAATTTTAAATATTTACTAGTCATATTTCAAGGTTGGGTTGGGGCTACCTTGAAAATATAAAAGCACATAATTCTGCGCAAAAATTACTGCATTTATTAATGTTAAAGGGAATATACATCATTTGCTTTTGCTGTAATTTTCAGAAATGGATGGAATTAGGGGGTTGGAAATATAAAGCAAATATAGTTACACTGACTTTTTGGAGGTTTTGGGATCGAAAATGCTATAAAAACCAAGAAAAACGATCATTTTCCTGTAGTCTGGTTCCCTGACTCCATATAAGAAGAAACAGAGCAGTTTACATACATTGGGGAATTGTAAGGTCAGGGAACCAGTCTAGCTGGCTCGTACCCGTTCATAGGTTTGTAATCGATTGCAAACAAGTGCAATGGTCAATTGGGGCCAGTATTTGAAAAAAAAGCCAGTTGTTTCCAACGCTGATCGGCCGATCAGCGTTGGAAATTGATACAAAAATACCACTTTTCTTGAAAATGACAGTATACCAGGTGCCATAATTTTACAGGATGCTTTAGACTGTCATTCACCAACATCCTATTAAGGTAATTCGCAAAAACTTGGTAGTTTTATTTTTCGATGTTTGCAAATGTTGTATATTCCCTTTAATCGCGAAAAAGTAAAAATTATACCATACGGTAGTTCGTATGAATACAAACTGGCATTTGCATTACTCCCATCTGTACGTTTCGTATGAATATAAAGGAGTAAATGCTTCAGATTTCAAATATGCACTTGTCATTCACAAGGCTGGGTTGGGGCAACCTTGAAATTATAAAGCAAATAATTCTGCGCAAAAGCTACAGCATTTATTATATGTTAATCGCGAAAAATTAATATTAACAAAGTTCATAAAGTACAAATGATACCATGTTCGTATGAATAAAACATGGCATTTGCTTTTACTTCCAATTTTGAAGCATTTACTAGCATCTGTATGAATGAAAATTAAGCAAACACGTTCGTGTAGGTTTTATATGAATTAATTCCTAATCCCTATGATCTCAGAATAAATACAAGATTTCTATTGTTTTAGCCACTGTGACCTTGACCCTTGACCAAGAACGATCCACAAACCAAATTTGAAGTTCACATGTAAAGTATTTCTCAAGTTATCGCGCTGACAAAATTTCTTTTGTTTTAGCCACTGTGACCTTGACCCTTGACTTTTTGGCCTCAAATGCAATAGGCTTCTTTGGATTGCAAGGACAATCTACAAACCAAATTTGAAGTTCATATGTAAATTATATCTCAAGTTATCACGATGACAACATTTCTGTTGTTTAAGCCACTGTGACCTTGACCCTTGACCTTTTAGCCCAAAATGCAATAGGCTTCTTAGGATTGCCAAGGACAATCCACAAACCAAATTTGAAGTTCATATGTAAAGTATTTCTCAAGTTATCGCGCTGACAAAATTTCTATTGTTTCAGCCACTGTGACCTTGACCCTTGACCTTTCGGCCCCAAATGCAATAGGCTTCTTAGGATTTTACCAAGAAAAATACACAAACCAAATTTGAAGTTCATATGATTTTGATAGTGCTACATGCAGAACTTCATTAAAAAAATTTGTCCTGCCATTTGGGTTTCCTTTTTTTGACTCACCCTGTGTAAGTTACTTGTAGACAATCATAACAATTTAGATATGATTTTTTTTTATAGCCGCCTACTTTAAAATGTAGCTCCACCCCTAAAGGGCAACAATTAGTCTTGCAACCGTTTAAACTTATCTTTACAGTGTATGGTAAACATAGTTAACCGATGGAAAAGTTGTGTTTTTACCAGCAAAAATGATGATTTTCCCTCGTTTGAATCAAGCTGCTCCAATGTACCGCCTCTTTACACATTTAGGCCACGCCCGCAAAAGGGTGAAAATAACACGTTAGAATGTTAGAATTTACATCCACTTTGTTTCAAAGCATGAGAAACAAAGTGAATGTAAAATACAGTTTTCTGAGTTTTCTTTTTTTGCACTCCCCTTTTTGAAAAATCAAGCTCCGCCCCCCCAAATGGGCAAGATCCAAGATGCGTTCACCTCTAAACATTATGTTCGCCCATTTCAATTGGACATGCCAATTTTCAGAATTTTACCACCAAACTGAATGATGTTTTCCATATTAGAACCAAACTGCTAATATATACCGCCTCTTTTACCAATTAGACCACGCCCACAAAATGGGTGGAAAATTAACAGGTGTTAGAATGCTAGAATGTCTTATTTCATGTTTAAGTTTATTTCAAAGCGTAAAAAACCAAGGAAATTTGATGTTAAATACAGTTTTCATGAGTTTGTATTGTTTGCACCCCCTTTTTTGAAAAATCAAGCTCCGCCCCCAAAATGGGCAAGATCCAGGATGGGTCCCGATCTTAAAATGATTTTTAGCCCATTTTGACCCCACATGCCAAATTTCATGCTTTTACCACAAAGTGCACGATTATTCGCTTAGCAGCTCCACTATATATCAACTATCCACCCAACTCACCATACAATATTTGTATATTAATCTTATTTTGCCCCAAATAATATATATCTACTCTCCCCAATAACATATAATACAATCTTTATCAACCGTCTTTCCGAGTTACATATAATACAATCTATATTGGCAATATTTTGGCTTAATTTAAGCTAAAGCAGTTATCCCTCAATAATCACACCATTCTAGTCTATCGAAGTAAAGCCCGGATGTGCTCATCGTATTACGTGTATTTTAAAATCATTATTATTATTTCTTATTATTATATATTTATGTAATACTTTCTCTCAAATTACATTTTCGGATTTTGTTATTAACAAAACAACTTTTTTTACAATACTTTCATTGAAAATTACATTTAAAATTGCGTTTATTTTTCTTTTTTTGTTTCAGTTGAAATGTGACCTCTTACATCCCACCTAAACGCACATCATACAAAGGTGTAATAATTGTATTTCTTTGACTTATCACAAAAACGTTGCCTAACAAGTACACACTCTTTATTGAATGATTATGGGGTATTAGAATTTGAATATTTTGTACATATACCATTGACCCCCCCCCCCCCCCAATCAGCGTGGATATAATTAATAATTATTTTGAAGTTTTAATTGTTTAAAGTTTGACAAGACTGCATAAGAAAGTGGGGGAAACGGAATGCGACGCCTCTATACATCAAAGTGGCCGCCAGTTTGATGACGTCACTGACCAAAAATCCTCAAAGGGATCCTGTATATTTCTTGTTCAGAGCAGACGACTCTCTAGAGGCCAATCTAAGCATGCACATCAGCTAGTAAGACTGTTAATTAAGGGAAAATACGTCACAATGACAAATGAACATGGAATACGGATACACAAATGGGACATACGGGCGGCCATCTTAATGTCGTCATTTATACATGTTGCCTCAAACGAATTTTTGGTAATTTTGATCTGTGACTTGGGGCCAATTTCAAGGCGCTGCTCAGCAAAAAAATGTGCTTAGCACAAAAACGTCTGGCTAATAAAAGCAAGTTACCAGCCAAAACTCCACGTAATGTATATTGCTCGTGATTAGTACTCAGCTGTTGTTTGCTTAGCATGAAAATCACATTTTGGCTGGTAACCTGCTTTTATAAGCCAGACTTTTTTGGTGCTAAGCAAATATTTGTGCTTAGCACTTCCCATGAAAATACCAAAACTCTGTTAGTACGCTAGTTGCCACTTCCGACTGAGGACTGAATCCGCTCGACTTGTATTATATATTGCATTTAGAACCAAACTGTAGTCAGCATCAGATACAACAGAATAGAGGAATATGGTGGTGTGACAATGAGAGTGTACATTTGAGTCGATGACAAATGAACGAAATAGAACAAATCCTCCAACTTTTCCGACATTGGGAATATGAAAACTAGCAGGAGACACCAGGCCATTTGACAGTAGGTGGCGCTGTTTACGTTTAAGAAGACAACTTGTGCTCTTCTTTTTCTTTATTCAAACTTTTTCACGATTAGTATGGTGATCTCAAGAGGAGCTGGAGGATATTAAAATAGGCAATTTTTAGCCGAGAAACAAAATCGGGTGAATGATTCTAAGTTGTAGATTCATCTTGTCAGAAAGGCGGGTTGCAGTCTCAAACAAAGCCACCGCGAATGCTGCCACCTTACGACAAGCCCGCTCCAGGTTTAAAAGCTGCGGCTCCAGAAAAGGATAAGGTTACAGTTTTACCCCTCGTGGTATTTCCGAAATATTTCCCCCCCCCCCTCACCCTCTTCCCTAAAACTTGGTAAAGAGACGTCTGTAATCACTCGTCTAATAGTTCAAACTTACCTGGCTATCCTGAACTAATTCAACTCTGCGTGCATGAACTTTGAAGTCAAAATCAACATATCATAATTAAACTTAGCTGCAGGTTTGGGTACTATGAGGATCAGTATCCATTGTTCATGTGTCTAGTCCTCGGTGGGCGTGTCTTTGCTGATGACGTCATCATAACTTGGTGGGGAATCGACAGGTGCAGTCGGTTCTACTTGATGGCCATCAGACATCACGACAAAGTCCTCGGAATCACTACAAGAAAGATGACCATACATTGTCAGAAATCTCAAATGTAGAAATTTTTCAAAAAATTCCCTTTTAACAACTATTGGTCATACTAGCCGCTAAGCATCACATGTATTATATATGTTAATGCATCCTTGCAAAACTAGAGAAACCAGACTGACAGACCAGTACAGAAGTTAGGACTAATTGAAAGTATTTGGCCTTCATTATTCGTCTAGTTTTACCTTAGGTTATAATGTACACTTGATTACTGAGGACTTCTTTAACTAGGGAGTGATGTCAATTTAACATATCAGTAATACTACTTACTGTGTAGTCCTGGGCTCTGTGTTTCCGTACGGCTGAGAAGGTATTCCCGTTTTAGTAGCAGGGTAGTAGCTGACTTCTCCATGTGGTCCGTAGACTATCGGTGTCACAGATGCCGGCTGCACTATTGGTGGCGCTCCAGGCTGACCGAATGCTCCTGGATGTTGTGGCTGAACACCGTAAATCATCGTGTTCACTGCTCCACTCTGCTGGAGCGCCATGCCAGCTTCTCGTTGCGCTGATTTTCCCTTCTTGCACACTATTGCGAATGCAAATATCATTATTACGCCCACTGAGATGAGGCATATTCCGATAATAGCATACTCATTAGACGGGAAGTCGAACAAGACAACTAAAACGACTCCAGCCATTATACATCCGGTGCCACAACAAATCAAGAAAGTAGCAAACGTGATGTAGCCTCCTCCAGCCGCTGAACTGGGACCCCTGGTGACCGCCCCCACAGGCACGGCAGTGGACACCACTGTAGGGTGGTGGTGGTGAACATTTCGGTGATGATGGTGAGCTGCGTGGTGGTGATGATGAGCGACGGGGCCATGGTGGTGAGTTATACCACCGTGATGGGGATGGTGGTGGTGGTGACCACCGTGATGATGCCGGGCGTGGTGGGCGTGGCCATGGCGAACCATCCTGCACTGTCTAATATCGCACAGTTGCTCGGACGATACAGATGCAGGTGGCGAATGAGCACACCTGAAAAAAGGGAGTGATGATAAAAGCCAATATAATGCAAGGCTGGTAGGTATAACAATGTCACTACATGGTTCATTTTTTTATCAAATTGGGGTACACTTTTTCTTACATTAATGGTCTTAAAATTCTAATGCAGATTTTAATGCAGTAATCCCCAAGATTGATTATGAAGAGCAAACTACCTACCCAACAGATGAAAAAAAATAAGGTAACAGGAACAAATACATACACACTTCGTACCCTAAACGTTTGGAATGGCATACACAGATAATATATAATATTGAAGTCGGTTTACGGAGACAACTTGACAAAGCAACGGTTATTTTGTAAACAATTGTGCCTCCGAGACGAGGCATTCACAGGAGCGCACTTTTAGACGATTCTTAAATTCTACCAGTGGCATTAGTGTGCGTATCAGAGGGAGGAATGTTGAATCTGTCAATAAGCAAAAGTCACCGAGGACTTGTAGATGATTAGATGTAAGCGACGATTACACTCACCTGCTGAATCTTAAACCTGGCAGTTCCCGCAAGTAATAGTGGATTCAGCCAATCTGACAGAATTCTATGGAACCAGTCGTTTTTGTTACAAATAAAAACAACCCGTTGGAAAATTCTTGTCATCATTCGTTCGGGAACTTTGAACCTGACCTAAAGTTCACAGCAGATACATTCATTTGCTTTTATCTTCCCGGTCAACGTCCAGGGGAGATTACGGAAAGGACAATAGGCCCGTACTGGCACATGGATAGTCTGGTTCCCGGTTTGTCTATCAAACAGCTAGCAATGCCCTCCTCGTTCCCAAATGGGTTAAGCAGTACGTGTCCACCAGCTGCTCTCTCACCCTGGCACTGGACCATTTGCATGTTGGATTTCGGAATACACAGGTGCCTGGCCATGCCTTTAAATAAGAGTTTGATTTAGGTGTTCAGAGATCGACAAACACGTAATATTTGCTCAGAGTTGTCTTGTCATAATTTTGACCATCAAAAAAATCATGCCTAATTGCAGTACTGAATATGAAAATAAGCAAAATGGAAAGGGGGTTTGTTGAGGAGGAATGGAGGTACTATTTCACGATGAAAACACGTAGTACACGTTGGAAATAAAATCACCAAGTACACGATGTAAATCCGTCACTTCCCATTACGGGATCGAATCAGAGTGAAGGGAGCAAGCGTCACTCTGGTCCAATATGTTTAGAACCCATCTCATTAACATGTCATTAATCACATGTCATCGATCACATGTCATTAACTTGAATCCCCTCTGTTTTTCTTGACTTTTTTTCATTTAGGCCAAAAACGAAAGGAAAGGCGACCATATTTTCAATTTCGGCCGAAGCTCGAATAATTTCATGGGTTCTGCTACATAAAGAACAATCATTAACATATATTTTCTTCCTTTAAACACTTATTGTGAACACTGTAACTAATAATTGTTTAAGTATTGTAACTTATGTAAATAAGTGGAGCCTCGTTCCTTTAATCAAAACTTCACACTGCTAAAAAAAAATAAAAACTACCAAATATAGTACGCATGCTGTAATTCCAAGATCTCAAGAATCAGAAACCGATAATCTGAATACAAACTAATCGATTATAACTGATGTCCTGATTGGCTAATCATACTCAAACGTCAATCCTGAACCTTTGAGCCTCTCTTTGATCTCGGCGTCCATGGCCTCGTTCTGGGCCACGGTGAAATGAGATTTCCAGTCCCCCACTTTACCTGCAAATAATGAGACAAGTTTAAAAAAAAAATCGTCTGTAGTTAAAAAAAAAAAGATGGAAAATAAAAAAACGAATTGAGAATGTAATAATGAAATGCTGAAATTCTGCAGATATTCCCACATTTTGGTTGAGGCTATAGAACGGTTTCAAAGCAGCTGTGTCTACATCAGATAATTTTTTCCTCATTTGTTTTTTCGAAAATGGAAAATCAACGTTAAACGATCCGAACTTACCCTTTCTCATGAATGACATTCCTTCTGGTATTTCCCGCTTCTCAAACACGGCGTTGTTGTTGGCCATGAGGTTTGTCTTCATGTTAGCGAAGGTGCAGTGTTCCGTGATTGCATTCAGCGTCTCTGCGGGAAAATCCTTGCCCAGAAAACGGCTGATCTTCTCCACGTTACCCCGGAGATCCTGATTGAGAATAAAAATATTTTTTTTATACCAGGGGAAACGGTTTACTCGGTATATCTGGTGTCCCCCCCCCCCCCCCGATGTTCGTCCTCCCTACCCCCGGTTCTCCATTTGAAATCTTGAAATGAAAAAGGCACTTCCTTATTTGCCTTTATTAGCCCCTTAAAAAATATAATTACATCCCCTGTGCCCCCGGAAGTTTGAATATTGTCGTTGATTCATCGTCGTAATTGTATTCTTGTCACCGTCATAAAGTATCCTTTGTGTATTGATTGTTGCGGTTATCAATTTCAAAGTAACCCTTTTGTCATTTCTGTCGCTTCCTACTAGAAACTTCCAACAAGAGTCCAAGGGCGGATCCAGAACACAATTTTGGGGGGGGGGCCAAAAAAATTTTGGTCCCCCCCAAAAGTGGGTCAAAAAAATTACGGCGTGGGGTTCGGGGCCCGCTTAAGGGCCCGAAAAAATTTTGGATTCTAGATGCTCTGTGGTGCGATCTGAGGCAATTTCTGACCACTTTAACCAATGTTTTTTTTTTGAGGAAAAGATGGTGGTGTACTCATTGCCTGCCTTTATTGCGATGTCAAAAAGTGGGTCCAAAAAATTACGGCGTGGGGTTCGGGGCCCGCTTAAGGGCCCCGAAAATTTTTTGGATTCTAGATGCTCTGTGGTGCGATCTGAGGCAATTTCTGACCACTTTAACCAATGTTTTTTTTTTGAGGAAAAGATGGTGGTGTACTCATTGCCTGCCTTTATTGCGATGTCAAAAAGTGGGTCCAAAAAATTACGGCGTGGGGTTCGGGGCCCGCTTAAGGGCCCCGAAATTTTTTTGGATTCTAGATGCTCTGTGGTGCGATCTGAGGCAATTTCTGACCACTTTAACCAATGTTTTTTTTTGACGAAAAGATGGTGGTGTACTCATTGCCTGCCGTTATTGCGATGTCACATAAAAAAAAAAAAAATGATTTCGTTTTTTTGGGGGGGGGCATGGCCCCCTTTGGCCCCCCCCCCCCCCTGGATCCGCCCTTGCAAGAGTCTTGCGTTGTTGGAGTTAGCAGATTTGCCATTTCACGAGTCTTCAATTGTTTTCATCCTCTTTTTCCCAACCTGGCACGGATTGTTTACTTACCCGTTTCATGTCTTCGAATCGAAGTATAAGAATGTTCTCCTCGTGTCTCTTCTCCCAGAAGTACAGGTAATGTTTCCACCAAAGTCCAAAGGACACGCCTGTGAGGGGTAAAACAATAAGTACTATCTGAAAAGGTAGAGATCTTTCTTTTGCCACCTTTTCTTGTATCAGAAATTCCTTTTGTCCGGGTGCTTTCTTTGGATATTTCTAAAGATTTTTAAAAGGAAAGCTTTCCTGTCTGTTGCTCTCCGTTGGTTATCTGTTTTATGCTTAATTGGATTTGAAAACTAGACAGCCAATTTACCTTTGCCCGTGAACATTTTCTGAAGAAACTCGTCAAACGTTTCAGCCTGCATTGCCTTAGTCGGCACAACCAACTTCCGGAAGTGGAAGTAGGACACTACCACATCTTTGGGGTTTCGCAGGACGTAGACAATCTTAGGTTTCTTCTGCCATATCTGAGGAGGCAGTAAGGGGCCCGGGAGATGGGACTTGAGAACTCGAGTTGATGGGATCTTTGCAGCAAGTCGGTGGGTCTCAGGAACCTGCAGAGAATAAAATGATTAAGAAGTCTCATGTGACCTTTACTGTCAAACGCGGGAGTCGTTCAGAAGATATACCTCTACATTTTTGTTTAAACTTTTTACTAAACTGTACTTTACTTTTTACTTGATCCCATCCACTACTTACGTTTTTGACCTTACGTACCAACTCAGACAAACTCAGCTCAAGAAAGGAGACACGGAAAGAAGTGTGCCTCTTGTTGACGGCCTCCAAATCCCCATCATGCATCACGCAAGACATGATTTCCTGTGCCCAGGTTGTACCTATATACATATATAAGCAATATCAAAGAAAGGGGAAACAAGGCAAGCCTGGCAAGCTGGTCTCAAATCCCACAAAATTTTATTTAATGGGAGACTTTTGAGACGTTGGTAGCAGTAAACACATCGGTCCTTATCCATTGTTTGCGTCATATTGAGCATGCGCACTTTAGCTTAAACATGAAGTAACAATTGAAAGGGACCGGTCCATTTGCTACCATCAACGTCTAAAAAGTCTGCCACTGTTTCAGAATGACTAGGCCTATTTTTCATACATCTGGTGTACACAGTTGGCCGTAGTTAGCTCATTACGGGGTCATCGTAGTACAAAGGACTGACACGGTGTAACTATTTCAGTGGTCTTAATATGAAGGTAATAAGTCAAGTTTTCTAAAAACTTTAGTGTCAAATGGAAACGAATAATAATATATAAGTCTTATGCAGCCGCAATCAAGCATCGGATGTTTCTACGCCTCATACATTTGTAAACGACAGTTAAAGAAGTCCTTTCACAATCAAATGCTAGTCAATATTTAATATATGTACCAACTATAAAACGCATGCCCCAACAACGTCTACACATGCGTTTTAACAACATTCGTGGAACTATTGCACAGGTAGCATACACACACGATAGGACGAATTTCACTTTACGGGCTGGTTTATATTACGTTACGTTTCCCATGGCTTCTGAACGTGCAAACACAATGATAAACTAAAACTTATATAATAATAAGGTAATTGAGGGTAGTAGATAATCGATAGAAGCGAGAAATTAGAAGTTGGCAAAATACTTTCCTCACCTCGAAAACTAGTTCGTCAACTTCCAATACCACACAGAACTATATCAACTATCC
Organism: Patiria miniata; assembly: GCF_015706575.1. Classification (NCBI taxonomy): domain Eukaryota; kingdom Metazoa; phylum Echinodermata; class Asteroidea; order Valvatida; family Asterinidae; genus Patiria; species Patiria miniata. The sequence goes on along the minus strand of NW_024037069.1, from coordinate 44,341,421 downwards.
ACCCAACACCTCACACTATTTGTATATTAATCCTATTTTGCCCCCTACCTGCCTTTGGATAGGTCACCACCCACACATCATCTTCTCTAACCTCAAAGTCCCTGAGCTCAGCTACAACTCGGTCCATCCCTGGGGGTAGATACTCGCTGTACATCGTCGGGGCGTCTGGTGGGGGCACTGACTTGGCCCACATCTGCTGGTCTGTCGAAGGAAACAGCATTTTCATTGAACGGCTTGGCAGAAAATTGTGTTTAGCAAAATCATGTAATGAAATCCGCTTAGAACCAAGAATTTATCTCAAGCCATGCACTTTGCGTGCAGGTACTAAAAATTAATAAAATAATTTATTGTAATGGAAGCGCTTTACAAAATGGTTAAAGACAGGTAAATAAACTGCCATAGACCCCAATGATAAATGCTCCCACTTCAAAAATTCGGGAAAGCACTCACAACTCTTTAAGGTATTCGAGACACACATCAAATTAAAGCTTATTACATCATCGTTCTTTCTTTTTTGGATTTTCTTTTGGGAAATCTGATAACTTTAAGAAGAAATGTCCACCCAAAGATGATTACCCCTTAAAACTGTCCAGAAGCCCATCGCCATTTTGAAAAACAGTGCCTACATTCCAATTGCAAAATAGAGAGTTTTTATGGTCCCAATGTCATCCAAATTTCACACAAACACAAGCTCACAGTCCTGTGCACAGCTTCCATCCATCTTTTTTTTATAAACCCTCAAGCTCATGGCCCACAATATGCTCAAATTTTGAAGAATTTGTGGGCATGCAAATCGTGATTTGGCCGGCGTAGGCAATTTCGGACCGATTTACTGGCCTGCGCAACCTTTATAATCACGTTCATCAGGTCACGAGACCACGCGGCAGTCGAAATCCGTCAGCCCACATTCGGTTCTCTGCCCTCACAGGTACCCATTCATACTCCTGGGTGGAGAGAGGCAATGGCAGTTAAGTATGTCTTGCCCAACGGGGCACAAACACCATGTTCCTGGCAGGGTTCACTGACATGTCAGTGCTGAGTAAGTGTTTACCATGCCTAGAATACTTTTATACTTATCGGATCTTTTAAATTGGGCCCAGACCTGGTTTAGGTCCAGCTAGCAATTCAATATCTGAAATCATTAATTGACAAATTGTTCAAGATTGTTGGGTCGTCTTTGGATTTTGAGTGGTGTTATTATTGGAAACGAACAAAATACGTTGGAAACCAATGATCCTATATGCCTTAAATTTCGACAAGGCCTTGATTCGCCGGGGAAGATTAATAATCAACCTACACTCTTCAAAGGTGATGTACATATCCATAATGATCTCGGCATGCAAACGTCAACTTGGTCGATTTGAGGGGATCTGCAGATATAGGAATTTCAGTTACCAAAGGAAATAATAATAGGAAGATTTGCCCATTCACCATGAATCTGAACAGCGTCGATGGTAATGGGCATCCACGCAAGACTGGAAAGAAGACGAAATAGATGGACGAAAAACACGGTTATGTACATAATAATGTCAGTTTCTTCAGTTGGTGTCCATCCTCCTGACTTATCGTACTTGCTAATTGTGTAACTAAAGTTCGAAACAAATTCTAAATAGATTTAATGTTCAGTGGCAACACTGATACCGATAGATGATATACCTTGACGGATCATAGTGGAAAAACGGATGCAGCAGTGTCAGTCTTCAAGCAGGTTGAAAACTACAAATGAAATATTGAAATTGAAAAATAAGTTTGGCACTGAGGCTTACCGTATACGCATTCTCCGTGAAAGAGCAAGTTGCTAACACAAAAACTCAAACGTTCATCGCCTGACTCCGCACTTTGATTACGACAAAGGGATCCCATTACTCTTACATAATCTCAATTGTTACTAGAGTTTATCCGAAAGCTGAAGAACAAACAGGCAAACAGTGAAAACGAGATAGAAGGGGGGGGGGGGTCAACTATAATAGTAAAGGCATAGGCCTATTAGCATTTATCCCGAAAGTGACCTTACAGTAACATACCGGTGCTCAAACACCCTGTGAAATTATTCCGTCTGGCTTTCTGTGAGCTAGAAGAACTCAACAAATGTAGGAATAAAAGTTTGGAATAAAGAGTGCTATTTCCGAAATCGTGTTTTGTAATCAAAAGGTTGTGCATTTTTCCCCACTGTTATCTCGAAATCATAATATCCACTGATTATCGGAAACAAACAAAATGTTCTGATAATCCACAAGATCCTATATGCCTTTAATCAAGTACATGTGTGGTAGATGCATTGATTATATTTGTTTTACAGACCTTGCAAACCCTTTTTATTGGTTTTAGTCTTGTGTCTTCAAACCCTTTCCATGGTATGAAGGTGGTTTTAAAAAGTGTGTCCTTTACGTGCGGTAGCAATGTTTTCCATTTACGAGACCAAAAAAAGATTGCAAATTTTTTCTGTTTTCTCAAAATGTATAGTAGCCACTGAGCTAGCTTTTTATATTTTCAACGAATGAGGTTTTTATGAACCCTACTTAGATTTTGAGTAATTGTTGCTTCAAAAGAAATGACTTTCTTCATTGAACAGCATTTTTTAATTTGGCGTAACAACATAATTGCACCCCAAACCTACCCTTATATGTCTAAATATATATATACAGCTATGACCTAACGAAATCTATTGCAGATAGAATTTTGAATTAACTATGTTGCGTTAGTGAGGTACGGCAATGAACTTCAAAGTGTCAAAAATCAATATAAAATCATATGATGACGTCACCTCAATTTTCGTCTGTAACACATCCCGGAATCATATAAACATCTTTGGAATTTTGGATGGAACAAAAAGGAGAGGAACAAGAAAGAACAAAATCAGGACAAAACAAAGGCTTTTCCTCAGCTATGCGGAAAAGCCAATTAAAGAAGAAAAAATCTTTTACAAAAAAAAGGCTTTTTCTGTAACTGTGCGGAAAAGCCAATTATAAATATTCACTATCAGCGATTAGTGTGGTAACAGTATTATTGTATATTTCACATAATATCGGGAAAAGGAGGAAAAACTGAAAGCATAGTAAAGAAATTAAATTAAATAATAAAAGCATAAACCAAGTTGGCTTAAGCAAAAGCAAAGATTTTGACTACTACCATTTACTTTATTCTTTTAAAGTCGTTTTGACCAAAGATTCTGACCTTGTTGACAAAACGTTAGGTCAGGTAGCCTCCACGGCCAAACATTAACATGATGGCCCTTTTCAAACTTCGGTTCCGTTTCGACTTTATCCCTGACCTCGGAAATATTAAGGCCTCTATTATGTTTCGACGAAATGAACAAAAATCACTGGCTTCATAGTTTGATATTTCTGTAGGAAAACATTGACTTATGTAAGGGATCTAAAAATCAGGCGAAGCTTAAATGGAGACGAAGCTGATTTTTGGAACACCCCTAGGCATCAGTCATAATTCTAAATAGACTTTTATTTGGATATTGGGTAATACATCTGGCTTTGAAATTTTTTAAATGCGATTAATAAACATATGAACTAAGCCTTCTTCCCCCATTTTTTACACGTATTGCTGGTATTGTATTGGTAAATAAAAACCTATTTTATTCTCAGTAATACCCGAACTATCCGAGAGTGTAATTAAAATGCGTTCGGTAAACTTCAGACATTTTTCGGAAACGCACAGAGTCGATTTTGGGCCTTGGCAGCTACCTGACCTAGATTTTGTCAGAAACAGTCAGAATCTTTTGGTCTGGTAACCAGACTAGTTTTGAAAATGTGTTCCTTTTGTTATTGTCCATTAGACATCACGGGGCCAAAAAACCCTCATTGCATTAGCAAAACGACACCGCATTGTCGGTTTATTGACAACCAGTTGGCATGGAAACAAACCCCAGCGACTGTAACTGTGCGGAAAAGCCAATTATAAAAATTCACTATCAGCGATTAGTGCGGTAACAGTATTATTGTATATTTCACATAATATCGGAAAATGGAGGAAAAACTGAAAGCATAGTAAAGACATGAAATTAAATAATAAAAGCATAAACCAAGTTGGCATAAAAAGAAATTGAGATCCAATAGAAGAAGCAACAGCAACGACTTCTGACAAAAAGTTTACATTCACTTACTGTGCATAAACTGCATTGATTGTTTGTCATCATAGCCAGGATGCAATGCAAAATGTCAAAAGGTTTAGTGCCTCAATAACTGGCGTACTATTTGCACTGAGTCGTAATAAATGGATTAATCTAAGCAAAGATTTTGACTACTACCATTTACTTTATTCTTTTAAAGTCGTTTTGACCAAAGATTCTGACCTTGTTGACAAAACGTTAGGTCAGGTAGCCGCCACGGCCAAACATTAACATGATGGCCCTTTTCAAACTTCGGTTCCGTTTCGACTTAATCCCTGACCTCGGAAATATTTAGGCCTCTAATGTTCCGACGAAATGAACAAAAGTCACTGGCTTCATATCATACGGTTTGATATTTCTGTAGGAAAACATTGACTTATAATGAGCCGGAATCTTCAAAGTAAGGGATCCAAAAAGCAGGCGAAGCTTAAATGGAGACGGAGCTGATTTTTGGAACACCCCTAGGCATCAGTCATAATTCTAAATAGACGTTTATTTGGATATTGGGTAATACACCTGGCTTTGAAATTTTTTAAATGCGATTAATAAACATATGAACTAAGCCTTCTTCCCCCATTTTTTACACGTATTGCTGGTATTTGTATTGGTAAATAAAAAACCTATTTTAGGCCAAAAAAAAAAATATTCGGTCTCTGGTCAGACCAAAGTTCCGGAATTGACGCGGCCACGCGGGTTTTTTTTTTTTTTTTTGCTTTTTTTTTTTTCAAGCTTGGATTGAACAGACAAGGTGGGTCTATTTTGCTTTTTTGGTGTCCTCATGTACATTGGTGTCCTCCATAATTTGCCTTGGTGCTTTCGATCATTTGCCTTGGTGCAATTTCCCATTCCTTGGTGCTCTTTGGTAAAAAAAATTGAGGAGGTGCGGAAATAGAGGGCGCTGTTGGAGCTACCGCGGAACATTTTGGAGAAAAAAAAGATCGACGCGCATGATTAAAATCGACGCGCGCGCTGACCAGAGACCGACTTATTTTTTTTTTTGGCCTTATTCTCAGTAAAACCCGAACTATCCGAGAGTGTAATTAAAATGCGTTCGGTAAACTTCAGACATTTTTCGGAAACACACAGAGTCGATTTTGGCCTTGGCAGCTACCTGACCTAGATTTTGTCAGAAACAGTCAGAATCTTTTGGTCTGGTAACCAGACTAGTTTTGAAAATGTGTTCCTTTTGTTATTGTCCATTAGACATCACAGGGCCAAAAAAACCTCATTGCATTAGCAAAACGACACCGCATTGTCGGTTTATTGACAACCAGTTGGCATGGAAACAAACCCCAGCGACTTTTGGTCGATGCGTGTTTTACCTCCAGACAGAAGCAATCAGATTGATTGGACTATAGCGGTTAACATCCTGAGTACTGCCAGTGTAGATAACAGGAGACTCCTCTGACATGGCGACGTTGGCGTTTACTGCCGTACTCTTAAGCCTTGCCTGCCTCGCTGAAGAAGTTAAAGGTAACATTGAAATGTATTCAAATTTGTAGAGTCATCAGTGATTTGTATATGTTCTTTTTTCATAATTTAATGTTGTTTGCTATGTTGACTCACGGGAGCGTGGACGGATACATTTTCACTTGATGTGTAAAGTCGTCACCTTATAGATCTACAAAACTTTTTTCTAATTGGATGGCAAAAAAGAGGACTTTTGGTAGTTTAATGAAATTCTTCTAAACCAGAGAAATTATGTACGGAATTTCTTTTTAATTTAACAGTAAACAGACATGAGTTAATGGGAGGAGACAGACGGCGTTGCTTTTGTATCGCTTGGAAAGACACGAGTCAATGTTATGTGCATTCATTGTTCAAGTACTACAATAAAATAACTCTAAACCACCCTCTGAGAAACCTGAAACATATCATGAGTACCAAAACTGCAGGTTCATGTGCGAATGTGGCATTTGCTGAGGCGTCATCCCGAAGTGGCCACTCACGTTTGATAGCTCTTTCTCAGGGGACACAAGGGGCCGAGTCTCCGCAATTAGCTGGAGACTCAGCTAATTGGGAAGGAGGAAGTCATCCCCATTTTCCCGAACAAACACAACTACTTAATTTTCACCAAAATATCTTCAGAATGAAGTGAGAGAAGGCTTGTACGCCCACAATTGGTCAAGCGAAATTATATCAGTAACGTTATAGGCCAAGAAATTTCTATAAGTGAATTTTTAAGGGAAACCAAATTATAATTTTTGGAAGTGAGGAATAAAATGTGGGGTATTTCCAAAGAGAAATCCCCATTTTATGTATTCACAATTGTTTGTGCATATGATAAAATATATTCCTACAAATGTACTATTAGGGAGACACCTAGGTGTCTCCCTATTGGCGCAGCCCCCCTTTAGAGGCAAAATATTTTGCTGTTGAAATTAGGTTATATTTGTTGCTCGTGGTCTAATTAGTAAAAATACCGAAATTCGTGGAAAAAGGACAAGTGACTATTGGGTTAGGGCACATTTAAATCGGAATTTTTTTGTGCACAAGTCTATGGGAAATTCTCCCTATTACCCCATTGCCGGTAATTATTATTTCGGCAACAATTTTGCAATGAAGCAAGATTGGTTCAAGGTCGTCAAAAAATATAGCAGATCCACAAATGGCTCATTCGTCTGTACTAATAGCCATTATATAATATATATAATATCATGTCTAATTTATCGTCCTTTCGTTAATGGGAGCCTGGCGTGTACGTTGTTATTTATTTAACATTGGCCATCCTTGCCCGGCACAACGTTTTTTTTTGTAATATAGATAGGTGAAGTCAGGGGTAAATAAGCTAATGTCAAGTCTGCTTGCCTAAAATTACCCACTCTCCCCTACTACGAAGAGAATCCATCCTTAAATAATCATGCAAAACATACGGAAAAAACAATGGTAATTTACTTCTATTGTATTTTGCGGATTAAAGATAAACGATTTTCATTCTTATGAAAGTAATTTATTTTGGTTAAGGTTAGAATAAGAAACAAATATTTAAAAATGAACATAGACAAAACTTTATAAAAAACACCATAAACTCGCCATTCAACCGAAATTAATTGCTTTAGCATTTTGTTTGCACTTCTTTTTTTAAGAAACTTATAAACCCTCATATCTGATTTCCGTTTCCAAATGAAATAAAATAATTGTAAAGTTTCTTGTCAAAAATAGCATCCATACCCCAACCAAAGTCAGATTAACAAAGAAACGCAAGCCTCTTGAGTATACCATTTAATGTCAGTTTACTTTTGATACAGAGGTACGATTGTAGTTGATGCAGAAATTACCCTTTGATGCCCTACGATTTTCATGTGAATGTACTGATGAAGACAAAGTAAACATATTATTGAAATTGACTGGAAGTAATTCATGTTTAAATTAAACATAGATTTAACGAAGTCAAAGTAACACAGGTCATTGAATTTCTATGTTTAAAGAAAGAGGATTTTGTAATTATTCTGGCAGCTTTCTTCTGTAATAAAAACATTTGATTACAATTTGAAGTTGGGCCACCCCATATACGAATATCGTAATTTAAATATGAAAGAACACATGAATTATCAGGTGTTAAAAGAATAGTACTTGGTAAGATGAACTTCAATCGATTTATCACGCCAATGGTCTTTGAAATCTAACCTGAAAGGATTTCTATATGTTTGTTCCAAGATAGATTTTCATCAAATTAAATGCCCAGGAACTTGGTACCTGTCCTTTGACTTGATTTAAAGCAACCACATTAAACACCAATTAAAGGAGGTACCACAGTCATACTTATTCCGTCTTGACATGAAAATTATAATGACCTGCATGCCGCAGTAATTATCGGTGTAGAGTAATTAGATGAACATCTAGAGGATGTGCTGCAGAGGAGAGTGCATATATCTAATACCTTGACATCGTCAGTCAAAGTAATTGTCGATTATTACCATCTTGTTTATAGAAGGCAGTGGTGAGTGGGCGAGAAAAAAAACAGGCTGATAATAGCTCTGCTTCAATGAATGTTTCTGTCGCTGTCAATATTACAGATGAATATTTTGAACAAAACATCTACTGCACAATAGATCTACTGCACAGTCCGATTGCACAGTCCGAGTTTAAAGAGGTTGTGGAATGCTCGAAGACATTTCCATCATTTTTGGGGTACATGTAGCCTAAGGTGTGATGAAATAAAAACGACTATTGTGTCTGTCATGAAATGAGTACAAAGGGTACTTTTTGAGAGCTGTTTTTCAGGTCCTGTTTCGACCCGAACGTGCAATTTGTGTAAAAGTCGTCGTTGGGGGCAGCAAACAAAACATATTAAATCGTGACGTAATAAACAGGACTTCCGATGCAGCGTAGTATAAACGAGTCCTGTTTATCATGTTGTATTACAAAACACTGCATTCGAATTTACCAATCAAACCATTTAGTCGTGATTTAGGAATGAAATGACGTCACGGTTTAATAAAGTCGACTCCGATTGGCTGGCGCGCGGCTTGCATTTATCTGCATGTCTAGAGTCTCTGGACATATCAGACGTTATACAGGAATTGGCTCCGTGGATAACGGGTGATACTCAGACTACGGGAACCAGTGCGTAGCTTCATTTGTATAGTCGCTACGCAGAATGGCCAAAGAGCTATGCAGGTATTTTACACGGAGATCAGTGGATGGGGGACGGGGCGATGGGTGACAACAAATTTACTAACGGACCACTTAGGGCTAGAAGGTAGCAAGATTTCTGTTTTGGTCACCCGGCTGCTGCAAAATTGATGTTGATTGGGGGGGGGGGACGGGCATATACAACTAATATATGGGCGTTATTCAAACCGGACGATATTTGACGTCCAAAACTTTCTCAAATGAGCAAGAATTTTACAGAAACGTAGAGGGCCTAGGCCACAAGCAATGGTTTCTTTTTTCCAAATTGGTATGTCGCCGCGATGAGTTACTGTCTCGAGAGATACTAACTCGCCGCGATGAAATTCTCATCGTGTCGGGGGCATCGGGAGTAGGCTAACTCACCGCGCGCTGTATAACATACCAATTTTGAATTGTTTTAAATATTTGTGGCCCTACTAGCTTCCGCACTTCTACGCGTAAGAAATAGAGATCGCAGGAGCAAAAGAGAACAGATGCTTCAACATGCTAAACCGTTTGCCTTCTTTTTCAGGGATGGATTGCACAATCATGCAGGAGCCGGATGCAGACTCAGATTTCAAGTACCGATGGGTGATTCCTGTACGAGACCCATGCCTCTGCACCAAGGTGTGGTTGGGTGGGATGTCAAGTCATACACCAATCAGACCATTCAAGGTGGAATACCGTGACACCTTCCTTCATAGTGGGGACATCGAAGAGGTCCAGAACTGGCTGAATTGCTGTAAGTTCCTTATTTAAAAAAGGCCAATTCATTTCAAGGACGTAGCTTGTTTTATATGTTTACCTCTAGGAAATTAGCACAGGCAGCGAGTCTTAGCTAGCGTCCTCACTTGTTGGACATGGACACTGATAGCCACCTTCCTTTTCATTGAAGTTAATGCAAATTGCTGGCCGCCCAAAATTGTATAATGGCGCTCGATAGTGTAAAAACAAATTAGAGGTCTATTCAAATAGAGGTCTGTTTAATGTGACGATGTTCAAATCTCCCAAAATTGTGAGGTTATTGATCGCGCGAAGAATTCTAAGTACTACCTTAGTTGGGACAAGGCTGAGCGAAAGTCTTTAAGGCTTGGCTTGAGCTTTTATTTTTTGGTCTTTTATGTTACGACCCGTAAAGTAATAATCGACCCGAAATGTAATGCCGACCGGTAATGTAATAACAATTGACCCGCAATGTACTTTCTACCCGTAATAAACAAAAACCGACCGGTAATGTAATAACAAGAAGGCCGTAATGGGGACTTCTTTTTTTGCCTGATGCGACTTTCGTTGTGCGGTAGGGTGGTTGTTGTCAATTTCGGCAGTTGCATAATTCTGAGCCTCTTTTCTTCAAAACAATTCATACCATGAACCTGAAACTTTGATTGAACATCAAACCCGACACAAAGTCAGGAATCAAGTTTAACCCTATCACGACCAGGGCTCACATGTTTCCATCCCCTATATAAGTTTCGAAATAGCTCAAGAACGATTTTCCCATCGGCATGAAATTTGGTGACGCTTGCTAACTCTTGATACGAAAAACGAATTTGTAAGATGTCATTGGTTACCATGGGAACGACTAAGCGAACACAAGTAATCATAAGATTTGGCCTCTTTGGTATTGTTTTGATCAAAACCATCAAGTATTTACTCTAGACTACAATTTACGGTCGCATGACCACTTACAATGCATGCTATAGGAGTCCAATGTGGCTGCATCTAATATTCATGATTCTTTTATTTGGGGGTACTCTTTTATAGTTCTTGTGGAATAAAAAAAAAATGGGGACAAAATCACGAACATGATGATTTGTCCTAAAAATTGGGTATACCGCCCTCTTACGGTAACTTTGTGGGTCAAAAGAATTTTGATGGGATGGTTTCGAAAATTGCATATAGAAATAAGGATGGAAGAACAATGTGAACCGACCGCGAATTTTTATTCCTAACGACATCCGCACATGCGTGTACGCTATGGCGTTTTGGACTTAACTTTTCTAAAAACATGAGAAATCGAGAAAACAGAACTATTTTAATATAAAACATGGAATGATGCATATAAGTCAAAACCAAATTATGTTGACCCAAACTTTTGAACTGTCCATTTCAGACTAAAATTAATATAAGAACAACAACAATGCATGTTGGGAATCCCGGAAATATCACCACCATTATTTTTATCTTTTCTGGAGAACTTTTTTTGACAGTTCTTGCATAAAAAAAATACAAAGCATTATTATTATAAAATCTTAATTTTGTAGGATTACTTTTTGGTAAGGCGTGAATTTTGATAATTTTGATGGTTTTGTCACCGTAACGGCCAATAGCCTGAGGCCTGATGACGTAATCCTCGCCAAATAATGTGAGGTTTTCTGAGAAATTCGATAGTGCCCATATTGTAATATTTCATCCAATGGTTTTTCAGTAAAAATAGAAACATATTTAAAGTATCCTGCTAGAGGACGCTTTTTTAGACTATAACGTTATCATGTCATTTTTGTGATTGGCAATTCTTACAGGGTGAGTAAAAAAAAAGTGAGTAAAAAAAAAGCGGAACCCAAACCCCCAAAATCTTATTTCATATTTAAAAATAATTTCATAAGGTACTTTTGGATGAATAACTTACTGAAACTGCTTAACCCGTTCAAAATATATCACCATTTTAAACACAATCACCCTAAAACCTGTTTCGTCCAAAACGATTTCAAGAATCGTCGTCACATAAAACCTCAGTGTAAACGTTAAAAATATTCAATAAAGTCCTTTTGAAGGCACGACTTAAAAAAAAGGATTTTATAAAGCATATAATTGTTTGCCTACCTAGGGCTGTTACTAAAGAGACTGTGTACTACAGTTGTTGATAGTTGTTGAAACAACTAGTCTGTGTCATTTTCTTCGTTGTCCCAAACAGTCAGAATACACAATATTTTGTTTTGTTTTGACGAAACAGGTTTTACGGTTAGCAATTTCAGTATTTTTTTCATCTAAAAGTAGCTTATGAAATTGACTTCCAGTCATTATTATTTGTCGTGCTACATATTTTTTTTTTTTAAATATGTAATATAATTTTGGGGGTTTGGGTTCTGCTTTTTTTGACTCGCCCTGTATTAAACATTTTACTCAATCAGTATAATGGTAGTAAAATGCTACCTTAAGTTATTACGGTATATTTATTTCACATTGCACGTTCGAGAAAATCGGAAGTAAAGATCAAACGGCTTCTTGCTCAGGATCAAGCATTCTACCAAGGCGATATCAACCACACCACAAAAAATGAACACGGTACTTCATTGCATGCATAGCAAGAGTTATGGTTGAAAGTATTTGTCAACTGTTATCATTGAACACTTGTAATTTGATACCCGGTGATGTCAATAATAATACTAATAATAATAATAGTGGATATTTATAAAGCGCACGTATCCACCATGACTAGTGCTCAAGGCCTTACATCATTATTACCCCTGCTAATTGGGCACATGAAACATTCCAAATACCATTTCAGCTCCCTGGGGAGTATACAGCTCGATGCAGCCTGTTAGGCGCAAGGAAGCTAATGCAATCACAATAACCATCTCTGCCTTCACAGGTACCCATTTACTCCTGGGTGAAGAGAAGCAATGAGTGACAAAGTGCCTTGCCCAAGGGCACACGCACCATGACCCCGCCAGGACTCGAACCCACAACCTGCATCTTTACCCGCAGACCACGAATCAGTGCCCTTAACCACGAGGCCACAGTACTCCACATGTCATGGCGTGGTTGCATTCCCCCACCCCCATCTTCCCCGACAAATGCTCATATTCATATACACAGTAAAAATATTGGGGAAATGATTCGTTAGGTAAAATATAAACAACGCAATATGTATAGACAATTTTGTCCCACAGTTGAACGTGCACTATTCGCCCATCGGTGGGTATTTATTTACCCAATATTTTTGCAGTGTACATGTAGGTTTCATCAAGCCGCAGTACTTTTCTTTGGGCGCACCTATTCAACGATTTGCGAATATTCTCTATTTTTACTTGTGACGTACAACGCTCATATCCATTATAAAAACAACCTGGGTAATATTGCCGGCCAAGTGAGATATATATCCTCTTTTGAGGATCTGAGCTGTTTCGATCGCTTGGCGGCATTCTTTGGCAGGCCATTTACCCAAGTCGTTCGACCCTAGGTGAGTTATAATCGTATCTGGGGGCAAACTACGACGCGTTCGTCGTTGGAGTTTGCTCAGAAAGTCCTGGAGAGTTGCTCCGCCTTTTCCCATCCATGTCACTACTGATTGAGACAGTCCCAAATTCTGCTTTCCTGTGGAGCTGGCTCTCTCATTTGCTCTCCGAACGAGACTGTCGCCGACCACCCACACATTTCCTCTGCAATTAGCTGGAAGGAAAACACAAGATTTTTTTTAGCCAGTTTTGCTTTCTTTGTAGCATGCTTTATTTGCGGATGTATAACTAAAAGCGTCGCTGCGCCACCTGCCCGTTGTTTGTATTTCACTAAGGGATATCCCGCCGTCTGATATCTCGTGACTTCCCTTGGCGCCGAAAGTCTTCTTGCATCGTTTTTTGGTTTTTGTTTTGTTTCGTTTTGTTTCGTTTTGTTGGGTTTTTTTTTTTTTTTTTTTTACGAGGAAGTGTTTGGGGGGGGGGGGGGGGTCATCCCAGTTACGTGAGTAAACAATATGCCACACATATGGATATAGCGGAAGCTGCCCTACCTTTTCCTCCGCCCAGTCTAGTACCCCCACCTCCATAACTACTCGCGACTACCGGTAGTGGAGTCAGGTTTTAGACATGTGACTTTCCCATGGTCAGTTGCTCCACATGCAATGCATTTGTGACTGAACCAGCAGTTGGGCCTGGTGCATTTCCCGGTGCCAAAGTTGGCTTCATAGCAGATACCGGCACCGGGCTGGTTTCCGCCTGGCTGCATGGTATTGTTTGCGCGAAAGGAACCTGTGCGCGGTTAAGCGGGATGAAACGGCCCGTCCTAGCGTTTTCTTCCCTGGAACGGTTGCTCCGTTGAGCTACTGCCCGTAGATCGCAATGGCCGCCCCCTACTACATGGATTAACCATAGTTCCCCATCGATATCTGCCCATGGCTTGCTCTGCCCTACATGCTTCGATCTGAATTCAATATCGTACTCTCGCCACCCATATCCGGAGTATCGCGCCGCTGCTGAGCGAATAGAATGGCAGTACTTCAGTATTTCTTGTGCGCACCCTGCGTTAGTTTGCAGGTAAATAGTTGCATACACGAAAAACACATTGGTCCATACTTCTAAAGAGTAAATTTTGTTTTTTTTTGTCGGTGTGGCTGATTTAATCTTTAATTGTTGGCCAACTTGGACTAGTGTAAGCTCGCCTAACGCTGGGCCGGACTCTGTTACCCCTGGTTTTTTTGTACTAGTGTACTGAGGTTTACGTATTCTCCCTTCCAGATTTTTTCCTTGACTTTTTGTGGTACAGATGCCCCAAGTATTTCACCTTGGGGTGATAGGGAGAAGTCCCCAGCACAGCCGCCGCTTGAGACTTTAGGGGCTCTGTTACGGCAGGTATTGCGCTTAATAGGGCGGTTGGACTCGGAACGTGGGAAGGGAAGGATGCGGCCGGAGAACTTAGTGGGGCCGGGGTAGTTATAGGGACGGGGTTTACAGAAGACGTTTGGAGCTCACCCGGTCTCTGTGGCATATAGCCACTCCCGATGCCTGACCGTACTCCTGCTGCTGAGCTGTTTGCGGAGCCGATGAGTACACGACCCCCGGTGCGGTAAGACCTCCGGGCTGTATTTGTAGTGGCTGCTGAAGGGTTGGTGCCTGCTGCTGGTATTGCTGTCCAACGCTGGCGCTTGGCTGGCTTGGTTGCTGTGATCCATCTGCCAGTGGCTGATGAGTCGATTGTGCCGAGGCGTCAATCGGTGTGCTCGTACCTGGGCTGGTTGCTTGGGTGGCCGTCGTTGCTGTCTTTCCCCGTCGACTTCTCTTCGCTGTCGGTAACTCTAATAATTTTCCAACCAATTCTGGTGATCTTCCATCTAATCCTAGCCAGAGACACCCACTACGGATATATGCAGTCACCTTTAGTGTGTGACCCCGGGTCAGGCATATCTGAGCCTGACAACCTGGGCTGCCCATATACACGTGCACAAAACAAAGTTACTTGCGGGTAGCCAAGTGCACGACTTGACCACAGACTATGTATACAACATCTGTTTCCTGTCAATGACCTCCTTATTTATAGTCTACAGACATGTCGAGATTGTATACATATAGATACTGTGTTGTGTAGCCTCAAACCAAGGCGCTAAATATCTGGGTCCCCGGAGGGACCCCTTACTGTAAGCGTGTTAGTAAATGTGCTTTCTGCGTCGGAGGGTTAAAGGGAATATACAACATTTGCAAACATCGAAAAATAAAACTACCAAGTTTTTGCGAAATACCTGAATAGGATTTTGGTAAATGACAGTCTAAAGCATCTTGTAAAATTATGGCACCTGGTATACTGTCATTTTCAAGAAAAGTGGTATTTTTGTATCAATTTCCAACGCTGATCGGCCGATCAGCGTTGGAAACAACTGGCTTTTTTTTCAAATACTGGACCCAATTGACCATTGCACTTGTTTGCAATCGATTACACACCTATGAACGGGTACGAGCCAGCTAGACTGGTTCCCTGACCTTACAATTCCCCAATGTATGTAAACTGCTTTGTTTCTTCTTATATGGAGTCAGGGAACCAGACTACAGGAAAATGATCGTTTTTCTTGGTTTTTATAGCATTCTCGAACCCAAAACCTCCAAAAAGTCAGTGTAACTATATTTGCTTTATATTTCCAACCCCCCAATTCCATCCATTTCTGAAAATTACAGCAAAAGCAAATGATGTATATTCCCTATATTCCCTGTATTTTCTGAAAAGACAAAATAGAAAGGAAAAAAAAAAACTACCCGCGGACTCCAGTCAGGAAATAGGTCAACTGTTGTAAACAGTCAGGATAAATGAGCAGCGGAAATAATTTCTCTCAATAAACGTCCCATTATCATGCATGGTCAATGGCTCTCCAGTCATGTGCAATTACAATGAACATGAGACCCCCTGCTACGTTTCATTCCAACTATAGTTGAGATCTCAACTATTCTGTCCCAGTTGGGACAGCCCAAACTATAATTGGACCGGCCCAACTATAGTTTATGGAACCATTGCCATTATTTTCATCTTTCTGCACAATATTTTTTCGAGTACTCTTTTGGCAGTTCTTGCATTAAAACAAACAAAGAATTTAAAAATCACCAACATTATTTGATTAGTGCTGTGTTTGTTTAAGAACAGTTCAAATATTGGGACAAAAAGACGAAAATGATAACTTTGCCCCCAAAGTAGGTTTAGCGCCCTCTACTGGGCATACTGGATACCAAAGGTTGTTTAATTGGACTGTTGAAATTGACCCGAAAAAGTGTGTACCAAATTTGAAAGCATTTTTAAATGAAAAGAAAATGCACCAAACATGCCCCAAAAATACCGGGGTATTTGTTACCAGAAATTGGCAATAGAGTAAAGCGCCCTCTTTTTGTCATCGTAGTTCGACCAAATGAAGTCATTATGTCCACGTACCGTCCAGTCAACCTTTCCTCCAAATTTTACTCATCACTGCTAAGCATGTCATGGAGCAACCTCGTCCCCAGACGTTCCTTTTTTCAACCTTGTTTTGAATAGTAACCCCTGGGTGGAAACTTACTTCCTGTATCCTGATTCGATACAGCAATAGCAAGTTATTGATTTATATCGTGTACTTGGTGTTATTTCCAACGTGTATTACGTGTTTTAAGGTTCGACGTGCATTATTACGCCTACTCCATCTCAAAAAAGTTCCCCGCTCATTCCATTTTTCTATATAATAGTATAAAATGTGATACTGCATATTGTAACATTCTAACTTTGACGAAAATCGTGTTTTCAGATCTCATGCCGCGACGAGTTGATTCTGTTTTTACCCAACCACCGCATCAAAAACAAACACTGGTTTTACACACAACCAGGACCCAGACTATTGCTAATAGTGGTGGGAGCGTACTGCTCGACACCATGGGAACTAGGTTGGTCATGGTGCACACCGGTAAATCCATCCGCCAAGCTCATGAATAAAAGTTGTACCCTCAAATATTCTATATTGGAGAGTTCTGAGAGCCAAAGAATTGGGGAATTGAAGAGATATGGTAATGAACCTCTGGTCCGGACTAGAGGCTTCCAATTCTGAGCATTTCGGGTGCAATAATGAGGCTCGACAGTGGCACCATTTTGCGTTTTTGTGGAGGGATCGTTTTTCAAGATGGCTAGTTTTCCCCTTTCGGAAAATAGGGGTCGTCTTCTTTGGGTGAGAATTTCTCTAAAAGTCAATGGTCAACCCACCCAAAAATGAAAGATGACATTTTGATCTCATTTTGTCTTGTGCAGCTTAAATACCTGTGAGAGTTCTGGGTATTTTTTAATAAAAGTTGAAGTATGGGCATTTAGCACAGGCGTCTACGGGAGTTTTAATACAGGGTTGCACCCTTAACCATAATTGTTTGCGGATTGTTCGCTCGTACCCCCCGCCCTGCAAACAGGACGCTGGTCAGGGCTGACGTCATTTGAGCCCTCATTGGATAGATTTGCGTGACCTGTGACGTAGAACGCGTCACACAAACTAGCTTCCGGTGCCCATCATGCGTAGCGCGCGCTAGCTGCATGCGAAGGTCAATCTGTACTTCCTTCACAAGATTCAGTGAAGCTCATCAGCCCTTACCAGCGCCCGCATGCTGCAGCGCGGTTAAAGGGCCCAGCCTCTCGAGAATTACCTCGCTAAGAACGTCTTGCACAAAGACCATAGACCTAAGTGGTAATTACGCGCACTACCCAAAATTATTAAAAATACTCACAACTCTCTGAGGTGTTCAAGACACGCATCAAATTAAAACATATTTCTTCATCTTTCATTTTCTGTTCAATTGGTTTTTTTTTTGGGGGGGGGGGATGGTAACCAATTACTTTTTGGAAAAAAATTCCATCCATAGATGATCACCCCTTCAAGCAGTCCTAAAGCCCATCGCCATTTTGAAAATGGGCGCCAGCCCTACGCTTCATTGCAAAACAGATCAATTTTAGGGCCTAATTTCATCCAGATTTCACAGAAATATGAGCTCGCAGTCCTCTGTACGGCTTCAAACCTTCTTTTTTTACAAATCATCAAAGTCACGGCAATCAAAATGTTCTGATACCGGAAAATTTGAGTGCATGCAAATCGTGATTTGGCCGGCGTAGGCAATTTCGGACCGATTTACTGGTCTGCACCGATACCCTTAACCTTAACCCCTTAACCCTAAAGGGGACGGGGGGCGGAATCCGCCCCCCCCTCAACATTTTCCGTTTTAGCCTCTAAAAAAATTTTTTCGTGACCCGAGCTGTTATGACTTTTTAGCCTCGAGCTTTGCGCATCTTTTGATACCAAAAACATAAAAATCGGACCACGGGTTGCCGCGTAGCGAAAAATTTTCCGGCGCTATGCGCCGTGAAATCTGAATTTTCGCATATACGTCGTGTACACAGAGCAGAATTGCCATTCGTACATATGAATAATTAATTAGCCATAATTCCAAATCCCTTTGACCTATAGTCATGAAATTTCTTGGGTATGTTTAGGAAGAGTTGCTCTATGCATGTGTCGAGTTTCAAAATTTTTCGTCACTCGATGGCCGAGATCTTAGGGGGGGCGGAATCCGCCCCCCCCCCCCGGCTGAGAGATGGTCAAAATAACCCGGCCCCTTTAGGGTTAAGGCCTTGTAACAAACTATACGCGTGCGCATCTACTGAATTAGACACGGAACAGCCATGCGGTGGCGTGGTAGTGTAAAACTGTCACTCCATCAGTCTAGTGAGTTTATACCTCTGGTTCTTTTCAGAACCATTCTCTTAGTTGAGAAATTATTCGCACATGGTGTTTCCGCAAACCTTTCATTATTCATTACTCCATCAGTCATTGTAGCGTCGGAAACCACCTTGCCTATAGAGCGCCCAAAACCGCCCGAGCAGTCGATTGTTTTACGAATTCTTCAGTGAACAAACACAATATTATTGTGGCGCAGCTGCTGACGACTCCTTGTAAAAGGTGGCACCGATTTGTTGCAATGTATTAAAATATTCGGCCTGCAATTCAGATTTGTGTCATCTTACAACAGCTTCTCTTCGAAAAATAGAAATAATTTCAGTTCCTTGATGTTAATACAATGCTATAGTGTAGCGCCAGATATGAAAGTACGTGTATTACATTTCACTCTGATCGCCGTGACCTGCTATGCTGAGGTTACCATGTCAATTGGATCCACACCTGTTAATTTTTCGGAAACTTTCGTACAAGCCAAACACGGCGAGTACGAGACGGAACCGCACCGCGTCATCGCCTCGTCTGTCCCCGGATCCCAGCGTCGTTGCGCCGCGAAGTGCCTTAAGGAAGAGCGCTGCTGGTGGTTCTGCTACGGGAAGACCACGGGCCAGTGTGTGTTGGAGGAGGCCTCCTTAGAATTAACCTCTGACGGGACGCCTAAAGCCGGCAATTGTACTCACTATATCAGAGAAAGTAAGCATTTGTTTTGTCTTTTCAACGAACTTTTCATGACGTTTTTGGAAAAACATTCAGGCGTTTCTGCAGTTCGACAATTTTATTTCAAATTTCTTGTACTTTATTTTTAACACTGCTCAGAACTCTTGAGCGTTCTTCACTCCATGAAAAAAACATCTTCTCCTTCCCTGTCTCCCTCCCTCCCTCTGTTGTACTGCCCGGTTCTCCTATCCACTTCCTTTACTTAGCCTCATCTGCCCTGCCCATTTTTTGAATCCCATATTATACTCCCTTGGACATTTCCTCCCTTGTGCAATTTTGGTAGTTTTAATTGTTTTGTTCTTGGTCTGTGTTATGTGTCTGTCATTGTGCAGGGTTGGGGAGACACGCCTTATTGGCGACAGTGTTTTGTTTCACTTTTGTTCTTCTCCTCGGCAGCCCTGCACTGTCCACGTTCTGTCTTTCGTGTGTAGTGTTTACTTGGTTTCTTATTGTTAGTATATCCTTTTGTTTTAATATCAAATTTTATGTATTTATTGTAATTGTGTGTATATCTGTCAGTTTGCCGCATAAAATATTATTGTTATTATATGTCAGATACGTTACCAGGTTGATCGCTTACCTTATTAAACCATCAGTTTCCGTGTAAACAGTGTATGGGCGTAGCTTCATTTTTCTGCAATTCACATTGTCTCTATAAGTTGAGTCACAATAGTGTCGCAATATGTAACATTGTGTATTCCTATACATATAAAAGGTGGTGCCCCTTATAATCAATAAAATATCTTTGAAAATAAGCAGTTTCTTCAGCATTTTTCTCAATAAATGCCGAGTGGCTACGCGCGAAATTTTTCATTACCGTGTAAAGAAAAGTGGGAAATAAAGACATAATTCAATTGAAAATGTGTGCACGTCATTACAAAAAAACTGCAAAATCAGTCACGTATGTGGTGTACGTATATGGGGAGTTTTTTTCATAATCGTGCTGTTCTTGATAAGAGAGACAACTGACAGACTTGTCTGGTCTTCAATTCACTCATCAACCAACGCACTCCAGACCGATGTATTATTCCATCGAATCCGTTATAGAGAGGTTAGGCCAAAAAAAAAATAGTACCCCACCTTGTCTGTACAATCCAAGCTTGAAGAAAAAAAAAAAAAAAAAAAAAAGCCGCGTCAATTCCGGAACTTTGGTCTGACCAGAGACCGAATTTTTTTTTTGGGCCTAACACAGCATTTTTACCTACAGTGTTACTTTGGAAAATTTGAATTGTTATAAATCTACACCATCTGCACCATTTTGATTTTGTGCAACGTGAAGAATGTTTTCAATCACTGCATAGTTTCCTTTATTTTTTAGGAAGATGGTTTTATAAAATAATACGAAGTTGGTTTATTTCCAATAGAGGTTTTTTGATGTTGTGATGGTTGCTTTTCGTAGTTACCAAGAACTGACCGAATTTTGCTACTGATTTCCTCGTCGGTAATACATTTTATCATGCTCAAGTATAAACCCAACCTGTATCATACTCATGTCAAGACGTGATGAGTGACTGAAATAATTAATTAAGTTTCAACTGTTGGGCAAATTATTTTCAAACAATATGCAAAAGAAGCTGTTCAGGCGTTTTCGTGTTCCATGGGTTGGTTTCCATGGTTACTAAGAAGTGACCATGTTTCCTAATTTTCCCCACTGGTGATCCCTTTCAGCATGCGCAAGTCATCACACATGTTGTAATCTTGATAATAACACGAAGACCGTGTGTAGTTACAGTCCAGCGAAATCCTACTGAAGTGTAATTAATTTTTTTTCAAAAAAACGCCACATTTTTGACGGATGTTATATTGCTTTATTAAAAATACTTTAAGATGTGCAGCCTGCCATCTAAAATTCAATATGTTTTATCTCTGAATTTCATCATGCTTGCTTTTTTTTTATAGTAATGTTGATATCTAACAATTTGCTTTTCTTTATTTTTTTATAGTTTTGGTCCTACTACTTTCGTTTTGTTTTTCACATTTAAGTTTACGTAAATTTGGATTCTATATATATTTAGTTAATTTTATTTTATTTTTGTTTCATTTTATGTTGGTCTGTTTACTGTTTTCTTTGGTTTCTTTTTACCTTTTTATTTTCATTCAATAACTTATTTTAATGTAATCAGGGCCCTTAAGAATAGCACCTTACATAACTGAAAAGGCAACCCCGTTGAAATAAAACTACTATATTGTGTCTCTATTACCTGTTTCTGTGCTGTGCCTCGCCATAATGTGTGGTTTTCTGAGAAATTGATATTGCCCATTTTGTTATATTTCAGATTTTTTTCCATTAAAAAACGTATTTAAAGTACCGCTGGAGGACGCTTTGGTTTGTTAAGGTTATGACGTAATTATGCCATTCTTTGTGGTAGGCAATACCTATCAACGTTTTACTCAATCAGTATAATGGTAGTAAAATGCTACCTTAACTTATTACGGTATATTTATTTCACATTGCACGTTCGATAAAATCGGAAGTAAAGATCAAGCGGCTTCTTGCTCAGGATCAAGCATTCTGCTCAAGGCAATATCAATCACACCACAAAAGATTCATTCATGGCAAGAGTTATGGTTGAAAGGGTTTTTTTTCATCTTTTAACCTTAAACGCTTGCAATTTGATCTCCGATGACGTCATGGAGACTTCGCACCCCCCCCCCCCCACATCCTCCGACAAGGGCTCATACTCGTATACAAGGTTTCATCTTCATCCCTCGACCGATTTGGTTTATTTGGATTTCGGGGATTCTGTCTGGTTGCTCAACTGTGCAAAATGCAATCATTTTATTTGCTCTCCACCAGTATTGTAACAATTTGATTTCTTTTTTCATTTTTTTTTCTCCTCAGCCTGCTCATTCTTCGCGCCGCCCACTAACCCATCTAGGTTCACCTTCATCTTACGCCCTCTGTCGATGCCTTTCCGTTTGAACTTCAAGCTGAAATCTGCTCGCGAGCCCTTCGTAGCTCTGGCAGAGGGCGAAACGGAGGACTCAATCTTTGCTGAAATAAGTGAGTCCTAACAAAAAAAATTCAATCAATTTAGTTCTTTCCCTTTTAGTGTCTCACTATTGTTGTCCTTCTTACAATGTAAGATTGGAATCCCGGTACAGTGACGGTGGTTATCAATAATGGAAGAATTACGACGTATACCTGAGGTAATGGACACCTTTATGGGGAACAAGTAGGCCTATCTTTCCCTACTCAAGAAACCACAATGCACTAAATCTGAAGCAGGTTTTTAAAAACTTAATCTGTTGAAAATTCATCTCAGTCGATATCCTTTTTCAAAACTGTGAAAATGAGTGTTCATATTTCAGCATGCAAAGCAAGGTTTCCATTGAAAGCCCTCCATTCGATGCTCAATTAATAAGGGAATAATATGTGCTTGGTCGGTTTTAAACAAGTCCGTTTAATACCGGCTTGGGGCCTGGTCGCCGATAACGTACCTCGCCTTCAGCTCGGGCCATTATAAGCGTCCAGTCTCCCAGCCGGTCTTAAACGGACTTGTTTAATACCGGTCAAGCACATGTTTATTCCCATTCATAAATACCTTTTCGGTCTTTTTTTTTTTTTTTTATACTAAACTTCCAACGATTTTGTTCAACAATTTTACTTGTTTTTGGAAACACCCCTCTAGCTATGTTTAATGGTATGTGCCTCTCGTGAGTAGTCGTAATCAGCTCCTTGTGTGGAGATTGACGCGCGCGTGGTGTGTACTGCGCGATGTAGCGCAGAACGCGGAGGTACCGGTGTATAGTGGTGTTCCCTAACGTGGCGCACTTCGACATTTACCCCGAGTTTCCACATCAGTGTTGCCAAACTTCTTTGTTAACAAACTTCAAATTCATTCAGTGAAATACTGGTACATTTACCTTATTAATGCTTGCTATTTAACCTCTGTGAACAATTTCGGTTTCATGAAATTTAATCCCAAATTCAAAAACGGTGGTGTCCGGAAATTAGGCACAAATCGGCTGAGTGTTCCCCAACGTGGCGCACTTGAATAAATCTCCAAAAATTCCAAATTAACATTTTAAGAATTTCTGTAAAGTTGATAAATTCTAATAAACAATTATTATCTCTAATAACATACCCAACTAGAAGTTTGTCAGCAAATTATTTTATATATTTTCGGGACATTTTCAAAGGGTTCACTGTGCACTTTGAAATAAAATCGGAAAATCACGCCAAAATAATTTTTTTCTTCAAACTTTCTAACAGGAAGATAAACTCGTGTTTTATGAACGGAAGTGTTTAGAACTTGATGAAATTTCACTTTCTGTGAAATTTCAGTTAAAACATTTGCTCTAGCTAGGCGCTACAGGCGAAATATCAAAGTGTGCCACGTTGGGGGCCACACCACGTTAGGGTACATCAATAATAGTGTGAATTTAGCACTCTCAAAATACGGACTCATTGGTAGTATTGTGCATGCCTTACTGAACATAAAAAGGTAGAAGGATGAGAAGTCAACATTTCATTTGACACCAGAAAAGTGTTTAAAAACCCGCTAGTCGTTGTTTTTTTTTATCAACCGTAAACGACCAGTAACATGACTGATAGGAATTGGTTAAAACTGTCTACGGTAATTATGGAAACATTTTAACTTGCACCCTCTAGCGATATGACCCCAAGTTTTGCACTCTGGAGAAGGATTTGTAACTGATTGCAAACTAAACTAAATTTGGCCAATTTGGGGCAGTATTCGAGAAAAAAAACCCCGCGTTTTGGCTTTTTTTCCTCCCGAAATGATGGCAAATCCCATTTTCCTGTAAATGACAGCGTAGTGACGTTGACGTGAGCATACTGCACAGCAAATGATTTCACGGGGGTGCTTTATCCTATCATGTACTTACAATCAAGTAGGAGATTTCATAGTATTTTTACTTTTTCATTTTGGAAAGTTTCTACATGTTGTCCATTATGCTATATTTTAATGGCACCTCGGCCACTTTTCTGATGCTCTGTGCATGCTGTATCTTATTTGTTAATCTCTAAAACCGTTGAATATATATGTTTGTAGGGGGCAAGTAATGAATTACTCTTAATCAGACTTACTAATTGTGCGTCCTTACACTGCAAAATTATATCAATTTGCCACTAGATTGGTCCCCCCCCCCCCGAAAAGTACGGGGACCGGTAGCTAGTTCCCATTTAAGGCCATTGATAGGATCATCTCTGCGCGCGAGGTATATGATTGTTTATTTTCGAAAATGATGATTCCTTTTTATAGCTTCATGATTACAGTATCACTCATGGATGACAGTTAAACACCACGCTATCAAAAACTGACTCTTACCATTACCATAGGCATAACCATAGGTTTCAAAATACTGATTAATAATTGACTACCGCAGCGGGACCGGTTTACACTACGCGTGCTGAGATTGAGTACAGTTGTTGCAATTCCCTTTTCATGAAAGGGCGTCCTCACTTGACTGGCTTTGCCAATTCCAAGCTATAGTAAACATTTAGACTGGTTCACGGTCCCTCCAGTGTCCTTCGGACATCGAATGTAAGGACAGGTAGCGGGCAATGAATTCTGAATACATTAGGAGGTTTTCCTGCTAAATGTATGCGAATTTTATGCAGGACTAACCGAGATCTGATTTCCGCATCTTGAATACAAAATCACAACAATAATGTTAGCGCGGAACCACCAACAACGGCTACCACTTATGTGCAGTTTGTGTTGTGATGAGTTTCGAATTTTTGTTGGTGTCAGAGCAAAAAAAGAGGGTTATTCGAACCCGCCCCTCCCCCTATGGATCCGCGCCTGGTTGAGGGAAAATATTGCTCAAAAAAGTGCAGAGGAAAATCCACCCGGTCCTTTAAAGCTATAGTCCATCATTTGCAGCCATCCGAAAAGTAACTGGCGTAATTATTGTTGAAAAACAAACTTGGTTGAAAGATAGTAAGGGAACTAAACTCCCTGTGAAATTATTCTTTCTGGAAGAAAGCCTTTCCAACGGTGTGTCTTAACCGTAGGAAAATTTAAATTAGTAGTTCGTTTTGTTATTTGGCGAAGCGCGCGCAAGCATTGGCACGACGCACACGCGCGCGCGGTTGCTATAATTCGTCGGATCAGTGCGCGACGTCGCGTATAGCTGCAATTCAAAACAATTCAAAACATGATTCAGTAACTTTTGATTTGAAATTGAGATCCTAAAATGCTGTTTTTCTCGGAATATACAGCTGAAGCTTAGCTGAAACTTCATCAGGTTAGTTGTTCAGTATCCTTCATTAGATTTTGAACACTTTTGTTGCTTCAAACAAACAAAATGCACAAATTACAAATGATGGACTATATCTTTAAGGGTTAAAAGTGGCCGGGCAAATCAGAAGGTTTAAGCATATTTTTAAGGTCTCCACATTCACAAGGCACTGACAAAATGGCAGTTTTCTTAAAACTTCCCTCCATAGATATCGGCGGCTGGGGGAATTCCAAATCTGTCATCAGACCTTGTCAATCAGATACAGGCGGTGCTTGTGACGTGGTACAGGTGGCGCACAATGAGCAACATATCGTCACTGACATGGAATACCGCCCCTTCTGGATCGACTACAAAGGGGGCGTGGTCAAGGTCGGTAAAGGCGGACAGGAGGAGGCTTTCTTGGAGTGGGACGCCGGTGCACATTACAATCGGGTGCCGACCCATGTGCGCGTTGGCATAGCGTCCTGGCACATCGCTCCCTCATACTTCAAGTTCTTTCAATACTGTTAAAAACATTGAAAGAGACTTTGGCAAGAACGTGTTCACCACCAAATGAAATAAGTTGGAAGGATATAAAATCATTAAAGAGTAGAATAGAAACGTTCACACAACTATGGCTTAAATTTTGATTTCGTTTCATTTTGGCACTCAAAAGTTGAGCCTATGGTTTACTTGTAATTGTTTCTGTTCAACAGAAAATGCCTCAAACGTGTGCGCTGGGACCGCCATGTGATTAAGCGTGAAACTGGCGTGGGACCTGATATCAAACAGTGAATTGTCATTTATGTAATATGCATTTTATACGGTCTCGTTATTACATATTTTTTCGAAATACGATGGCTTTATTTACTGCTTGAAATACGTCTAAACAAGGCAAAAGTCGCTGCCAGTGTCACTTGTAAACCAAAGTGGTTTTTAATATTTTGTGTGTGTAGATGTCGGACATTATGTGAATTGTCTGTGACACAGACCTCCTTTGAAATATGGATATGGCAGACTATAAAATTATGAAACACTTTTAAAAGAAATGCCATCTACAGGCAAACGATTTCTATTTTACCTTTCACTGGAATACAAAGCTCATCCGTAAATAATCTTTTTAATATGAGATAGCGGCAAGGAGATTAGGCAGCAGTAGTATTTGAAAGAATGACAATCCCACTATCCATTCCGTTAACGATCCCTCAGGGTTGGAATCGTATAAGGAAGGCACTTATTTTCCTTTAGAAACATAATCCTCCAATTAAACCCAAATTTCAACAGACTAACAGACGAGTTTCATAGCCTAAGTCTTGTAGAGGATTCGAAATCTGGAAATACATCCCCACCGGATGAGCACATCACTGTCCGCTACAATACAGCAATGTGATTATGTATATTTAACTCCCATCGGGAAAAAATATTGACGACTTTGGCCTGCATGGCGCCCTCTATTGTTATAATCATCACCTCCCCTGGGAAATGTTTACAACCAGTAGTAAAACAGTGAGGCTTTGTCCTTGAGAACAGTTATAATTAACTAATTTCACCAAATGAGGGCGCTATCACAAAGCACCACTAACCAGTCGAGTGATGTAAGAAGTATTTACGGATCTGAAGAACACTGATTTCATAGGATCTCATGGATGCAGAATTATTATACATTGTACATACACAATTATTACTAGAATATTTTGTAAATATGCTTTGTCCTCCTTAAATGGGAATACTTTATAAAGTAATTCAATTATTTTTAAAAAAAATTTTTGACAAACTTTATGATAAACTTGGTAAACTTGGTTGCCTCTGTAATTTGGAGCCGGATCGGAATTTTTTCCGTGTTTTTTCCCCAAAATGTTGGGGTTTTTTAGCGGGGTTTTCGCCTATCCCGTAATCAGCAATTCGTACGTTATGCGTCTAATAAAAAAGTAAGATAGCTTATGTGCTTTATTTAGTTAGTTATTTATTCATTTATTGGTCAAAGACAATCGTTTATTGTATTAAATGTACTGTCTTAAGAACTGAAAAGTGTTATGACGTCTTTAATTGGTAAATATTTTGCAAATACGCCACCGTTTGAAGCAAAACATATTTTGGCGGCAAATATGGCTTGGGATAAAGAGAATCTACAAAACAACCACACCATTTCCCAGATGAATGAAAGGCTGCGCGACAACACTGATTGCTGTCAATAAAATATCGATTGCCAAGGAAACAAGGTGTGCGCGTTTTGGACGAAAAAACTCAGGGATAGAACGTTTCTGATTAGAACAAATAACATTTTTTTTCAAACACACACACGCACAAAAACCGCACATTATGCGCGTTACACATTTAAGTCTTCGTCAGTTTCCATAGCGAAATTTTTCATGGGATCGAAAGGCCATAATGGGTTTTCGTTGTTAAAAAAGAAAGTACGACAAAATGTTAATCTATGCTTGTATTATTTTTTAAGTTAGAGTCTCGGCTATGTAGTAAAGGTGCCTTCGAATGGTGATAATAAGCCCAACTTACCGTATAATACCCACTCGTAATTATCATGCCACACCACCGCTGCTTACAAATTAACAAATCCAAGGAAAGAATTGAACACAATTCCCCCTGGAACTTTGGATGATGAAAGTAGCGGGCAATGCAAGAACCCCTCGTGGGGGAAGGATGAAAGAAAGCCCCGGTGAAGGATCACAGGTACGCGCTGGTTGGAGTGATTGAACTGACCGCCGTTCGAATCAGTGATAATTGCAAGTTATTCCCTTGATACTCAGTCAGTCGAGTCCTAATCGGACATGGCAATAGAACGCAAATTATAGTTGTCTCGTGTAGTCATTTTGTGTCAAATCTTGACACGGAAATGCTTTGATGTTATTGTTAGGGGTCTACCCGATGTTCCCCACTGTCGATGTTCCCCACTACCGATGTTCTCCGAAATCCTTAGGATTACGGTTAGGGTAAAGATTTCAGGGAACATCGGTATTGGTGAACATATATTTGGGAACATAGGTATGAACCCTTATTTTTCTGTCCTGCAAGTGACCAATTAGAGTACAAGTCATGATGACGGCCGGGAATACTGACGAATCGTAAAGTTTGCACCTTTGTTTTTTCCTCGAAATTCGTCACTCCGAAAGATGCATCGATAGGGCTTAAAGTTGCGAGTTTCAACCCGAAAGATAGATTCCTTTTCTAAATTGCTATTTTTCTAGCAATATAAAGGTTATTCAATTTACTTTTGAATGAGACATCGACCAAAAAAAATCGGCCCACGTTTAGTTATTGAAATGTTTACTTTACACTTTCGAATTATTGGCTGCCATAAATGAATTTTGTTCTCATGGGGTATGTAGGCCGGTTTCCGATGGCAGAGGGATCTATTTGTGCTGAAAACAAAAACCTGTTTTTTCAAAGGGTTTCGGACATCCGAAAGGGGGGGGGGGCATTGTGAAGAATAAATTAGTTGAACATGTATGAACAGAACAAATTTAATCGAATTCCTTAAAGAGCACGGGAAACGCAACTTTAACCAAAATGATTGTCACCAATTAACATTTTTTACCATTGTCCCATGTCAAGTGTAACTGCTTAAAATTAATACTAAAACTCCAAATCAATAGCATTTGAGCAAGTGTTCTAACCAAATAAAGATCCCAATTCAATGAATTTTAAAAGAAAAATCAATCATTCTCAAAACTCCAGGCAAAATTCCCAGGTCAAAATAAATGTGATCGCAGACCTGACTACTGATGCCACACAGTGTGGCTAGTCTTAACCCCACCATCAAACACGAACGAATCCAATAGGCGTGATGCTCGGATTCAGACTAATCCGCGTTCCCAGAGGGGGTTTCCAGAATTAATTTTTTCAGGGCAACAACTTGACAGATCAGCCGGCGGAGCCTGTCATTTAGTTGACAGGTTAACCCGGATAAATTCGTCGGCAAGGCTTATAATGCGAAACTGGAGCAATATTCCAAACCCTCCGGGGGTTATCATCCAAGGGGTACATTTACATCGCTAAGGACATTGTATCCGCTTGGAGATGAAGATTAATGAAAATTACCAGTCAGAATTACAAGAGACCTTTGTGTCATCCGGTCGACGGGGATATGTATGATGCCGTTTTAATCATTTTCACCGACGGGGACGAGGCCCTTCTCGCATTACATTTAATGAAAATTGGATTCGGGGCTCATTTGTGGACCGCACGCGCAGGTTGTGATAAAAACTTGTAATATCTCAGTTGATGAATGACGGAAAATATTGTTTTCTCGTTAAATTAAAAAATTTTGAGCTTGAAATACAGACGCATACGTAGTGCTTTGAAAATTTGGATAAAACATTTGAAATTCAAATTGGCAATGACTCGGTTTACGATATTATTGCGAATCCGTATAGAAGTACTTTTCGTATATGGCAACACTCTTTAGCACCGGAGTGGGCCAGATTTTATGAAACATCCTGTTCAAGTCAAGGGCGGATCCAGAACACCATTTTTTTTGGGAGGGAGCCACCAAAAAAAAAATTTATCCAAAATTACGGCGAGGGGTTCGGGGCCCGATTAAGGGGCCCGAATTTGTTTGAAGAATTGCGACGTCACTTTCAAAAAAATTGGTTCGTTCGTTTTGGGGGCCATGGCTCCCGTTGCCCCCTCCCCCCGGATCTGCCCTTGGCTCAAGTGCATTCGTTTTGAATGGACATTATGTGTTGACTTCCATGATTTCAGGAGTATGTCTAAACCAGGAGTCGTTTTAGTGTTGAGATAACATAATCAAATAAAGACAGAATGTCTTTTTGTTTGATTCATCAGCTGGCAGGGAATGTGGCATCGCCCAATCAAAATATTCATGAAGACAGTAATGTCGACGACCCTCCGTCACCTTTGATATGAATGACGATGATTACAGGAACTATTTGGAAAATGGGCATCACAATGCATCCCAAAGAAAGATTAATACGTGCCCATGGAAACCTCCTCGGTTGCTAAAAGGTTTACGTAAATGCTGCCTTTTTGTCAGTGCATTCTTGGCCCTTGTATTTCCTTTGGTAAATGAATAAGGAGAGAGAGTACGGGTATTGTTCTTCACAATGCTTGCTTTTGAACAAGGTCGTTCCATTGCTGGAATTAATTCGATGAAGTGAGTTGTAGAGTGTACAAGACTCATCACTTCAGTGATATTACAGTTGTCTGATATTTAAAGAGAAATTGTCATGCAAAGCTTTTTTCTGGTGGGGGAGGCGGTGTACCTCTTTCATTGGCATATTTACTACTGAAATTTCGAGCAAAATTGTAGTGCTGTTTTAGATTTGAAATAATGAAAAGGTTCCTCGGCTTTACTGGCTTTTCTTGCTATTTTCTGGCACAAGAGGGCGCCATTATCAGCACTCTGCGATGCTTCAATAGATGACAGTTCGCCTGTCCCCACTGTTCTATGCGAGTGGCGCTGATGACCGTAAGTGGTCTCTTCCACAAAACTAAAAAGAAAATACCCCAAAGACTCGGCACAGCACTGTCACCAGCTAATCATGCATGGGCACCAGCCGAAAAGTTTGGATCTCCGGTATTAAACTGATTACGCAATCAACGACATGTTTAACTTTTCAAATTAGGTTTTGTCCTTCACCGACGTTTAAACACTGTATACTCATTTTATACTGTTATTACGAAAAGTCCGCCTGCTAAAAGACACTACACGTGAGCAAAGACAGTGGAAAATACTTTCATGTATATAGATTATGGAAAGCTGTAGCGCACCATAGCTATACACAATGAGCTTTTCCATACCGTAACACTCACTGTAATGCCATATTCCGCCTAATGACCAGTCACATACAAAAATTCCCAAATCATGTTTAATTAACTAATGCTCCTTAAATATATATATATATATTTTTCGAATAGAATAACAGTAAAAGTGTACTCCAACTAAAATCAACAACCATAATTAAATGTGTTAAGAAATGACAGAATCATCCACACATAAAAATATTTTTTGAAGAACTTTTGATTCATCCACACATAAAAATATTTTTTGAAGAACTTTTGATTTACAAAGAGAGGCAAGGCCAATGACCATAACCGACAGATCGTTATCATCTATGTTGGCAAAACGTTGCCCTTTCGCTGTCAGAGGAGAACAGCTGAAAATTTAATAACCGGAGAGATAAACAGCGATAAGGCCTGGTGTTGCTTTACACCACGCCAGAAGCGAACAGTGGTCGGCACAACGGATCAGAGAGGGTCCGTGACGTCACAAACACGTGGAGACGTCTCTGTTCGGTTACGCTCGAAGGAAGAACCGCGGTGAAACCAGCTGCGATTAGGACAGATGATTGGTTGGCGCTGAGCACGTGACTTTGGACGGCCATTGAGAAACGTTTATCTGACGTCCTTGGGCGGCGATGCAATGTGATATTTCAAGAGGTAATGGTGTTTTCCTTTCCCTCTTCCTGAAAAAAAACATTGCCAAAAGATCGTCCAGATAGTGTCAGACCTTCTTGCGCAAACTTGAAGGAAGAGGAAGGATATGAATTGTCTTTTGTAAGAGCAACGAGAGCGTCTTTTCAGACGCAAAAGCCGGACTTACTGAAAAACAGATCCAGTTCGGTGCCCTGGCTCCTCACAAAATATTGCTTGGTACCTCTTTATGTAGGCCTAAAAAGCACATGGCAGTAAACAACTTGTGAATGTTCTGTAGAGCATCTGGAATTAATGCCGTTCATAATTAATGCAAATAGCCTTGTTTTAACTATAAGAACACTAGCTGCAATGGTTTTGTTGGTATAGTCCAAGATAAAGGTAAATGTTACTGCGATTGCATGGACGTAGCGAGTGGGGCTGTGTAAGACACCCGTCCCCTCTAATGTTTCCATCTACAGCCGCAAACACGCAGCAGTCGTCAAACCGTCAGATTAATCTCGTCTCAGGAACCGGAATCCCCCACCAGTCAAACATTATGTGGGCCTAACTTCGGAGGCATAATTTCGGAGGCATACAGTTGTGTAATCATTGATGACGATAAGGGATTGTAGTTGTCACCTAAAGTAACTTTCCTGGGCAATAATTAACGAGTGTTAAATTACTATCAACTGTTCTCGCTGTTGGTGAAAGACTTTTATCTTGAGTATTGATTTTGCCAGTTGCACTGATTTCGTAATCAAAATTGAAATCTTTCAAATCGTTTACTGGCAAACCAATTCTGCATCTCTATCAGCTTAATTACTGTTTTTCGTATTGGTCACATTATTCAACGTGATGGTCTATGAATGCAAGTTAAGACTGGCTGATGCGAATGTATGATGAAAGCACTTTTTCTCTTAATGCAAATCTACCGTTGGTCATTCCCACCTGACAAGCTGAATAATTCATGAATATTTATTGGTTTATAAGCAGCTAAGTCATGTGCCTCTATCTAATTCATATCTGGGTCAGTTTAGTGGGTGGTATAGAGAACACATCACAGGGAGTGGAGCTGATGGCAAAGATATTTCATTATCTACCATCTGGCATTGGCTCAGCTGTACAGAGAAACCTCAGCCTTTTGATGGTCATCTAGCCTCTTCATTTGGTATGCAAAGCTCGGCTTTCTCTCGCACTTAATATCTCAGCCGCTTTTCCCCCGTGTCCACCTGAGCAAAACAGCGAATCGGAAGCCGAGGCCATACAAACCCACGGAAATCATGGACAAACTTGCAGCGCGGCGCGTTGGCCGAATGCTCTCAGCGGGGTTTTAGCGGCTATCTCCCCGCGGGGGCAGCAGTCTTGCTGCTACTACTGCATCCGAGTCCGTACACCATCCATGCTGCCTGCATGTCAGCAAAATACACTCTGATGTGACCTCCAAATTCTATTCCCGATCGTGTTCCCTGCGTTTTTTGCAATCACACTTTGCCCGATGATGTTGTCAGTAATCAGACGAAGAAGTACGTCTATGAAAATAGGACGATCAGGGCACCAAAATGAAAAATAATAAAAAATTCACCAGAGATTGTAGCGGAATACCATCCTCATTATTAACGCCAGTGTGAACACCCCAACGCCCCCGGGTACAATCATATGCCAATGTAGCCCCACATGTGCAATTTTCTTCACCTTGATTGCGATTGAACGTCTGGAGGCGCTGGCTTGATCTTTTCTCTCCCCCATGTGGTACGCTCCAAGCTTTCATGTTCAGCCGTTGTAGAACGACAATCCCGCGAATGGCATATCAGTTTGTTATTGTCAGTGTTCATAAGCGGACGATACGCTACAAACACGGCTATAATAACACACAATAACAGAAAAATAACCATAACACATGATCAGACAAGAGTGTAGGGAAGAAAAGTTCCACATTGCCAACAAATAAACTTATTTCAGGTTTTTACAAAGAGGAAACTAACAAATCAATAATAAATCATTTCTTCGCGGCAGCTGCTTATGACATGAAACACCTAGATATGGATTTTTCTTTGGCCAACATGTGTAGGCTATTTGCATAGCAGATGCCTACTATGCTTAGCAATAATGACGTCAATCGCATTTGCTTGCATCGAGACCTTTCCGAGGACAGAAACCTGAGCGTCTTGTCCAAATACTTGGATGCAGACATGTGTCAGGCCCGTCTAACATTACTGATAACTCCCATGGTTTCCAGTGATTATCTATCCTTCTGCAATTTTCTCTCTTTCTCCCAGGTATTGACAGAGGAATTAAACATTTACGTTACGTCTCTGTGTCGCTTTAGGTCTGCCTGCAAACAATATCCGATCTCTTGTTACATGATTACCAAGCCCTTGAGTCGTTCAGACTCGGTCGTTTTTATCTCAATATGTCAGCATCTTGCATGAGCTGCATTCTGGGTTCAAGAGTTTCACGGAGTCTTTACCCGTGCCAATTTGATTCCTATAATTTGGACTCAGGTAGTCTACAGCCAATTTCTTTAGGGGGGGGGGGGATTTCCTGGATATCGTACCCAGAATCTACATCACAGATAGACAAAGATGTCCACGAAATAAGTCCCCTGAAATAAGAAACCCTGTATTTTATACTTCATACTTCAATTTAAAAAAAATGTGCTTGAAAGAAGCCGAATGCTGTGATAATTCACTTTTGAATATTCCGTAGTATCTGTCTCATCCCACAGGTGATATCGATCAGAATTAGCGAGATTTCAAGCGAAGGG
This sequence comes from Patiria miniata, assembly GCF_015706575.1. Taxonomy (NCBI): domain Eukaryota; kingdom Metazoa; phylum Echinodermata; class Asteroidea; order Valvatida; family Asterinidae; genus Patiria; species Patiria miniata. The sequence goes on along the minus strand of NW_024037069.1, from coordinate 44,306,693 downwards.
TCATCAGCAAGGAAGCCGCTCCTCCAATCTGTAAACCTACGGGCTTGATGACAGTTTGAATACAGGAGGATACACTCTCAGCTTCGCCCGTCTTCAGACCGAGATTAAGGACAGATGAACCTGTCAAAGTATCTCGCCTCACCATCACACCTGAAAATCTCAAGAAGATCTCGGCGAGATTTATGGTGTCTGTGGAGATTTTTCGCTCTCCTCTTCTCGAGTCTAGAATCTTGCTCTGGTTTAATGATAGATGAGACATCCCCAGATATTGGCACCATGACTTCTTCGCTAAATTGCCTAATGACTCCCTCCCACTTTCCTCCTCTTCTTTTTTTTCGAAGGTGGAAATAGAATAAGAGCTTACGCTCTGGTAAGTCCGTTATTGGATCGAGGAGATATTGCAGTGGTTTCCCGCAGACCATGTCAGCGAGTGCACGATTCGTGACGTGACGTGCGACCGCTTTATTTATAGTCCACGTCTATACGGCACGTGCTGATGGGGTTCGGGTGTGTGATATATACCCCGGCATCTCTACCCATGACATTTTGGTTTTGTCGAAAGGTGACATCTTAGCCCCCCGGTCTGAAGTATGGCGAGAAGTCTCGGGGTAATACCAAGATTCATATGCGAACAGGGACATATATCTCCCCTTGCAGAGATTACACTGTGGAGTCATACACCTTTTTTTAATTAAAATATTAAATATTGTTAATTGTATTCCTGATAGCGTTTCTGCAGACTTGGATAATATTCAGTGGCGTGGCAAAGGTATAGAATGGCAGAGTGCAGAGGGCTAGAAATTATGAAAGCAAATTCGGAACGATGATTGAAGCAAAATCTGGACGGTGAAAAATGGATTAGCGGGACAAAAGTTATTGGAACGTGCAAACAAAAACCTGGCTACGCGCCTGATTTCGTTTTCTTGGCTTTGCTTCTAAAGAAAACACGAATTTGTGAAACTAAACCTTTTTAGATATTGTGTTGACGTTTCGGTAAATGGAAGATATATAAAACTACTAAGGAACTGAGGGAAAAAGACAGCAGCATTCCTCATTTTTTAATTCTTCATAAACCAAATCAACCATACAACCACCGTGACCAAATACTATATTTGTCATTCTACAAACTTCGGGTCCACTTATTTCCTGTCCCTGTTACATCTAACTGCGAGGTTTTTTTTATAATTCTGATGCACTCCTTAATGTATGTCATCCTCCAATAGTGAATATGAATAGCAAACTACCTGCTCAACACATAAAAACGAACGTTAGAAGTAATTCTTAATGATACTTTGGATGGTAAATTACAAAGTACCAAGGTAACAGGGACAAGAAATATGCCACTCTTTGGACCCTTAATGATAAGACGGACCCATTTTGGAGTCAAGAAGCCAGTCGACTCCGATCGACAAGCTCAGTGGTATTGGACATCTACACTGTGCAGGATGTCGTTGGTTCTTCAATATGCACGCTTGTAATTATATATCAGATCGCGTTGGTGAATTTGCAAAAGGCCAATATTAAATATCCATGTGGGGAAGATGCAAAAGGCGTGTCCACGCCCCCATTTCAGCCCGCCACACAACAACCTGAGATCAAAGCTAATGCTTACCTATCCACTCACGTCTTTAACGTCTTATTGCTTTTCGTTGATTTATTGATAATGAGGACACCTGGTGCCTCCAACTGTTGCTCTGAATTATTGACGAGAACGAAACAATTATAAAGGAGAAGGGTTGAAGCACTTTCAATCACCCGCAATTCAATTCATTGACATGGGTAGGCTAATGGACACACTCCGAGTATGAATCTTTCAAGTTAATCAAGGAGAAGAACACTTTGTAATTCTATGAAAAAGTGAAAGATGTATGTACTTCCGTTGCTTTGAGACGCGTATTCCATCAATAGCAGAATTGCCATGTCGTCAACATCTTGCCCGTTGAGATTTGGCGGAGACTACAGTCTCATAGAACCATCAACAGTCACTCACTAGGAGAGATTCGATTTCGTATTGTCTGCCTGCTTGATCTGACTAAATGAAGCTTTCTTGTACGTCTCAGCGAAGCACTAATTGATGCAAGAGGCTCAAGTTGTTCTATAAATCAGACGCTAAAACAGCCCTCCATTGAAACCTATTAAAACGCAGCAATCCTATTTCGCTTCTATAAAGTGAAGCGTGTTTAGACAATCTTTGAAGTTGTCTAGGAACCCTATTAAAGTGAAACAACATCCAGTATTTTTGTAATAAAAAAGCTGTGGAGCCATTTAAAAGAGAAAAGATTCTGGTTTTGACTTATGTTTGACTACAGGTCCGCGTGTTAACAAGCAAAATGGCTGATGGTCTTGTGGCAATTAACTTGGCTTTTGTCGAGCACCTATACTTCCTTCACTCTATAGTACTGTGACCTAATTAGTTTGATGTCTCCAGACTTCCAGGGTTTTTTTTTACTACTTGTTGCATTCGTGGTGCTGTGAAGCTTTTGGAGAATAGGAAAATATGCTACATGCATGAACTTATCATGTTGTTTATAATTTGACTTGTTGTATATACAGGTCTTTAAAAAAAACATTGTGAACTTCAGTTAATCGTTGTCAGTACTAAGGAAATTGTGTATAGACGAAAATGACCTTTTGTCTCACTAAAACTATATAGACATTAATACAAAGTGCAATCATGTTAATAATCAGATTGAAACATGCATGGCCTTCGAGACAATTTAATGAGTTTTTTTGCGAGCACAACACCTTCCGATCTTGAAAATCCATGCTTTTCCGTATACTTATTAACAGGTCTGCAACTGATCTGAAAACCAGAGTTAATTAAATCGGGCTTTTTTTATCATGCTTCAGATGCACAGATCCGGGTAGCTAAACAACAGTCTTCTCTCCTATTTTTTTCCTTTCCACACCTCACGATTTTCTTACTCCCTGGAACCTCCCATTGTATTTCGACAAAGACAGGAAACCTTTCATTTCCACTCGGTTTCAATCGGGTAATATTGCACGCTCGCCTGTCACGGGAACTGAGACAGATCACAGTGGTGTATTCATCACGATCGGACTTCTGACCTCAGTATTTCATGCTCGGAGCAAACTGGGCATCTCAAGACTTGTCACGTGCCCCAAGGAGAGAACGCTGTGAGTCTATCATCTCGAAGACCTCTGCTCTCGCGACACCTGTCCATTGATACATCATACAGGGCTTCTTTCCATTTGGCACAACAGACAGTTACCGTCTGCGGACTGCCCGCGGAGGCCGGAGAGAGAGACCGAGTCGGAATGATAGATGAGGGATTTTGGACCAATCGGCAGGGTGATTGGAATGATTCCGTTGCCATGGTAAACACAAGCCCATAAAACCTAAGAAAATTGGGGGGAAAAGGGGGGTCGTTAAAAGGCTGGCACATCTGAATATTTAAGGGAGCACACAGTCAAGCGCGGATCCAGAACCAAATTTCCGGGGGCTAAGAGGACTCGAGTATTTTTTTCTTTCAAAAGCTAGTTGAAGGCGATTAACTATATAGTATCGCGCTATTTTCACTTTGTAATATTAAAACTAAAAGGTTTGTGTAGCTCATGGCTTGCGAGGGAGATACGCAACGTTTTTATTTATTTCCTGAGTGTCAGTAATTAACATCTGTAAGTCTTTTTTCTATTTTAACAATTGTTTTGGTAAATCGCCAATTTGGTAGGCTATAGGCATTGGGCATTTTTCTCATTTTTTTTGTTTCATTAAGAAACAGTTTTGCAAAAAAAAAAAGTCAGATTACATTGTGTCAGATAAAATGAAACATTATAATTGTTCTGTTCAAAAGGACGTGAAGTAAATATACGAATAAATGCCTTCAATGAACCATGAACCAACCATTCAATTGAGGGCATAGATCAATTAGGACGCCCTCAATAATCCGCGATAGTTCAGGAAATAGAGCCTGAATGTACACCATTTTGTCTTTGAGCTTCCGAACCTTCCGTGACCCTTCTATGGGCATTTTACACGGGGTTGCCCTTTCTCTTGCTATAATTTTTGACAGAAAGATTTCTAACCGTAATCACCCTAAGAAAAATTGATGTTGGAATTTTATCTTGGCATGCCACAAGAAAAAAATCATGAGAAATCAGTTGGAGATGGGTCTCCTTGTTTGATCACGTTTGTTTTTACACTGCGTACTTGCGTGAGAACGAAAATGATAACGACGCGAAGCTTTACCTACCTACATCCGATGGATTCTAGATTTAGTCGGGCTTGCATGAATACAGTTCTTATCAATGGTCATTTTATATTTGTTTGTAGATGAGAATTAGTCCTTCAAGTTTAGTAAAATAATTGTGTATCCCAAAAGACTTTTCTTAACAATGTACCAAAAATTATTTAAACAACTCCAACCTTTACACGCTAATTTTCCTATTCGAGGGGTCCGGAAGCGCGCCACCATGGGTCAACTTTCAGGCTCTATTCACAATGAACGGCCATGATTTTTATTTTCACCCAATAAATTTCGGAGCTGTTCTCAACATTTGTTATTGTTCAATTAATATATTGTGATGTAGGTAGAAACATAGTGCTCGGATTTGTTACTCAGACAGGTTGCGAGAAATGCTAAAGTTGCCCTGAAGTAAGCTTGACGTGGTAATGGATGTCACCCAACACCTATCGGACCCTAGGCGTAACGGAAACACCTGCCTGGGTTAGTGTAAATTCTGCTGAGTAGCGGGAAGTGGCAGGTCATCGGCTCTCCTTGTGATCTTTATTCAAATGTCATTAATTGCATGCTGACTGATGGCATATTTTACTGCCATCTTTGTAAATGTATCTTTCGGTTATTTTGTCGGTATATTTGAGATGGCAGAACGACGCAGTAAGATAATATTATTGAAATATTATTCGTGTTTGGTAAAAGAATCCGAGAATTCCTGAAGAGACGCTTAAAGCTCGCGTGACGGAAGAGTTGTTTATTTAATCGAAGACGGTGCAGACATCAAATTTTTTTCACTTTTATTGGGATTCATATTCAATGGTTGATCTGAGGATCGGACCCACCAGAAAAAGACTCTGAAACCCCAGCCCAGACTTGTATGACTCGTGACTCTGACTTGGACTCGAGTCTGACTCCAGTCCCATTTCCCACGACTGGGACTCAGATTCGAGTCACGATGACTAGTGACTCGGCAGGGTGACCGTAAGGTCACAGCCAAATTCTGCTAAATGCACTGGAAAAGTCTGTCAGATTGATCAAAATCTGTCAAATTCCCCCAAATTACTCGAAATACACTATAACCACTTAAAATCACATGCGGATGTTGCAGTTTTGTCTTAATTAATGTTCAAATTACATTATAAACAATCTTTAGACACATAAAGATATTTTGAAATTGCGTAAATTTCAGGCAAAACGTGGTTGCGCCACGACAAAGTCCAGTTCCCAGTGAACCTCAGCACCTAGACCAGCCAACCTGTCCCATTTATGCAAGGGTTTGTTTGAACAGATGAAAGCCTTTTTCCCACAAATGTACCGTTTTTTTTCAAATTTGCTATGTTTTTTCTGTCAAACAACCAATTTTGCATAATTCTGCCAGAAATCTGCCAAAAAAATCCTTTCTGTCAAATTTTCTGTCAAACTCGTTTTGTTTTGTTTTGATTTTAAATCTGTCAAAGTTAACCGAAAATCGGCTAAAACGGTCACCCCGTGACTCGGACTCGGACTCGATGTTTGGTGACTCGAATACACGTCTGCCATACGGGATCAAAACTTACGTAAAGAGGAAGAAGGCGAGGAAAACAATCAGCAAGAAACTCCCTTGGCCTTTTTGCTAGGATGTAGCCTCAATCCTGCAAAATTCTCCAATCGCGGCCTCGTGGGAAAAATAGCATAATTATAGCCTCAATCCTACAAATTCCTTTATTATTTCTTGAATATGGTCCGTGGAGGGGTGACCACTGCCTGAATCCTGCAAAATCCTGCGGAACTGACTGCCAATATATTGAGGCTTGGCCAGTGACATCCTGAAGCAGTACAGAGGATTTCAAGCATAATCCAGGCCTATATTTATGCATAGCTGAGCAAAAACAACACAAGGTCCGCCCCAAGACCTTGACAAAATGCAATGTAGGAAATCAGTAACGCACTTTTGCCATGTAACTTCAATCCTCCAAATTCCCCAATTTGGGCAAAGAGGATTTTGAAGGATTCAGGGTGGTTATAGGGTTCAACCTTGTCACGATTGTACATTTTAATAGATGCACTTGATCCTATTCCTCTCCTGTAGGCCAGAGATCCAATAACAACATATATCTGCACACGGAAATGTTCTCAATAAACTAATCAAATGCCCAAGGCATAGCGAACTCACAAAAGTTCTGATCTATTTTCGATGTCCCACGGAAATAAACATGACACTGTTGTTAGCGCCAATACAATTACGGACAGGGTCGGGTTCGCCGCCGTGTCGCCCACGTGGGTCAATCGCAGGCGATCCAAAGAGACTCCACGAAATGACATCTCCGTTGTGTATCCCCAGAGCTGGGAACGGTTGTTGCAATAAAGATAAAAAGCGTCAACGCGGGTGTTATAAAAGCGTGTGTCTGGACACGTGCGCGTAGAACGAGTGCGGTATATGGTTACATAGGCTGTTTAGATTGCGAAGTATATACAATTCTATGTGGAGGAATAATAACGTCTTATGTGGGTCAGAGAGCGACCACGCAAATGTGGAGCCTTTTTTATTAGTCTTGATTTAATTATCAATCTCTCCAAACTGAACGGAGACGCATTAGTTTCCCCTTCAACGGAAAACCGAGCTTTTTGAAATCACACGTTGATCCAATTTTGGCTAAATTAATTGGTATGTTTGCTCCGACGTGCATGGCCCTTTGTCCGTTTTGAAAGGTGAAGTAGTTACGTTCTTATTTTTACACGTGCTACTGAACAAATCCTTTATGCATTACACGTATTATTTTTCCCCACGTATTCGTACCAACACAACAACCATTTAGAATTCGATCAAAGAAGTTTACGGCAGGAAACGCCAGTTCGCTTTTAATCTACACTCACTGTTCTAAAAAAAACACTCTGCCTTCAGTGTATACCAAGCATTTAAAAAGTTATGGTAGGCCTAGATATGAATTATCCAATTATGAAATACGGCAACAAGTATATTATCAAAGGCCGGTTCATTATACTCAATATAACATTCACCAAGCCCGAACAGTATCAACTGTCACTAGTGCTTTTTTTCTCGTAGCCTAGTGGGGAAATCACCACTCTTTTTTGACCCATTTTGCCCCGAGACTTACACAAGGAGACCGATACCATTATGTAATTTTTAGTGTTTTTTTTTCTTTCTCGCGCTAAAAATGCCACTGGCAATACACTTTCATCTCTCCGCCATTTCCACATCCACTGATGGCAAATGAAAAAAAAAAAGGCCACAGGTCCAAACATCAGGTGTGTGCAGCCACCCTGACACATCTTAAACCACTCAGAGTTAGTGAACTAGGCCTGAAATGTTAGCCCCGGACAATTCGACCCGCTAATGTACCGAGAAGGGGAAAGCGGCGACCGATAGAAAGCTGTGCGAGCGGCCTTGGGCGCCGTGAACACAGCTTGTCATTACCTGCTATCTTAGGTAGATGACAAAAATGGACTTGTGGTGGTGTCAACTCTATTTCCAATGGTGTTACAGGAGGCGATGTGCAATTCTCTTTGCATATTGAAAAAAAAAATTCAATTTTTAAATTTGAAATGGTCAACCTATAAGTTGTTTAATTAAGATTGTTTTTGTAACAGGCGTTATAAAGGCTAAGCTGCAAGTTATTATTTCAGAGATGAGGCCACATCTTAAGTACCTTGAAATATAATAACAACGAACAAAATAAAAAGACGTTCAGTTTAAAACGTACTAAAAGAAACTTTGTTTGAAAAAAGTGAAAGGACAGTATTAAACACATATAATTGTACAGTTCCGTATAGATATACATGTTCTTCCAAAATCAAAATTTGAATAATTGCTTGTTTGTTTCTTTGTTTTGGGTTTTTTGGTGTTTTTTTTCCAAGTTTGTTGCCAATTCACGTGGTGTGTGTCACTGTGTCTACGTTCGAAAGTGGTTAGTCTTACCAAACGCTTATTAAGATATATACATATGTCATGTTAATAAAACATGTAAAAAAAATCGCATCTTATAAATATGTAAGATTTTATCACAGAGAATTTGGTCTTTGGAATTTGGTTTGTTTCTGTTGGGTAGTACACGGAGCGCGTGTTGTGAGCCCCGCGTTCAGAATATCCGCTCACTTTGCCGCATGGTTTGTTTTTGGCTCACTCGCCCCTAGGGCATCCCCCGCCCACCAAACACGTGGCCGCACTGATTGCGCGCTCTGACACGTAAATATACAAGCAGCCCACATGTGCTTGCTGCCCATGTTATTAGATAATAACGCCGATAATGTATGGACGGTAGGAGATGATCGTGCATACCCAATTGGGCAGTAATGAAGGGCGATATTTTTTTTTTTTTTTTTAGGGACAGCCTGTGGGAGATCGCTTTCATTCCATGTTGCTCTCAATTCTCACTTATTTCTTGAAGATGAAATAATATTCGGCTTTCATGTCTTTGAATAAGCCATGTTAACTTTTTAGATACATTATAGATATCATTGGAGATATAATATAAATCTGTAGCAAGATGCAGTTGATCTTATATAATTATAGCAAGATTAAATTCTGACGCGCAAAATATAAATGTAAATATTTACGCGCGCAAACACATGACGTGTCGTCTGCGTCTCATGACGTCATTGCTCACGCGAACTTTGCCAATCAAAATCAAGAATCACCACGGTGCATATAGCAACCAAAAGTAGTGCTCAAATCCAAGAGAAAAACCCGAATTTACTCCTCCAATGCCACAAACATAGCAAAAACATTGCAATAAAAGGAAATTTAGCTTGAAACTTATCTCTTGTTTCGTGAGGTAATGTCTGTCTCCTTAGTGTCCTTACATCAATTTTATACAGAGTATACATCTTGTCTACCGATGACTCAGTTCGTGTATGCGTGGCATTGCGTGCACGGTGCTAATTGGACACACGACCCACGTTTTATTTGAAAATTTAAAATAAAGTTCTGAATAAGGAGACCTCATAGAATATTTTCCCGCATCTAACAGCAGCGATTCGCCTCAAGGGGTATGATGGAGCAGACGTGTTCTTTTACTATATTCTGATGTGAATATCATTGTCAACTGAAACAAAAATATGCCTACTACGGATTGATAGCGTTGAGTGCTATCTCAGCAAATGTAACATCACTTGTTTATGCCTGAACTATTTGCTATCAATTTGTATATACCAAATATCTTTTCGCCTTTAAACACAGCAACTGCTAATGATGCCTCACATGTTTACTTCGCATCATTACTCGCGAAGTGTTTCATCAGGATTTGGTTGGACGTCTCTCACCCCAACGTGTCCCGATCGTTCTAAGGTCCATGGTGTTACATGCGCAGGAATCCCTCGCAAGTAAATGAGAGTGTTGCCGTCACCTCAGCCGCACACTCATCATCTTGACTGGGCCCGTCCTCAGCAGACCATTGATATAGCACGGTTGATTCAGAAGCCTGTCAAGCGTAGATCGTTTCCGAATTAAGGAGATCGACTCTAAATGTCAGAATCGGATTTCCTTCATTATCGTGGCTGATCTCCCGGATTTACGAGCGCTACCTTAGAATGCCAGGAACCGACCCGTGTCGCGAACTGTGTTTGCTGCCGCAGTAATCGCGGGGGATTTTAAAGGGGGAACACACTCGTGAAAAAGAGGGAACGTCTATTTCAAACTGAGACTTGTAAAGGTTTACCCCAACAAGTAAATTTTCAGATACCAAAGGGGCAAATTTCTATTTTCGTCCAAAATGTTACCCATTTCAAAATGTTATACTTTTTTTAACTAAGCACTTAATTTGCTGAGCGGTATTTCTGCTTTGTAAGTAGAAAAATAAGAAATAGAAACCAAAAAAAATCGTATTTCACGGGTGCGACGCTCTACAGCAAAATAGAAAATATTCTACCCGTCAAAAAAGTTGTCACGATATTTGCTGATTAGTTTAAATTTTGTATGCTATATCTCTGCTAAGCGGCTGTGTTTTTGAGCACGTTCGCGCATTTGACTATCGTCAACTGAAACAGTCGGCAGACTCGCTGACGTCGTGCGCCGGTTCATCGGACATGTGACATGGTTGGTGTACAGTCCAAGTCTTCTGTCTTAAAGCGCCCTCTCTTGTCAGTATACCAATTCAAGTCCGAGATCCCTATCAGTTTCAGCCCACTGGAGCAAATGCGCTTTGCGGCTGGATAAATCGTGACATTGACGTGGATAGTGTGACGTAGGGCGCCCACTGCTCATCCACCCACATCGACTCCAAACAGAGAACACATCGGCTACAAGCAGCATGTGAGCATGTAGGCCGTGCGCAAATTGGAAAGACACACGCTGCTCGTTGGAGTTTGCATGCACTGAACCCAACAAAAGGACAATAAACATTAACGTGAAGTCCAATCTGCAACCGATGGGTATCAGACTAGTGTTACCTGTTCTTACTTTCCTTTGTAGAACCTAATTTATTCTTGAGAGCAAATTGATGGTGAACATGGAATGTACTGTCGGTTAATATTTGTTTGATAAATGGGGAAGCCTAGATAAAATGTTTGAAAAACATGCGATGGGTAGCAATGAAACTTAAATAACAACATTTGACTTGGAATTTTAAGATTCCATTAATGCTACCCACGATGGGTATATGACTACTAAACACCGGCCTAAAAAAAAGGGGGGAACTTCCATCAAGCGGCATTGGTAACAAGGTCTTAAACTGGACGATTTCACCGCCTGATCGCATTCATAAACTCGGTATTCTATCGATATAGGTTTGATTCTTTCACCTCCTGATAAACGGTCTATGGCTACCCGTATCTGCGTCTCTAAGTCATGTTCCGTCGAGTCAGTTGACAAGTCACGAAAGCACGATAAAACCAAATGCCCTACCGATAAGAATCTTCAAGATCGTCTGTCCATTGCGGCCCTTGCAAACACTGTGGTATTGAGGTTTAGGAAAAAAAACATTTGCAAGTGTAATTGTCACTCCATTGACGTACACCGTTGCCCCTTTTTTATTTCACCAAAGTTGCGCATTATGAGATGTGAATCCTTTCGCATTGCTTCGATCTTTCTATAGATTTAGCCCCAAACAAGGTTGTGTTGTAGGCCTATATCTTAAAGTGAGAGATTGCCTACATTAGAAATTATAATGAAGAAAGAAAGATAAAGTGTAAATCTGACGGCATTTCGGTGGGTCTGGGAGAGATTAAGAGGGAGTGACAAAGACTGTTTGAACGGGTAAAATGGGAATTAAAAAGCAGAAAAATATGTAATATCAAGCTCACAATAAAATAATACCAGAACTGTGCTGATTCTGACAATTAGGCCTAAAATATTATTTGTCGACCGTCACCTTTTGAGGAATGCCTCAATAGACACTCGGCTTTAAGTAAAGGCCTATGTCAGCACTCGTTTTCCCCCAAAAATGTTTTAAAACGTGGGTGGGGATGGGGGGGGGGGCGGTTTCAACATGTTGACGTGAGACTACTGGGAAACAAACATGAGAAAACATTTGGGGTGGATGGTTTTATATCAGCAGCCTTGACGTCACATCAGATGATGTCGACTATTCGTGGCTGTTTAGATTATACGTTAATTCCAATCAGTGTTTTGAGAGTACAATCGGAGTAGAGATATCACCTCGGACGCTGTGTTTTTCTCAAAGGTTTCAAAGAGTTCTCTTGAGACGCGAGGTACACAGCTAGTATCGTCGACGAATTTGCATTTTAATCGGACCTGTCTGTGACGTTCTCTTATTCCGTCGGGGGACGGATCAAGTACCAACGCGTTGATCCCGATCCACGGTGGAAAAACGTCCAAAGGCGAGATCGAACTGCCATGGTGAAAACATGATTTCCCCAGACATTATTGGTAGGGAGAATTGTACTGAAACTGAACGCCAGTCGATTATCCAAAAGGGCGCGCGACACGAGCCCATACAGAGTCGCCGTATAAAATTGTCGTTAACTATGCATTAACAATCTTCCCGCTTAGCGCCGGCTTGCCAGGGGCGACAATGTTACTGTTTATGGAACGCCACGATGAGTCAATATTGGCTGCTCACGATGGGCATGTCCTACTGGTTTATCATAAGTGCCTCACAACCAACCATCCAACCTGTACATTGATAGCTACAAAGGTCTAGAGCTTGCCAAAGGCTGCAGGTTGTGAAGTATCTCGAGACGAATTGACGGGCTCCAACTTGTCTTCTTCTTATTCGTCTTCCTGCATACACAGAGAGGATGAGGACTATTCGGCGACCAAAGTGAGGAATTTCTGTTGGACTAAATTGGCTTTGATTAGAGGCTTAAAGATTGCAGGTCGTGTCGTCAGTTATAGCATCTTCGTGCGGCTCGAATCAACGCCGCTAGAGTGAACATTGTCTCTGTCGTAGAGGACTTGCAGTTACATCTTACTTCGTCGTGATTTGCCCCCCCCCCCCCCCCGCAATACTTATGTGACCATCGCACACTCGGTTATGTAAAAAATATATATATTAAAAAAGCTGCACTCAATCTGGCCTCGAAGCATAAGTTATTCAACATTCAACTGGTAATAATGCCAAGTGATCCTCTGATTAGAAACCAAATTCCATCGACTGGCTTGAAACAATACATTCCAATTTATATATAACAAAACAATCAGCCTACTTTATAGGGGAGATTGTTGTAGAGGAGAAAGTTGTAGGGGAGATTGTTGTCAGGAGGTTTCTCGTCGAGAGTCCCATGTACCCAATAATGAACAGCGCCTTCCGATAGTTTGAATTTTCGTTAGCACGTGATACATCCGGTACTCATCTCAATCCGAACCAGAAACTGGCAGTTGAAATGTTTGAAATGCTCAACCGTCCGTCGGGGAAAAAGTCAAAGGGGACAAGACGGGGGGAGGGGAGGGGGTTTGACACTATCTGACTAATGGTGGCGCTATCCGTGGCGGCATATTTGATTTTGCGGCATATTTGATTTTGCCGACAGACTATTTTCCCATACGACAACGATTTTGCCAACAAAAACTAACAATGTCCCTCCATTTTCTCTCTGGTGACGCCCCTGACGTCATAAATAGAAAACAAACACTGTTCTAAAGGTTAAGATACATCGATGTCTCCAATCGTCGTAATTCTAAAATCATTCTTCGGGCCCCATGAAAAGAATTTTCTGACCTTTACAAGTGAAATAGAACTGTCATCCGGATGGTAAGGACCCCTTCGAGTTAATGTAACAAATAAATGTAACACAATGAACATTTTAAAATGCATTATTGCAAGACAGCACTTGGGACATTTTCTCTTGGTGCTTCTTTCTATAACAAGCTGCTGTTTCCCTGATGTTTTTTACTTCAACCTTGATATCGTCGAGGATAAATCTCCAAGTCGATCGAGATAGTGCCACTACTCGCGTGAAATAGTCCCTGACATCCAATAAAAGTCGGCAACGGCTCAAAAAGCATGTGGGAATGACGCACTGGGGGGCCTTTACGATAAGTAAAGTCAGATCGCTAGATAAGCCGATTCACGATCAGTTTGATATCTTCAGACCTGAAACTTGCAGCCGTTAAATCATCATGTTAAGTCAATCCTCTGCTGATGAAAACGAAGAAGTGTGTTATATTTTACACCAAGGAAGTGTTCAATATAACAAAACTAAACGAAATAAAATTGGAAACAATTTTAAAATCGTCACAAAGTGCCTCTGATTTTTTGTGATTTGTTTTAACTGACTCCTGTTTTATGCGTGTTAGTTCGAAAGTCGGGACATATAGTACCGCCCTTCCTTTTCCTGACTGATATACTGTTTTAGACAAAACCGTAATGCTCGATGAAGGCAATTTCCAAAGCTGATTAGTGAACGTTAATATAAATGGAAACCACCTTACGCGTTTTGAGCAATTAGTTTGTTTTAATTGCACAGTTTTACCAAAGTCTGAGCAAAATGCGTGTCCCATATGTTTTTTTCTTTAAAACTTGCAAACTTTGAGGTTGCCTAATAGAACACGGTCATTATTATTCATCTTTACGACATTATGGACCGATCACGAAATAGCCGTCTGATGATCTGTTCAGTTGTGATGATGACGTCGTATCCCGATGGGGACCGTGCTAATTATTGGTCTTTCTACACGGGACAGACCCCAAGAGAGCACGTCGAGAAATCTATTTCTGGTCGGAAATAACCCGCGACAACCTGTACAAAACAGCCGCCTTGACGAGGGATATTAACAGCGGTCGCTGGAGGATCAAATTGGGGGTTCCCTTGTTAATCAGCCCGTGGTTTGGTAATTGGCCGCATCACAATATCTCTTTGAAAATGTCAACCATTCTTCAAATCCGGCTTTTGGAATTTTCGACACAAGTTGAGCTCCGTCCGATCGAATATTTATGCATCAATTTTCCAGCCGATGCACATGTGAATGATCGGTCCGCAAGCCATTATTGTTGTGAGTTCATCTGAAGTCATGGGGTGAAGAATGATTAGCTGAGTCAGACAACAACAAAGGTTCCATTATATCTATGTTTATCAAAAAAATATCAAAAAAACGAAACTACCAAATTATTATGAAATACCTTAGGCCCTACTTGAATGTAAGAGAATAATAGTCTCAAGCTTCCTCTGAAATCATGGCACCTGGTGTGCGTCATTTTAAAGAAAAATTGATATTTCTTATCAATTTCCAGTGAAGGTCGTCAATCGTTGGAAAAACTGACATTTTTCAAATACTGCCCCATAAATTGATTGCAATCGGTTACACATCCGTGAACGGGTTAAAGCCAGCATGGTTCCCTGACCTGACTTCACAGACGTCTATTTGTCTGAAGTAGGGTCAGGGAACCAGACTACAAGAACAGCAATTTTCCTGGTTTCTCCAGCATTAAACACAAAACATAAAACAGGTCAGTGTAACAATATTTGCCAAAATATAATAACCACCAAATCCATCCATTTTTGAAAACAAAAGCAACTGTCGTAAAAATCAATTGGCTACTGATTTCTTGCACAGTTCTATAAGCTACGAGTGGAATCGAAGTGCGCGGTAAGCATCAGATTTACAGAACGTCTTACCAGAGAAGTATCAAGTAATTAAGTTTGAAGATTGACTTAAAGTCAAATACACTTGGGGACAGAATATTAATATTAACTTAATATAACTGCGGTAGGATGTAAACGAATACAGAGCCGTAATTTATCTAGTGCTCTCTTGTATAATTAGGGTAAGACAGTGCACTATGTGTGCAAAAAGTCCCACACCAAAATACGTTCGTGGATAATGACAAATGGCTCAGTAACCCTACCTTAGAAATACTATTTACCTACTTAATTAATTAAGAAGGCTTTTCAAACACAGCCTACCTGTCGTGAAATAGTTCCCACTGTTCCTTTATTATCCTTTTACGTGTTGTGTCACACTGTGAAACCATGTCTTGTGTAAGAGCACTTTATAAATGACTTTATTGTATTGTTTGTGTTTATTTTTTATTTTTTATTTGGTCGACCGGAAAAACAAATGGATATAAGAAGGATAATGATTTGTTGATTTGATTTTTATGTAACTTACTAGCTCTGGAGATTTATGTACTTGTTGGTATTATCTTGGAAAGTTCAACTTCAACACAATCTTCAGTGTGGGACGGAATAAATGAATATCATGACAATTCACCACAAAACAGGCATGAAATATCACCGCATTTATACAACCCAAACGTATTTGTTTCACCAACAGAGCGTTTAGCTAACTTAAGCTGTCCACTCTCTGCGGTACTCCAGAAGTCAAAAATAGACGCAAAATACCAGAAACAATAAGTGTTTGAGGTACGACTAGTAATTAATCCACAGCTTGTTTGTCTCATCCGTGACGCAGAGAGTTCGGCAGCCATGGGACCCCAGCCAGACAACCAACAAATGCGAGGACGTATTTAAACAGTCTCCATGACAACCAGAAATCTTACTTGATGCTCATGGGCTTACCTTTTTCTCTCATTCCTTTGACAAAACGCATATGAATCGCAAACAACTCGCCTCTGAATCATTGCAAGGAGTACAGCATATTACTGGGCAATTCGATAGGGGTGAAACGCACGAGGAATTTTTAAGGAGGTGCTGGAATAGAAACGACGACTCGAGATAAGAAAGACCCTCAGTAAGACATGCCCGTGCATGTCTAATGGCCAGTCAATTCTTCACATACGCAGGACATTCGTATCGTATACATCACATTCAGATGCTCCTTGCTGACGCCTTAAATAACCATCTTCGATGAACTTTCTCCATAAATTACTTGTTATCTCCTTGACTTATCTTATTTATTTTCAAAATAATTCTCTGTTTGTTCTCGTCTATATATAGTCGCGGTTGTCGAATGCGTCTAAACAAGCGAAGATTGGAAAACACGAAAATCAATATCCGATGTAGGCTGTACATCCCTCGGCGAGTCAAGAAGTCTTCCGCGGGACTTTTTCTGTTAGATACTCGGGGTAAGGGAATTTTATTCGTATAAGGATTCCTTTTTATCCTGGTAAGGGCGACGAAAGAGCACAAATGTTTAAATAAACGGTTTGCATTCACTTCGCAGTGGCTTTCACTATCGACAGGGAACTAGGCCAGCTAATCTTCGTTTTATTTTTCTCAAAAAGTTCCCAGAAGTAAGTTTCGAAATTATTTTTCATTTTGTTGAACATGGTCAAGTATAATGATTAAGAAATGTCCAAGCTCGTTCTTAAGACATCAGCTCATTCGTAGAAACGCTTAGATGTGTTTTTCTTTATAGCATCTATTAAGTCTTATCTTATGAATTGAACAACCGCAAATTAAATTAGAAGAGGTGTTTAAAAAATGGAAGAAAAAGAACAAAATCTGAATTAAATTATGATATACTTGAAACGATTTTCCTTTCGAAAGTAAAGGTACATGCAAAAAAAATCATACTAAAGAAATTCCTACACAAACTTTGAAAGAATGAATTGTATTATGCCGAGACAATGTAACGAAAAAGCTGTCAAAAGACAGAATTCATCAAAAATTCAGTAAATAAAATAAAACGGAAGTCCGGTAATGGTCTGTCTACATTCTCAACTAGGACTCGAGGGACTCAGACTTACCGTCCATAGGGAACAATCCCTGGAAATTGGATAGTGTAAGGCGAGGTTTAAGAGTAACTGATCTTCTTTGCTTAAGACTACAAGGTGTTTTCCTGCTATGCCACTGACACCTTGCATGTGAAAGATGGACGCTTGGGGATGCTTAATACCGTCCAAATCTTTTCAAAACAAAATGATGTGTCGGCTGGGAACATCGTGCCGTCACCACCGCTACCCGGGCTATCGCGTGGATAAGGAACGGTTCCCCCGTTGGGGCTTCCCACGGCGTCGCTAAGAGACGGTTATTTTGGGGGCAACTTGAGATGATGCATGGAGGCAAATCCCGAGGATTTGTGATCAATGCGTGATTCTCCCGGGAGTGGCCTTGTCTTCTAGTCCTTTTACTCGCACAGACTTCGCGGCATATCAAATTCAGCCTTGCCATCTGTGCTACGGAGTCCTCGAGCGAACCGGCGGCTTCCAGTCAGGCCGTCCCGTGTGAGGTTCTCCCACTGTAATTAACCTCTCTGTCTGTTTGTCCATGAACAACCATCAACTATCGGAAAGTGAAGCTGTATTTACGTCAGAAGCTGAAGTGGGGAAACATAACATCAAAATAAGGGCCCGAAAGGGAATAGAGTTGTTTTTGTGGTGTATTTTATATGGTACGTACGCTATGGAGCGTCACCGGTGTTCCAGAAACAAGGTTCAATGCTTGCTTATAATCAGATCAATCGGGTCTTCGGGTGATTGATAATTGTCGAGAGAATGAGACGTCAGCATCTCGTCTATACACTGCAGACACACTCGGTAATCACATCCATAGCTTTAACCGTTGCCTTGTTTCGTTCACTTAAACCGATACTTCAACCTTGCCTGTGTGAGTCTCAATTTGATGGTACAGAAGTAGAGCTGAGTCAAGAACTATATAACGCAACTGGAATGGGGTTGGATTTTTTGTGACATCTGAGTACTATTGGAAGGAAGAGGAAATTGATTTGAGTCAGTTGGGGAAATCGATTCCAGTGGAGTCGAATACAATCCATTCTTGTCATTTTTGAGGGGCTACTGCCACATAAATTAGGATAGAGTAGGTGAATTAATCGAGTCAAGTTTCGTTATTTTGGTGAAGAGATATTTGAACAACTCAAATCAAGGTGAGTTTAGTCATGTCCAGGTATTTTGAAGTGTATTTGGTAGCCATGGCTGAAGCCAACATATTTAAGTGGTTTGAAGTTAAGTTTATTGGAGTGCTGTGGAGTGCCAGTTGAGAGCCATGGGTTTTAAGTTTGTGTCATTGATGTTTCATGGAGGTATTTGGAGCACTAAAGAAAACCTGTGGTCGGATTCGACTCAGATTTCGGATTCTATTTGTCAGTGTCGACAAGTGTCATTTTTGGCACTGAAAAGTATTTGGCCATAGAACTCGGATTCCGAGTCAAATCTGACGGGTCAAATGATACTTCTGTGAGTCACTCTTTAGGCCAAAATGTCAGGAAAAGTGTCATTTGGAAACGGTCAAATTACCCGTCTAACCCGGGGCTTTTTAAGACTGTGAGATTATTGATGGCATTTATACCAATTCACAGTATCATGGGTATCACCTAAGGTCGGAAAATATCCTGTTGCTATGAGACCTCGTCAAAACCAGCTCTACTTTGTTTTCTTTAATAGAGGTCAAAGTAGCGTTTCGTGTCTCTACATTATTATGGGGAGCATCATAATGATGGGGCATGACAAGTTCCTCCTCTGATGGTGATTGAAATTTCCATACACCAATCTCTTCAAAAAATGATTTTTTTTTTCCTTTAACAAATTTTCAATTTGTTTTGTTTTAACGTACAAACTGCTTTAATATTATATTTAATGCTTTGGCGTCTTGAACCCCTGAAGGAGGGCTTTCATTTTGCGCACAAATAAACCCGCCATGCGAAGGTCGAATTATTGTCTGACAACTAATTAGTCAAATTTTGGGAAGAAATAATTAAATAACTAAACATTAGTGGATTTTGTCATTCAAAGTAGTCTCACTAAAAGCTTATATATTGCTGGGGAAATAGAAGTTGAAAAACAAATCTATTCCCTGGGTGAAACTCGTAAAAGCACAGGGAACAATCTCTAGAGGTTATCTTATAAAGAATAAAGAGTTATCAATACCAGTGTTTTTTTTTTCGGCTCACATGAAAACAATCTACAAGGATTTAGTGAGTTGAAAAACCTCCGGCATTTCTAACAAAACAACGCTAATTAAGAACCATTTGCAGGCACACATAGGACAAACACCCGCTTCATGTGACATTAGAAGAGACTTCCAAGAATAGATTTGCAGCAATCTTCTCAAGCCAGAGCTATCTGTATAAGATGTTGCCGCTTCTAATCACGTCACCAGCTCCTTGATACACTCAGACGTGAAACCGATACAGCGTCTAAGATGCTACAGTCGGTTTGATCCTCGCGTGTATCTTGCAGAGGTCAATGTCCAACTACATACACAATGAGGAGTTTTTTTGCCTCCGAGATCCTATTGACGACGATACTCAGGCACTATCTCATGTAGTCAAGGAAATAAGCAGTAATTACATTGGAAGAGAATAATTTATCGAAGGCTGAGTAGATCAGAGTCAGGTTTAAATCTTGAACCTAGAATATCCGTAGTGTGATTCTACATCTGCAAATTCTTTTTTTTTCTATTCTAATTTACATAATCATCACAAATTGAAGCCAACATTATGTATACGCATATACAACTAAATATCCGGACGTCGTAGGTTTCGTTCCTTTCTGCTTAAATGTGTCGGTGTAGAAAGAAACACATCAGGTAGCCATTTGTCTTTAGTCCGTGTTATCGTAATTACGATATTTACGGATTATTTGTTTTATGCCTAAGAAAATTGAACTACTCTTGGTAAAGGATTTATCAAAATATCATCAAATCCTGCCGGGGAAAAAAAAGTTGCAATAACCACAATCGCAGACCTTTCCTTTAAAAACCCGTGCTTTGAGAATACTCGATTATCTCAAATCAATGTTTGCCATTGCAAACCACCTCGTCGGCCGTCTACTCATTAGAAAAGATAAATATTGTATTTCACCAAGGGCCGGATACGTATATAGATACTCTAGCGCTGATATGAAGCAACCGCATGGGGCTACTTTAGCATACCAAGCGATGGCGGTGCATAGGGCAGTACGTATTCCACGTGTGACGGTCTTGTTGTTTCAGCATCTCGCAGTTCAGTCACGTTACCATCCCTCCTCTGTTGACTTTACCTTCTCCCCAACTCCGTCACTATAAATGTGACAAAATTGTCGCTAGGTCACTATATTTTTAGCTCTCGCCGTTGTCAATAGCGCGTCTCTAATGAGAGACAGAATTTAATCTAGACGTAGCTGGAGTGCATTTTTGAGACGGTGCGTGTGCGCGCCTTTGTTCTGGTATCCTTGGATGAACTGTGGTTTAACTGGATTCACATGCGAAAGCTGATAAATGCATTACATAATCTGTTTGAAATTCAGCATGTTATATGAAGAATTCGATTGCAGTGGGAGCGAATGCTTCATATGTACAATTTTGGTTTCCGAATTATTTTCCAAATCTGATAAGATTGAGGTTAGGACAACTGTACGTTTTGTACTTTTGCATGTTTTGTAAAATATATTTTAAAAAACGTTCGTTTTTGGTGTAGCGTTCTTAGTCCAGATGAAATTACTATTACATGTACATGTAAAGTAAATTCATTCCGAACTACAATTCCTGACACATTATAAAAGCAGGCCAGGGACAATAATATTTGCAAATCCCCCGGGGGTGTCTGGTGGTTATATTAAATCGTATCTGGTACAACAGCAACAACGACACCTCACAGAGACTTGCTCTCATTCCGTTAATTTGTTTAAGACCTTACATCCAATTCCACATTAAATTTTAGTGCGAAACCTTATACATCGCGAACTCCTTTGAAAACTCACAATACGATTTCGTGCACAAATACAGATCTCTAAAACCTAAAGACCTGCATTTGTTCTAGCAAGCATGATTGCCGATATTAAATAATCCCTCATTATCAGCGATTCCATACCAGTATGAGGCTTCTCTTAACACCATCAGATTCTTAATTAAAAATCGGTAGGACGGGGCCTATTCTGAGCAGGATACAAATTCATTTTTTATTCAAGTGGTGCGAGACTATACCGGTGGCGGTTTCATCCATGTCTCTCTGCCGGCGGGGCCTCTGCAAACACCGCGGTGTATTGTGTTTGTTATGTGTGGGAGTAGGAAACGCGTTGATGAAAGAGATACCTTGGTTGTTGAGATGACACTGCCTCAAGTCCCCCCCCCCACCCCCACCCCCACCCCGCACCCCCGGTCTTATTTTCAGAAGAGTAATAATCAGCAATATTCATATTTGCTCGCGCATCTACGTGAGTTTGTTGAAAACTCTGAAAGGTTAGGCATTTTCTCCTTCTGCTCTCGATCCCGCATTCGGAATTGAAGGCTAAGCGGTCTGGATGATTGTGGTCCCGACCCCCAAGCCTCAACTCCCACCCAAGTGGGCGCCGGTGTGTCGTCATTTGGTTGAAAGGAAATCGGAAACTAGACAAGCATTTTATGATCGGCAAAAATGAATGTCGTTGAATGTAGACCCATTTTAGCAGGAATGGCCTACATATTTCATCATTCGCGACGGTCTATACGTGGATTACAAAGGAAGTCATTTACCGTAATGTGAGATGGCAACAACAGCGATGTAATGAAATGACGTAATAAATACGTACAGCAATATCGGTATAGTTTATTTTGAGAATATAAAATAAATGGGAATATTTTTAGTTTTAAAAATATCTGACTGAAACAGTGTCAGTATAAGGGATGGCAAGTGAGCGCATTTTTTGTATTACCAAAACATTCTGCTGTCGGGTTACTCGGCAATTATCAATGATGTGACGTCATCACATGTCATTGACAATGGGTTTACCTTGATAATCGCCAGAGTGCGTCATATCATCGATAATGGATCCATTTTAACATCTTTAGATGATTTTTTTTACTGTTTGCCAATTTATATCCACATTTTTGAAATTTCCAGTCCTTTGTAAAATTTCATTCGATTAAAGCAGGTACAACATTTCGAAAATCAAACTCCGTGTCAAGTAAAATGCTTGTACCGTTTGTTTATTTATTTATTCAGTTACAATAAATGGTAAGAAATTTAAAACAAAATGCAATTAGAAAACCTGTTTCGTCTTTCAGAAACCTGTTTCATGTAAAAGTGAGAAGAGAAAGAAAAGAAGACGCTGAATTTGCGTTTCAGCAACTCGTCGATGTTGACAAGCAACATGAAATCCTGACCTTACCCATGAGGTATCAGATTTAAACGGATTATTCTTCGGAGTCCTTCTCAGCACATCATGACGCACTGAATATATCGTCATAAATATTTACAACACAGACGACATTAAACAGCCTTTTTTTCTCACCCCCTGCAGCCCCGGGCTTTTCTGAACAGAACACGGTTCGCCGATCGGCCTACAGCTCCTTGGAGACCCAATCTAAGTGCTTACATTCATCACAACATCTTCACATTTTTTTAACCCCGTATCAATTATTGATAATTTCGTAGGGGCAACATGGCGACATGGTATGTGTAGCCATGTGATAAGGGAGACAGAAATGAGATCTCACGGGCTTTCTGCCAATGAGATGAAGCTGCAGTTTTCTTTTTGTGTGATTTTTTTTTTTTTTTTTTTTGCCCAGGCTTGCTCAATCCAAATGGGAATATTTAGTGCAAACTCCCCGAGGGTTACTTGATATTCGGAGTGTTAGTTATGGTTCGGTGTACATTGCCTTGCACATGGTCAGGAAGATAAGAATCTAAATCGGGTCTCGCGATCTGGAGTTGATGCGGATCATTTGTCATTTTCAAGCTTCGTTTATGCAAACGATATCACATCCTGATGATTGTAAGACGTTATTGCATTACAAGGTTGTGATTTATACTTCGTTTTGATGCGACCAAAACAATAAAAAAAATAATAATAACAATAATAAAGACAAAAAAAATAGACACCTTTACTTACTCCATTACTTTTGATATAATCCAAACATCCAATTCGCTAGATAGAAAATAGCTCCAACCTGTGAATGCTTTCATTTTAGTAATTGCTTCTGTATCAATGTCCAGAACATAAGGTATAAACAAAATGCCAAAGTGGAAATATGAATTCAGTGATTGTTTGCTTAATTCCATCGAATGTTGGTTGACGGGCAAGGCAATTGTCATGATCACCACATATGAAAAAAAGCAATCACAATACCTCTGCTAAATTGTGTTTAGACAAGTAATGAAACAACCGAGAAAATAGCTCCATGGGGAGACGCTGGGCAAATAACCGCCCCCTCTTGGTGACAAAGTTGCTGACCCGCCCACGACTCACGAGTTATCAATCATTCTGGTCGCGTGGTGAGGAGAGATCGCGGGCTGTATCAGATTGCGAGCTGAGGGGCCGCTGGATGACGCAAGAAACTGCCGACTCCAGAACATTTTTGGTAAAAGTCAAAGTGCATTTAAGGGGCGGCAGATGCAATTGATCTACGTCTGACCAATCACGCCATTCATCATGAATGTGCTAGACCAAACATGACGTCGTCGTGACGTCATGACGTCATTATATTCGAATATTTGAGACCTCGCCAAATCAGTGCATCTTCTGGCCAGTGCTATCAGTTACCAATACAATACGACGTTCATACAGGATAGTTAAATAGCTCTTGAAACATAAGTAGTCGAAAAGTGTCTGACCCCTTTAATCAATGCGTCTGTTTACGGAAAGCTTACGTCACTCCCCATAACATCTCAAAAACAATAAATAATATCTTTAGGCTATATCTGTCATCTTTGATGCTGCCAAATTCATTTTTACTCCTGGACGTGCAATGTAATTACTTTTAACGCCTCCAGATGACAGGTGAAGGCGGCATAATTGTCCAATAATCCAGCTAATTCCAAGAAAAACTGCATGAATACCCCCACCATGTCGTGGGCCGACATATTTATAGTGCGAAATCCAGCGCCTGGATGGCCAACAAATCCTGTTATTGCACATTTTCAAAACCTCAACATGAACACCATGCATACTACCAAGTGCACAATGAAAGCTGTTAGTTTTGTGTAAAAAAAACGACGAGCTTCGGTCTGAAGTAATCATTTTAAGAGACGCAGCCTCAACTCTGCAAACTTTCGTCTGGTTCATATTCAAATCAATTTATTCGACTCTGACAAATCAAGGTAAGTTCAGAAAATTAACGACTGAATATAAGCCTATGTAGTGGCATTAGTCTCTTTATATTTACGATTCTGGCCAATATTTCTCTTTAAAGGGGCACCTTTGGAATATTTCAGCCTCGCCATAGGCGCCGTTAAAGGTGTACATTCGGTCAGATTTCGGTCAAAATCATCTTTTGGATTGTCTACTTACCTTATTTCAAAGGTCTTGATCACAGGAAATAATGTTTATATTTACGGTGAAAATCTTGGAAAAGCCCGTTTGTTTACATCTGACACGCCAGCGGGTTTGGCCTGGTCTATGGTCCTACTTATTTCAAGCAACACATTTTGAGTCTGATTGTCAACAAGACTGACATCACAAAAAAAGGATTCAATTCACAATAAAAATTCACCTTGAGATATAAGGCTTACAAATAACACATAACGATCATAAATAGCGCACACGCATTGGAACAACGTTTCGAAAAGAAGCATGCGTGACTGGAATTACGATGAGTGGTCCAGCGTCTCGATCTTTGAGAACCCAAATATGTCCATGGTATAGTTGTGTGAACCTTCGTATTCTGCTTTCGTACGATCTTTTCAACTTTTATCATTTCGCGGTAAACGAGTTTTCGACCCCAAGTGCGCACTTTCTTTCCAAAATGCCCCTTTGACTCCTCATCGGTCAAAATAGCAGATAGAGGACACCACATCTGGTATACAACATCTGGTATACCATTGCCTATGGGCAATTCCAAGAAAAAGTAGACATGGCTGAAAAGCGAAACATTGATGAAACCTTTAAAACTACAAGCATCACAACCTTAAATGTGGTATCAAATTAAAGGGACAACAAGACCTTTCATTTTTAGTGGTGTGCCAGTGAGATGGAATATGGTCAAATGTATTTTCAGTCAAACATTTTATGTTTTGCTAAAATTATTGATTGAAGTTATATATCATTTTGGTATCTTGTTTTTACAAGCAAAATGCAAGTGTTATTGTGATATTTTTGCTTTCAAAACAGCGACAATAGTTCACATTCTATGCCAAACCAGGGTTATTTATTAGTTTCTTATACATTTTTAACTTGTACCAAAGATGGGCGGACAAACTGTAACGCGCATTACCGTAACGCAAGTTACCGAAATCCTTCTAGAGATTTCATGAGTGATTTTCAATGATTGCTATGGTAGTATATGACTTACCCTGATGATGTACAAGGGCGGATCCGGGGGGGGGGACCATGCCGCCTACCAGGGAAAAATCCAATACATTGCCTTAAACTATACTATACTAAAAAAATTAGTTCTGGATCCGCCCTTAATGATGTAAGGGCACTGAAAAGTTTCTTCCAACATGACACAGTGTGAGGAAACTTTCAAATGCACTGTATTTCCTTTTTTGCAGTGTCCTTTCTTTTTTGTAATGCGAGTCACCAACAAAAACAATTATTGCCAAACCATCTTTGTTTTTGTAGTTCAGACATTTAACTTCAAGGGATATTTTTTGAGAAAAGTCCACCCCAAATGCTTGACTTTATAGAATAACAACACAGAAGACTCTTTTAAATGTAACGCGAGTTACCATGTAATTGTGTTGAGAAATGGGGGCTTGGTAAGTTGAAGACGTCAATTTGTCATCTTGAAATGAGAGTGTTTACTTTGTTTTCAATCTGAAAAACAACCTCGACAAAACAGTTACCAAAAACGCACCTGAGAAATAGCTGTCTTTAAAATACTAATCCTGACGTAGTATAAAGTTTGAAAATGTATCCTCAAGATGGAGTGATACATGCGCTTTATTTGAAAACAATTTTTTGCAATCTCTTTTATCTTTAATCGAATAAAAACATACCCAGAACAATGAGATTTGCTCGATAGGTTTAAACCACTTTTGGCCCCGTCAGAGGCACGTTTATCCCGAGGTCAATCAAAATGGCAGATCTACAGTAAGAGGCCTGTTAATGACGTGACCATTTCGTGGATCAGGGTTGATGAAAACCGGTCTGTGAAGTACAAGATCTATGTTTGTTGTCTTGAGCGCGTAGACCTGATGTGAAACTCTGTATCGTTTAATTAAATTGGTGATATTTCTTAGTTGTTTGTAACGCACGCTGCACACTTGATTTGGCCAGCATTGTGATAACAAGAAATCAAATCTTAATCTATGTTTATGTATCGACATCGATATCAATTGGCTCTCCCCACCACATAGCTGATTGGAAAAAAAAACTATACAAGATATGCAGTCACTTTCCCTGGAGACATACATTTCTAAAAATCGAAACTCCTAAATCTTTATTGTCTGGTTGAACATATTTCTTTTGATATCCTGATTCGATCAACGTCGATAAATAATTTAATGTTTCAACTCTTTCTGCCTAGTTCTATTTCCCTTGTCATATTGTCTCCTACATTGTATCAGAATGACGTGCCAGTGTTTACAGTTTGTGTTTATTTTTTTGATATCCTGATTCGATCAACGGCGATAAATAATTTTAGGTTTCAACTCTTTCTGCCTAATTCTATTTTCCTTGTCATTATTGTCTCCTACATTGTATCAGAATGATGTGCCAGTGTTTACTGTTTGTGTTTAATTTGAAAATAACAATCGGTAATTAGAAAGCACAACATAGACAATTAGGAAACAAGATGGCCTTGAGATACTTCGGAGATACACCTGATGGCTTTACTATTGCATGGATGACTGTAAAGTATATAATCTACAAAAACAACAGACGTCGGCTGTCTAATTCGGTGGCACAGCCTGAAAACAGTCGTCGGCACCCGGCCATGAACACGGTGAACATTTTCATTTTCTCCACGATTGTCGTCACGAGTGCGTCATGAGCAGCCGAAAGAAAACAATACCTCGCTCTGCAAACTGCTGTAATCCTCGTGCCTGCAAGATGAATCCTTGAATAAAATAAATTACTCCATTCTATCATAATTTCGCCCGTGATTTTTTTTTATCTTTAAATCGGCAGTTATTTTGGTGCTCGAGTGTTGAGCAATTTGCCGCGCCAGTGTTGCGCAGTGTTTTTGCCATTAATGATCTTCGGTGTTTGTTTATAAAATCAATTGAAATTGAAAATAGAGTCTGACAGCTTACAGGAAATTCGAAGACTGGACCCGAGTCGATTTTAGTCAGACAAAATAGACGCCCGTGTTGGTACAAATACATGGGACGTGTTAACGGTGGGGGAGGTTCGAAATTGTGTGTGTTAATTGTTGGGTTCTGGGCGGTATACTCACTTCAACGATGAATATTATATTCCTCTTAAAAGGAACGAGCACTCATATTTTGTGGGCTTGTAGTGGTGGGCCACCGTTGGGAGCGTGTGCATGCACGTTATTAAACAAAGTTGTTGGCGTGAGTGTACGTGCCACTTTTTGGCGTAAGGGATAAATTGGAGTCTTCGGGAGGATCAGGGGGTGGACAGACCTCCCATCCCCCCCCCAAAAAAAAAAAAAAACAACCACACGTTTTCTAACTAGTTCGAGTGCGCCTTTCAAGAAGAATTAGCGTGAAAATGCGCAATACACGGAGTTCCGAGAAATCGGGATTAAGTTTTGCCAAACCGTGCAGGTAATTGACTTGCTATTAAAGGCACGTTGGAACTTTGGTAATTACTTGCAAACAAATCGACCTATTCAATGAGGACAAAACCTTGCAAAAAGCGAAGAAAGTACTTAATTGTACCAACTACCCCGCGATATCAATCCGATTGAAATGGTATCGTTCAAAAGAGAACAATAATTGAAGCTGGTTTTAAAACGTTTGCCCGCGTGTACATCTTTTTACGTGTGTTAGCAACAGAGTCTAGTTACGAGAACCCCAAAAGGTTGCATGTCATTTGTCTTTATTCTCAATATGTATATAAGAAATTCAGCTAAAACTTCAACAGGTTATACATGTGTACGTACTAAAGATTTTTTTGAGCCGTTTTGTTGCTTTTTGAAAAACGATAAAAAGGCACAAAGAGTCTTTTTCCCGTGTACATTTAAAGGTGAAACAAGAAATTGTCATCACACTAGTGGTACAATTATTAAACTTAGCGGTATAATTATTAATCGTTTTGGTTTTAAGCAGGAAAGCATTAAAAGCAGTCACAAAAACTAAACCATTAGAACAATAACGATGGCCAGCATTGGGGAAAACGTTTTGAATCAAAAGTTCGAACAATATTGGTTTTTAACAATTTTGTTTAAATAAAACTAGGCGTCATTTTTAAAATGTGCAAAGTATAAAAGAGTCATCAATACTTATAAATCCTGATGTGAATGCAGTGTTTGAGGAAAGCCGTCTGTTTGATTCAGACTTTGGAATATTTAGATTGCTCAAATGTATATACATTCTTTGTGTTCACTATACCTTAGTAAGGCCTGTTTGGCGATGTTGTAAAATTAACTCCATGTGCTTTTATTTTATTGCATTGTATTGTATTGTATCGTTTTGGTAATTGTACGTGTATATGCCCCTATGCAGTAATTTGTAATGTATGCAGGTCCCCAATGGAAACCAGTTTTAAAGTGTTTGGGCATACCCTGGGTAAAGAAATGTAATTAACAATTATGAGCTTTAAATTTAATTTAGTTAAAACAGAAACACGAGAAATCGTAGGTCTCTAGTATCAGATCCGTGTGTTGCCCTTATAAGAAGATAAATCCACCACCCGATTAGCCTCTTTAACCACAAGGAGAGAAAGTTGCAGCTGCATTGGCAGGTGAACGACAAACAGAAATGCCAGCAAGTTGTTCAACGCTTCCTGTCCAATAAGTCACGATTTGATAACCACTACACACCCACTCGGTAATGAAGGGTTTGGACACGAACCTTGGCGCTGCGGCCGTCCGCGTAAAATAAATGCTGCCAACTTCTTTCCCAGGGCTTACTCTCAACCTCGAGACAATGATAGACCCTGGGAGTGATACTTGAATCCTGTAGCCTGATTCGATCCCGCAATAGCAAGTCATGGATTTATATCGTGTACTTGGTGATATAATTTCAACGCGTATCACGTGTTTTAATGATCCTCCAAATTCCTTTAAAATCCTATCCCTTTTACATTTTGCTTATGGGGACGAGGTTGAAATGCTGCACTTTGTGATACTTATCTTGAAGTTGTCGGGTATATCATTTTGATGTTTTTAATGTAATTAAGCATAAAACATTTTGTACATATTTTGTAATTACAACAGAGGACATTTTGTTCTCAATTTTAGCAATGCTTAAAGGGAACCCCATCATTTCTGCCGGTGTTATATCTAATCGTTAAGCAAATGAACCAATGTTTGCGTTATGTTCTTGTTCGAGGATCAAAGACCAAAATGAAAACAACATGTTTTTAGTTGAATTTAAAATTAATGTTAATAAATGTTATCCCAGATGATCCTCTCAAAATGTATATTTTTCTATAACCTTCAAGAAATCCCGCCCTCCTCGAAATCATAAAAAAGAAACCCAAAGATCGGGCCTCTTACCACCCACAAGAGAAAAACGCAGACTTAAAAAGGGTTCAATAAATGTGTGCCATTATCTTTAGCTCATAAAAGAAATCATGCAAAGCATTAACCTGATCCACAGTACATTACGATTGAACACCATTTGAAGAAACGAATTGCATATTTTACACATGATCAATGGCAGGTGGGTTTACGTTGCATGGTATTGATGTGATTTATAGACCAATGCTAAGAGAAGGACCGGGGTAATTACCCATACACATCATGCTGAGTAGGGGTCTAGTTCATCACCTTCGTGCATTGTATATCATTGAGGCGGCAAAATGTGGACATAATTTACATGAATGGTTGTCTTATATGGTCCGGTTCATGAATACAGTTTACGTGTATATGAGCCCACTCACGTCTTGCACGCGACAATCATTTTTAGCACAACTTGTAAAACCTAAACGTGGTTGATGCTCTTTTCATTTGAAAGGTTTCAACAACTGCGAGCTGCAGCGCCGTGGGAATTTGGTTTCGCTAAATGTTTATGATTGGTACTAATATTAACGCAATGATTATCCATCTGAAACCATTTTCGTCCTACCCCTAATCTCAGTGATAATAAACAGAAACGCCCGTTGTATTGCACTCGTCTGAATCCTAGATGGGCATCCTTTTCTTCTTTTCGTTCACAAACCGGGAGTCCTAATTGGTAATTTATGGGACGGCTGGCTTCATTCGTAGAGATGAAAATTCGCAGAATGGCTTTGGGTTGTGGTGAGGATGAACCGGAAATAAGCCATCGTCTGGCAGACAATGCCGTCTGGCGTTAATAACCTACACGGACCAGCCTTCTCAGCTGCATCATTAACCAGCTAGGGTTTTATTTGGCTCTATCTCTCTCCTTATCACTGCGTATTTCTGTAGGAAACGACTCTCTGATCGATGATGCAACAGAGCCAATAATGGTTAGACGGAGGTTGTGATTCATTTAATAGTCGGGGTTTTTTTTGAAAATGTTTTCCTGATTCATGTAGATGAGCTACCGGGATTGATGAGTTTAGCCTTGGGGTCAACGATGTGGGGCAGGACTCGATGGAGACAAAGGAGGAGGCGGGGTCATCGGAAGCATCCTTTGTTAGCTTCTTATTGATCGCGTTTGATGCTAGAATGCAGCCGACTCCTCAACAGACCGGCAATATCACACACGCATGTAAGCTCATAATCATAAGGACCAACTTGACTACGTAAACACCTTTGTCGTTTGTAACAAATCCGGTGGTTGTTTATTTGAGTCTTCTGTTTGTTGACACTCTCCAGAAACATCTGTACATCATCTGCACTTTTACCATCTCACATCTTTTATTTTTTACCATGTTCAATCACATATTGACCAAAAAATGTGATTTGTTTTGTTAAAGAGAATATACAACATTTGCTTTTGCTGTAATTTTCAGAAATGGATGGATTTAAGGGGCTAATATTATATAACAAATATTGTTGCACTGACTTGTTTTAAGTTTTGTGTTCGTAGATGCTGGGGAAAAAAAACAAGAAAACCAATATTGTTCTTGTAGTCTGGTTCCCTTACTCCACTTAAATTGAAATGGAGTAATTTACTGACGTCGGGGATTCGTAAGGTCGGGTACACAGTCTAGAAGGCTTGTACCCGTTCTAAAATATGTGTAACCGATTGCAAACAAAGTTCAGACTAAATATGGCGATTTGGGGGCAGTATTTGAAAAAAGCCAGTTTCGCTCCAACGCTGGTCGGCCGACCAGCGTTAAAAATACAAAAAAAAACACATTTCTTGAAAACTTACACCAGGTGCCATGATTTTACAGGATGATTTAGACTGTCATACACTAACAGTCCACTGAGTCCAGTAAGGTATTTCATAATAATTCGGAAGTTGTTTTTTTTTATTTTGCATATGTTAAGATGTGTTGCAATGAAGATGCATCATCTAAACAGTTTAATTTTAGCAATTACACAAATGATTTACGTCAAAGCATTTCAAAACCGAAACTCTGCAAATTTCAGAAAGTTCAGCATAAAATTAAGGAATATGATTTTAATTGTTGTCAAAATGTTCTCTTGGAGGTTTATTTCGAGTTAAAGTTTGAAGATCCTTCTACAACTCATCACTTGGAATAATTTTTTTAAAAGCCTGAGGTCTTTTTCTTCTTGTGTATTCTGACTACGGACATTTGCTATGCAGTTTCTTCAAGACGAAGAGATTTTTTTCAAGAGAGATTTACACGGGTGCATTCTAATTTAATTAATTTCCTTCTTTTATTTCACTCTCATTACACTTCCTATGCCGTTTTGTAGTTTGAGTCACGCTACGTGGATAACTTAATTCCCTTAAGTATATATTCATTTGCAAATTTGCCTTCACACATGAACAAATTTGCTGGTGGCCGCGGGATGTCGAATTCGGTATTGTTTGGTTAATTCTATACCAGTCTTAATGAACGAAACACTTGTACTTTCTGTGGAAAAATATTCTAATAAATGTTCATCGAATTTCGAAGACTGAGTAGGTTTCTTGAGTAGAAGAAAGAAATCAAAGCCCTGAACCTTTAGCCTTCATTTTCATTTTTTTTTGTGGCCATTTTCAAGGATATTTTGGTACGTGTTTGGTTTTATGAAAATACAAATTTGAATCTCCATGAGTAAAAATGTCATTTCAGGCAACGTTGCTACTTTTTAGCACTTTTTTCTGTTCTTTGGTAATCCATTGTTGTGTCACTCCATGGCAGTAAGCCAGTGAGCAAACTTGTCCAAAGATGTTTTCAATGTTCAAATTTTTGGGTTCACAATTTCAACAGAAAATCCCTAAAGTGAACAGTGTCTTCCTGAAATGACATCACAGCAAACGTGCACACATTTGTTTAATATTTCAAGAAGTGCACTTTTAAATACAATTAACCAAAAAGGGAAGCCAAATAGTTTTCATACATTTAAAAGGAGAAGAAAGTTGCACAATATCTGTTCCTTATAACATTCATTTCATGAACCCTTTAAGATCAATTTTAAACATAATTCTTAGTCGGGGTGCGACAATTTAGATTCTAAGAAACAGCACTCTGATAATTTGAAGTGAATTAGTAAATTCACATCCGTTTAGACTTTTTTTTCGTCTGAACGCGTCCAGGCAGCAATGAATTTTCACTGGATATGCGAGACGCGAAATCACCCTGAATAAAAAACTGTCAGCGCTGTTTGCCCGACGAAAATTGATGGTTTAGCCAACGAGCCGAAATCCGTTGCTAAGGCAGCCGACTCGGTGAAGAAATACCCCGGCGCCACTCGGCAAGTTACTGCTCATGTTTCAACAGGATTATGTCTATATAGTGGTTGGGCCAATATCTTTGATGTATTAACCATGGAATTATGCTAGGCCAGCATTTAGCAAAGAAATCATGTGTTAACTCTGAACTTAAGTCAGACCTAAGAATAAGCAGAATTCAGACAGGGACATAGAGCATTAAACGAACATGGCTGAAACTCCCCCGTGGCCTTTTATTTGAATAAAACTCATTGCAATCCTGTAACTACAGGGTGAGTAAAAAAAAAACGAAATCCAAATGTCGGGACCATTGTTTGATTGAAGTTCTGCGTGTAGCACTTGCAAAATCCAGGATATGAAAGCCCAATTCATAAGCTTTCTTTTAGTACAAGAATCATTTAAATCACTCATGTACTTTTCAAGTTACGGAGTTTTAAACACAACTACCGTTTTATAGTTCTGTCCACGGATCACAAGAAGGTAAGTATTGTTTCAGCAAAACGAAAACAAATCACAAAGTGATGTGTGTGAATTGTTTTCGTTTTGCTGAAAGAACGCACACTTTTTTGTGATCCGTGGACAGAACTTTAAAACGGTAGTTGTGTTTAAAATTCCGTTACTTGGGAAGTGCATGAGTGATTTGAATGATTCTTGTACTGAAAGAAAGCTTATGAATTGGGCTTTCATATCCTAAATGTTAAAATGCTACATGCAGAACTTCACTAAAATAATAGTCCCGACATTTGGGTTTCGCTTTTTTTTTACTCACCCTGTACAGCCAAACCCTGATATTTGGCATTATTTTTCTTTTAATGATTGTAATCAAAAGGTAACACAATTATTTGACAGGTTGCCAGTTAGTTCACACAAGGATGAACGACTCCGCCTTACTCTTTTGTAGATGCGTGATAACGGCCCGCACAGCTGGGAAGCCATCGTGAATACCCGTGAAACAAAGACCCAGACAGCTTAATCGCTTCACTGCGCGCGGTGGCTATCAAATTTACAGGGTTCTGCGCTCGATCTGGCGTCGAAGTCTTTCAAGCCAGCTGAATATTTTTGAATGTTCATGATCCCACATTTTTGGACTTTATTATGGAATTCTAATAAGTGATAACTACATAACTATGTTAACGCCGAGCACCGTATGTTTAGCTTTAAAATGAACTATGAAATGTCGCATTTGTTTTTCTTGGTTCGGGACCACATCTTTCGAAAACTTTTCGATGAAAGCCTAACTAAAAACGAGATTTGGGTTAACGGAATTATCAGTGTATATACATAAAAAGAGGAATTAAACTATCAACAGAAAACATGAATAACCGTAAAAAATTAAACAATCCATCAAATACTTGTTTCCGTACGTACACACACGAAATCTAAAAGGTAAACAAAAAATTCCACCGACTGAAAAAAGCAGCATTTGTATCAAGAAAGACAAATATATAGAAAAAAACTAAAAAACGCATCGAAAAAAGTGTGACATTTGACTTGTTTCCTCGTAAATACTTTATCTAGGCCTATGATGACAAAAACTGCACAATACCAACTGTTACATCCTGGAGTATTTTTTTCACAAATTTGTCAGAAGAATATCTTTCCCAAGGAGTGATTTTGCTTAAAGTTTTATGAATATTTCCGTTTCAGATGTCATGCGAAAAACAAACAATAACATAATCGCGAGATCTGACGGGTTTCAACGAGATTTCATGTAGGGCACCGATTAACATGCCAACGGTCATTAAGGCCCCTTAAGACAAGGTAATAATTATGATCCGTTCAGTGCATTATGTACTATAGATCCGAATAGTCGGTCATCCTTGTTATTATTATTATTATTATTAAAAATCACAAAAACAAACTGCAGTAAACACAACAATCATGACTATCAAATGTCAACTCACATGCATGTCGCGTGCTCGAAACAGCTGATCGTCTGCTAGTTCGCTGCTCCCACTCATGCGTAAAAATAGCGTGGGTACCAACGATACAAGCGTTTCACACTGTACGTACCAGCACCGTACGTACAAAGTCATAGCACACTCCCAGTGGGATACCACGTACGTGATATCCCACAGGGAGTGTGCCATGACTTTTTATAAACTTAACACGTGATCGTTCTAGGCCAATGAAAATACAATATTCAAGATAGATGTACAGGGTGGTTCTAAAAAAAAAAGGACACCCATTTTTGACAGCAATTTTCACCTACTTAATGCACTTATTTTAAAAAAAGTAGTAGTAAAGTATAGGCCTTTAACCATGCATGGTGAAAAAAGCTTAGTAAAAGTAGCAAAAATAGTGATATTATGATAATTTGAATACAAGTCACCAAAATCAGTCTTGTCCACGGGTTATTCTATGTAAATTGGACGTTTTCGTGGGTCATAAAATTAGAAAACCTTCCCACCAAAAAATATTTTTGCCCTGGTAATTTTTATTGAAGCTGTCCAATTATTCATGTCAGTGTTAAGATCATATCTACTCAATGAGGTGTCGGCTTAAAAATAAGTTCATTGCTCCATAACATTACCTAACATAACTATCAAATGCCATGCCCTTTTAAATAAAGCTCCAATAGCTGAGCTCAGTCAAGCAAAGGGAATGTATACCTCCGTGGACAAACAGTTTCGCACATGAAATGTTCAAATTAGCATAGCTCAACGACAAAATGTGCAAATGCAACGATTTTTTCGTCACATTTGCTTAAAGGTCAGTATTTTAATAGCTACTAATCGACAGTTAAAAATAATTTTTAAAAATAGGTGAAAATTACTGTCAAATGTTGGTGTCCTTTTTTTTTGAACCACCCTATGACAATCATCTTTTGCACTTTGGTCACATTAATGAACAGTTATGTCAACACTTTCAAACCGTTCATATTTCAAGAGATATACATGCAGTGCAGAACCGTTGGCGTGACCGTAACATCCTATTTTGTAAACAAATATGACATGTTTACAAGAAACGATAAATTATACTTGGACTGAACGTTTTTGTTTTTAGACAATAAAATTAATGATTGTTTCCTCTAACAGAAACTTGCATAAAATTATAGACCATCGTGCCCATGCATTCAAGACATGTATGGTTTTTCGCTTATAGTTCATAATATGAACACGTGCCATGTATATTTGTCATTGTCATTACCATGTTACACAAACACCAATCCTGAGACGTCTACAAAATCTTCTGTTTGTGGAGATTGATGGGTTTTTTTTAAATTCATTGCGTGCTGAAAGCAGCCGCATGTGATAATGTACGTGTGTATATCACCATAAAAAAAGCTATTGCGAGTTCAGACAGGGTAATGGAGCGGGTTTTTATAAACAGGCCAACGACTAGGTTTCCCGGTTGAAATAGGAGACCGACACTTTATCAGTTCGGCTCCATGGTGGACGGATGCTGAAGTCCCATCTACACGGCTAAGATTACTGTATTTCAGGCAATATTCAGGTTCCGTGTATAGTAATGACAGAATATTATGAATAATAAAAGTCATCGATATTTCTGTGCCTGTTTACAGCAACGATACACATTTAAGTTCATATAAGATGTACAGTTTTGACCCCAAAATAGTTTGGTTTACATTTAATTCGAAATTAGTGATGTCTCAGACCACGAGAACAAGATTTTTTCGAAATTATTTTTAAGAAGGAAAAAAAAGCTTTTCGAGAAGCGAAATTCAATACCCGAACTCTTGAATAATTACTCATCCATTCATTACAGATACAGGAATAAATTTGTGACAACAGTGAGTGGGGGGGGGGGGGATGACCAAAAAATCCAACATTTGCCCGGCCATGGAAATTTTAAATGGGGAGGGGGGCAGGACACCGCATTACACTAGGGGGCCCTGCTCATGATACACTGTACATCTTTATGTCAAAACTGGCCTAGTTAAAATGTTTAATGATCATGCAATTCAAACAAAATAAAGAAATGCAGGCTTTGGGGGCAACTATTATGTTATGCTATTTTTTTAACTGAGAAGTCACATTCCTCTTTTTCAACGCGCAAACATAAATCTAGATTCAGAAGTATTTTGACGAGATTGAGTGTGACCAGCTAAATTACTTCAACGCGCTTTCACTGGAGCAACCAGGGTTGTCCTCGCACCTAATGTAACGATTTAATCACCTTCTCTCAATAGATTGTCAAGCTTTGGTACCTGTGCATTCTCAAAGGGTAACTCTTCCCAAAAGGTGGTAAATTTTTACCCGCATTCACCAAGAATTTAGGCAATTTTGTACTAATGTCGGGCAAATCTTAACATCGCCGAATAGTGTTTTACCCGATTTTTTGTCACAGTGTAGGCCTACGAGATGTCAAAGCATCAGTTTGTCATTTTAGACCGGCCGTTATCATGTTGCAGCCATTTGATATTTTCCCATTCAGGTCAATGTAACCAAAGCGAGGCTGGAAGGAAAATAGTCTGGTTCCTTTTTGCACAAAAACATTATCGTTCAGTAATGTACAGTTATTGGATAAAGGGAACATGACTAGAATGGTGGAAGCATGATAAAGGTCTATTGAGGCGTACAATTAAAAGGCAAGCTAATTATATATTCTTGGAAAACTGCCACGTCCACAGAACAAACGGAAGCACATTGCGACGAATCGTTTTGACGTCACAACCGCTGTCTCCTAACAGTCAGCCTTCACTCTATGCATAACCATGCACATCCAACTTCACCAATATCTGCGCATTAGGAACCTTACTGACAAAAAAGGTCTATTTTTGGTATGAATAAAAATATTTTTCCCTCCATAAAATGGATCATGAACTGCCGTTACAGCGATCAGCCATACGATCCGGCGACATGGCGACTGGGTCGACTGAACGTGATGTTTCTGCGATTAATTCCCTGCTTTTTATGAAATGTAATACAGCCACGAGTCGGGTCTAATGCTAAGAAACCTTTTCTGTAGTCTCATAGATATTGCACTGGCAGCTCCCTGGCACCGCGTAAAAGAGCTGTTTTTGTGCCATAAGCCGTATTTTTCGAAGGGGGGCGGAGGGTGCACCAGCATATCTTAAGACCACATTCTTTTCTTTATCACTTTGGAGACAGTTAATTCTTTTGCCCTTCCTCTTCTAGTGGACACCGAGAAATGTCGGAAGGTACTATACCCGTCAACAGCGTATCCAGCTTTTGATGTGGGGGGGGGGGGGGGGCAACTACACAGTCAGTGGCTGTGTCACGCACAGAGCCCTGTTTGACCTCAGTTTCTTGTCCCGAGGTCACGCTCGCACAAAAGCCTACGCGAGATTTTACGAGACTGTATTCGAGACTACCGAAAAACACGAAAAGTACCTGGATACATGCACTGTTTGGCCAAGATGGCTAGGTTAGTGAAAAGTGGAAATCGTGTGCTTTATTTTGGTACCAAATGACAAAAATAAAGTGTTGTTACGACGTGTCAAACAAAAATCATACTTTATAACAACAAAAGTAAGGGCCGATAGTTTTTAGGTGTACATTCTATTCTTTAAAAAAAAGGCCGAAAGAAATGGCAAGATTCAACAGATAAATGATAGTGTACGCTTTATTTTCATGTGAAACATGTATAGGAGACTTTTATATTTTTGGTCCAAATCGCCGGTTGAATAAATGAAGACTTTTGCGAGATTTCATGATTTGCAATCGCATGTACGCGTGTAAATGCACACGTAAGTACGGATTCGTACCCGTAGGCACGCGCGAACATGCAATGAATGACATGAATATTAAGCAGGCCATCTCGAGCTAGCTCGACCAATTAGTGGGCGTTTCTGGTCACAAGGTCATACCGTGTCTGGGTTCCTTGCTGTATGCTTTTACAATGGCGACGATCTTTTCCCGTTAATGGAAGTTGTTGGA
Organism: Patiria miniata; assembly: GCF_015706575.1. Lineage (NCBI taxonomy): Eukaryota > Metazoa > Echinodermata > Asteroidea > Valvatida > Asterinidae > Patiria > Patiria miniata. The sequence goes on along the minus strand of NW_024037069.1, from coordinate 44,267,592 downwards.
AATATTAGGTGTACATCAAATTCTTAAAATATTAACGACATCACGTTCACGAGATGTTTTGTAGATGAAGGTTCATTCTTTTCTTTGATTACCTCAACATTTGGGAGACTTTCGTCGTTGTCGAAAAAACAGACATTTCATCACGTAATTTTTAGTCGATTTGTCCCTGAAATAATATCGTCAAAAAGCATCGAAATCCTTTTTTTTAGAACAAAATACCTTGATAGATGTATGTAGTAGGTCTTTAACTAACTAAAACAGCTTTGTTTGTGTGGATCGGTTGTGGTTTGACATGAAAATTGCGAATTTTCTGAAGCCCTTTTTACGGCCATCGTTCGTTGCTGTCAGTTGTGTGGACGAGAAAACAGAGCAGCTACGCGTGACACGGCAACTGACTGTATTTGCGGACACTTGGCCTCCGTAAAATCAAAAAGCGGGGAAATACTGGGAAATATATGCCGAGTTTCACGGCACATTGTAGCGGCTGCTTTTCTTTTCTTGGGTTGATGTCAGTACTGTATTACCATGTATGTAAATACTTACAGGAAAAACAATATTTTTTTCCAACAAAATCCACCGGGGGGCACCCCCCCCCCCGTCCCCCTCTGGAAACGACACTGGTACCCATAGCTGTCCTGGTTATGCAAGTGCCAGATTTCTCCCCGACACTCTTAGTCAAAATACATGCCGATCGTAGCAGCTTTCGACTATTTCCCATATATCGCTGATTTTTGAGATAAAAATCCAGACGAAAATTACAGTCACTTTAAGCTATTTCCTTTCGAACCCATTGAACGCTAAAGTAATATTAAAGTTTGCTTCCCCTCCCCCCGTTAGATTTCAAACTTTTTTTCCAAGATTGGACGTGGCCACTGTAGTACGGCAGATAGGTGATGGGATTGTGCCTTTGATGATACAAGCACGGCATTTGGCACACAGAGTATGTCATGGCGAAGATATTTGGCTATAACAGAGCCAGCGGAGATTTGTCTTTTGAAAAAAATATATGCGGAATAGCAAGCAATGGCAGCAATTTTGAAAATTTTGAAAATTGCTTGTTATTCTACCCAAATTTTTTCAAAGGACAAATCTGCGATGGCCATATAGCCAAATTTCTTTCTGAAGACATACTCTGACTGTGTGCCAAATTCTATGCTTGTATCATCTAAGGCACAATTCCCCCCAAAATCTCCCCTATCTGCCCCACTACTGTTTCAAAGTTCGGAATGAACAGATTTTGTTTAATCGATTCTAAATTCTGTGACACGTTACCTGTGACGTCACACCAATGGCCACCAAACATTTCAGCATCTTTTGCATGTTCTGTTGCCCACATTAAACAGTTCATGACACTACTTCAACACCTATCGCGTTTCAAGAGATGTACATCTCAGAACAGTGCAGAAGAGAACAGTTTGATGAAAGTTGGCATCACGTGAACATAACATCCAATTTCTTATTGTTATTCGTCATCGCTTCGCAGGGGGTCGTGTAGTATACATGTGCAACCTTGTAAGCTTTTATCAAGAGAGTGGCTGAAAAACGTAAATAGCATTGCGTATCATCATCACTGTTCTATAACCCCTCACGGAATAGGTTTTCGTTCGCTCAAGAAATACGTTCTACCACAACACATGCTTGTAAAAGGAATCATAGCAGTCGAAAATCTCGTCTCAAAAAATATTGGAATTGGCCACTATGAGAGCTAACTGTGGTTTGTGGCACATTACGCTCACAAAATATGAACCAGAAATTTACCGCGATTTGAGGGTTTGCGCCTACATCATTGTCTTGAAAGCGTTTAAATTGTGTTGCAATAAGTTGACTGCATGGGAAATTTAAAACAAATCGTAAAATCGGCTTGACTTTAATTCTAGCAAATGTATCCCTTGAAACAAAGAGGAAAACAATTTGATTGTCTTTATGTTATATCTGTTGAAGGCCATGTTTCAGCCGGCAACCTTGAAAAACAGACAAGCTATAAACAGTACAATATGTATTTTAATGGGTGCATTGCTTTTTATAACTAAATGTATCGGTACTAAATGCTTTTTAGTCAAATGTAGAACAAGTGTAATTAAATAAGTAATATCTGACGTTTGGAACACCTGTTTCTGACGGAAACCTAATTTTGAGTTTCCTTATGAAATGTCGGAGTTAAGTATTATGTTTCGTAAAGGTGCCTTTGTAGATCTACCGAGGTGGATTATACTTTTGAGTTTCCTATATTCATGCTATAAAGCCACGATCACATCACTCACCAATTTAAAAGTGATACAACGATGGACTAGAACCTCCCCCCCCCCTCCAAAAAAATAATAAAGACGAGATCAAATGTATTTGTACACGGTAGGCCTACACATATAATTGTAAAACGTAATTAATATCGTCCTACCGTCTATTAACATGCCCGCAAAAATTCAAATTCTTTACTGAATGTCATGTATGTAGGTCCAAACCAAACAAAAAAACCTCTGAAAATTTCAGGCGTGACGATGCACAGCAGGTATCCGTCTAGGATAACTACCCTGCCATACGTGCAGTTGACAAAGGACATCCCAAGCATGCTATTTGTGCGAAATACTTCTGCTGGCTAGTATCAAATGACAACGATTATCATGCAAGCCGCAGATGGTGTTCATATCCTAAAGAAATGAATTGAAATATATGAATATTTGAACTTTAAAATAAAGCCATCAGCTTGTTTAAAAGGCAAAGAAACTGGAATTTTTGCATCACATTTTTGGCACTAAAATCCTTGACGTTCATCCATTTTAATGAGAGAGATCGAATAGGAATACTTAATTAACCCTTTCCGGCTGTGTTTGTTTTCCTCTGTCTTAGGGCAGTGTTTAATTAAGAAGGCATATTAGGCGCAGCATCAATGCGAATTTCCGGATACTTCGAAATACTTTATTTTTTATTTCTATTTTGTTTCTTTCTGGTAATGAAACCAAGGATTCCTCAAAAGTGCCTTAGGCACTGTAGCCCGAAAGCCTGACGAAACCTGTAGAGAGGAGACAATGAGAAGATATTACAGTTATAGTGGTGGGAGGAAAAGCCCAGAAGAATATTTTGGGGAAAACCCACGGAATCAGGTAGGGACTGAAAACCCAATCCACATATTGGCCCAGGTGTGATTCGAACCCGGGTCACAGCCGGTGGAAGGCGAGGAAAGTACTGCTACGCCAACCTGATTCCCCATGCATGAACTTTCTTACCGAAAATCGCTTTCTTCAAAAAGATTCTCGTATCTTACAAACAATGTCTGGCAAGCACTATCATACTTTCTTTGGGCGCAGTAAAGCAAACATCTGGATCTTGAGTATGACGTATAGTGTGGCATTAGTTGTTCAAATTTAAAAATATATATAAAAAAAAAAAACCTCAAGTTTACAAAAGTGCGTGGCGGTACACGGCGCCTTCCAGCGCTGTGATCCGGGTTCGAATCCCGCCTTGGACAATATGTGGATTGGGTTTTCAGTCCCTGCCTGATTCCGTGGGTTTTCACCAGAATGTTCTTCTGAGGTGCGTTTTCCTGCCACCTCTAAAACTGTCATTTTTTCTCATTGTCTTCTCTCTACAGGTTCCTTTAGGCATGCAAGCTACAGTGCCTAAGGCGCTTTTGAGGAATCCTTGGTTTCATTACCGGAAATAAATAATGATAACAACAACAAAGACCGGCGTATAATCAGAGAACGTCTGTGAGTAAAACTTAAAAAAAAGGGTTCATTCGGGCTTCTACTTTTTCGTGCTTCACCGTTTTGGTTGAAGCTGCACTATAGTACGGACAGTTAGCCAACGTTTTTATTCATTAATGCCGTTAAGTTGTCAAAGGTGTTACGCTCCAACTATAGTTGGGACTGCCCTTACTGTAGTTGGGTCTCTCCCAACTATAGTTGGGGCCATTGCTGCATGTGGTTGGTCGCAACAAATATCATCATAAGGTACATTTTATTTAAATTACATACGTGTGGTTATTGTTTAAAGTCTATGCCCTACTCGGTGTACTTTACAAAATACAGAGTGTGCCAAAAAAATGCAACATTCAAAAAACAAATAATTTCAACTGTTGAATGTTTTTTTACTTCAATGAAATTGTATATTACATTAAAGCCTGACTAAATTTTACTTGGGCCACTCCCACCTGGACATGCTAAACTAATTAATGAGCAATAGGCATTTTTAAACTTAAAAGTTGTTGATATCACAGGCGCATGAGAGTAGACCAAGTAAAATTTACACCCTTTCACTTAATTGATTGTATTCCTGGATCTAAGGACCCAAATGGAATGGGGTAAAAAATGAGTAGACTGGGAAATAGTCAGGCTTTGATGTAATATACAATTTCATTGAAAAAAATTCAAAAGTTTTAATTATTTGTTTTTTGAATGTTCCACTTTTTGGCAGACTCTGTAAAAGCTCTAAACGGTGGGATATTTTGTTACATGATATTCCGTATCGTCTGTTAAAGGTCTAAAAATACATAGGTCTACCTATAAAGCCTATTGTCAGGAATCGTTACGCTTCACATAGCACAGACAGTCGTAAGTATTGCAACTGAAGTGAAACGACAAGATGGTACATTAATTACTAGCGTTACGAACAAACTCACAGGCTAGCTGAACAACACGATGTACACGCACATTTAGATTTCTAAAATAAGGGACCATTAGATTGGTACGCGTACTATACGGGGGATACGTGCGGTTCCGAAAAAAAAAAGTCGCCTTATCACCATTTGGCGTTGCTATTTCATCAAGCGCTCTGTGGGCAATGTACATCTTACATCAAAATATTGAAATTTACGCGTACCATTCTGATGTTCGTATTGTACATCGGAGAATAAACGTGTAGTTCCTACGGAACATGCAATACGAACTATCAATTGATTAACTTTCACCAGGTTTATACTTCACCGAAATTCAGACTGAAATGCAAGTGTGTCAAATTCACCAAGTGTAACCTAACGCCTGTATTTAGTACAGACATCGCCGGAGTTCACGCGTAAATGACATGCTCATTTAGGTTATGAAAATACGCACCTTTTCAATTGGTGTGTTTTCAACTGCTGAACAACCTGTGTGCATTCCATACTGTGCTTTTCATTTATACTGTGCTTTTCATGCATATGCCAACTGATAACATAACATGAGTCAAATGAAACAGGCCTGTAGGCAAAGAAGTGCTTGAAAGAAAAGATGCCATTTTTGTGAAGAGTCAAATTGCGGTCGTTTTAATCTCATTTACCACAACTTTCAAATCAAATCGAGTAAATCACAGACCAGAATAATTCAGCTAAGACCCTCGTCTCAGATGTCCGCTATGCACCAATTAACATCGGCCAAAAGGATGTCTGAGATACTAACCAATGCACTACTACCAAGAGCAAATGTCACTGAGGCGCGCGTCACTGCTGACGTCACGGCTGACGTCGTGGCCAGCGCGTGCCTTGAATACGAAATTCAACATCAGCGGGAAACGAAACGCTGCATAGGCCGGAAGTCACGACTCCCAGTACGCGCGCCAAAAGGGAATTTGGCGGGAAATATTTGGCGGGCGATTGAACAGACTTGAAATTTACTCATCTTTACCTCCAATGGAGGAAACAAGAGCACTTAGCAGTCGTGTAATGAAATTCTCACAGCATATGTGTGTGGAAACACGATAGGACAAGTGTTATTTTTAGGGAGCTCACGTAATCGTATATGTACAATGTACATTTGTCGCACAGGTCTACACAGAACCATGAGTGTTCAAACAATTATTATGTACAGAAAGACATTCATACAACTTGGAAATACGGAAATAAGACTACACTGTCCATTTATAAGACTTCAGATCCTGCTTTATCACCATACGAACTAAACGAGACGAAACAGGAGTATAATTGTTCTGCATTACAACCAGAATTGAGCTAAGTGTTGAATTTAAGTAAAAGGGTGTAAACTTTAGTGTGTTACTCTCACCTGGACATGCTGAATTAATTAATAGGCATTGAAGTTGGTGACATCACAGGTGAGAGTGCCGAAGTGAAATAGACACCTTTTCACTTAATTGATTGTATTTCTGGATCTACAGAACCTAAATGGTATGGGGTAAAAAGGAGTGGATTGGGAAATAGTCAGGCTTTAATGTAATATATAATTTAATTGAAGTAGAAAACATTTAACAATTTTAGTTGTTTGTTTTACTGAATGTTGCACTTTTTGGCACACTCTATAGAAACTGCAAACGGTGGGATATTTTGTTACATGATATTCCGCAACGTCTGTTAAAGATCTAAAAATACATGTCTAAGCCTATTGTCAGGAAGCGTTACGCTTCACTTAACACAGACAGTCGTAAGGATTGCAACTGAAGTGAAACGACAAGATGGTACATTAACGACTGGCGTTACGAACAAGCTTACATGCTATAGCTGAACAAAACGATGTGCACGAACAGTTGGTTTTCTAAAATGGGGACCATAGAAACTAGAATTGTACGTATGTGGTACAGAAAAGAAATCGTCTTTTCACCATTTTGCGTTGCTATTTCATCGGGTACACTGTGGGCAATGTGCATATCTTCCCTCTTACAAAATTTGAAAATTTGTAAGTCTGGTGAAATTAGCAGACCAAAAGGTAATTGAAGAGTTCGACAAAAGAAAACACGATTTGGTGAAAAACAGAACTCGAATTTACGAGAACAAAACATACTATTAAACAACACCATTGTATCAGTACTACGAGGAGTCTTTTTTTAATTCCATTAACCTCCAGAAACGAAATAAGGATTGACAAAATACAGAAATGCAAACAACTGTATCTCTTCCTGTTCGTGTTCATTGTTTTAAGCACTGAACGCAAACTTGATATTTGGGTGACCGATTCGAAAACAATTTCTCAAACATGAGGTGTGTACAGCTGTCTAAATTTACCACACACAACAGCGTGTTTGCAAAGAAACGCGCTCATTGTGGTGGCTGGATTGAGACTGGTAGGCCTACATAACTGCAGAGTAACAAACATCTAACAACTGCACGCTTTCGTTATGGTTCTGATAGTCGGGGAAAATTGCAATGGCAAATTGTAGAAGAACCCAGCTTCCTTTTGGGGGATAAGCAAATGGCCTTCCGTCACGTTTTCAGGTTAGCAGCGACCCAAGAACCACAGGCTAGAATGTTCATTTTGAAGCAACATCGTGCTTAGCAGAAATATTTCCAAGCCCAAATTTCTTGCTAAGCATAAATGTTGTAAGTAAGATTTGAAACTTTGCATGGTGGTGGTATGAACTGTAGGTTTGCTGTAATAACATTTGGACATCTCTTTTGAGAAGATGTGTGTTTCTGAAAAGAACCGGTTGATCGTAGGAATGTTTTGAATGGTAGCTGTTGTTTTGCTGATTAAACTATTCTGTGCTTTCCAAATAAATTTCTGAGTTCTCTCAGCTTCATGCTATTGGCCACTGTTCTCCCACAAATCCAGACGTCATAAATCACTCCCTTAGGCCTACAACATGTTCATCTGTTCGTGGTCATGGTGGGGAATTGACAATCTAGTCACATCCAAAGATTGGAGAGTTTACTAGACAAACGTCATAATTGAACATCGTTCGTTGATCGTCTTTTAATGGAGGCGAGTCGTAATAATGGTTGGGTTACATCTCTTTACATGAAGAAAAAAAGAATTTAATTGTCAAAAAGGAAATGTGCATTGCAGCGTCCCTTTAATGTTTTTCCCCACGAAATGCATGTCGACGTCTAATTACCGCACTTATGATTTTATTGTAATTGATTTTTTTTCCGCGCTGTGTGTCAAAATGGTTTACAACGTGTGAACAAAATTATATTTACTGGTATGCATTCTTGGTTTGGTGATTGACCTAAAAAAGGGGGCTGGGCTTGGCTTGGGAGACAAGTATAGGTCTTTGGTGATATTCATGGAATTTTGGAATTTTGAATTTTATCACAGCGTTGTTTTTTGTTTTGTTGTTGTTTTGGGGGCTTTTGGGGTTTTTTTTGAGAGAGAAGAGAACTTTTTCTTCCGTTTTCGAAACGCCATTAAATATAGAACCTCTGGCGTTGAACCTTAACGGCGTATTCCTAAGCAGGGAAAAAGTCCCCAAGAAATTATAATAATTTGCAAATTTACATTATACAAATTTCATTTAGGGACGTTTACGTTAATAATTATCAAGATTTTTGCTTTCTTTTCGATACCAAACTCTGAAAGTTGTGGTCCAACTCTTGGCGTAGGCTCTTGCTCGTTTCACCACCAAATAATGCTAGTTTATGTAAATGATTTTAGTAATATGAAAGCAAGAAATATTAGGCCAGCTGCATGTCCTAATCTTTACCCTTCAAAATCGTAAGTTATTTTGTTGTTTGTTCTGTTGCTTGACATCATGTTATCTGCGTGTTTACTCTTTAGGCATATGTTGCATGGACAGCACGCAAAGCTCCCAATGCAGTCATCAGTTTGCAAGACCAAGGTTTCTATCTTGGGCATCAAGGCTTTTCGGATTCGAAAGCTGACTTTCTTTCCTTTATTTTTACAAACTCTTGAAAAAAAAATGAATCCCCACAAATTGGTGTCTATTGGCTCTGAGCAAAATAAATGTTGTATTTTGTTGCTTTCTATGCAATAATTGATTGAACATTGCCAAGTAAACATTATTCCGTGCTCGGGTGAGCGTTTTCAATCAATGGTTTTAGTGGGGAAAAAATAATTATTATCATTTCACCAAAAGGTCCAAGGAACTTGGTAGCTTCTTGTTTCAATTAAAAGGGAAAAACACATCAGACTACATTAGAAGGATCACAAGGTTACACAAAGACTTTAAGAAATAGTTGTAGAATATTATTACTACTCCATATCATGATCAAGGACTGTTCCATTCAATTTACAGCGGAATGTTCGGTTGATAATCTAATCGAAACAATATTTGTGACATAGAATCATCCTCCTGACCATAATAATGAATTTATTAAATTACACTGTGTTTTGATACTTCGGACCACAGACAGAAGGAATAGGGCAGAGGGAGATATAGACACGTTTTGTCCACAAGCGCAAACATCAATTTGTTTTTGTTGCGCGTTTGTGGAAAAGTCTTTTCCCTTTCATGCATGAATTCCTCGCTTCATACTCCCGATTTAAATTGAACAATAAAATTTGACCTATGAACAAACGTATGACTGAAATAAATCAACATAAATTACAAATACATTAATTTAAAAACAAAAATAATTAAGAAAAACAACAGATTAACTACTAGATGTCGAAGGAATCACTTTGCTTCCAGCAGTGATTCTTGAACACTGATTGGTGGATGAAAGCTTTTGAGTATAGCTGATAGAGAAGGATAGGTCATTTTGTGTTCACTGTGAAGGCAACAAAAAAACGCAGTTCTACCTTATATAAGACTAACCAATTGTCATTAATACTGACTTCCCGGAGTGATAATTCAGGTTCCAAAAGACGCAAAAGCTTCTCGAGACGATACAACCCATGATCTTCATGTATTATCATAATACTTCCAATAATTCACACGTCACATTTGAATTCATGCATGTCACATCATCAGTAATTATCTGAAAACAAATCTGACTGAAAATAAATAACAAAACATTACTTGGTAAAAAAAATGGTTTCATCTGACATTCGGTCGTTTTCAAGAAGATATCAATTGTTTCTTGAGAGAACTTTTGAATAAAAAAAATCATAATTAATTAATTTATAAATTACCCAACTACCCATTACATAGACATGCTCAATGATTTAAAACAGGTGTTTTTTATAGTTTGAATGTCAAATCGTACTGTGACGAAATGAAATTAAGATTCATCACTACAACAAATTGGGCAGTTTTCTCCAAAGTTTTCTCCAGCATGCAGCCACAAATACTAGACAATACAGCGATGGCTCCATGCTGGCACGCGGGTCGTACGTCGATAGCCAATGCTCTTTCTAACCAATAGCGTTACGTATAAAACACGCCCACCTCAAATTATTTTTAAGAACCACCTCAAGGTCGCCGGATTTGTGTGTGAAATTCACTACAACGCTGTCTCTTTTTTCTTTAAATAGCTCGCTTTTAATTACAACAATGCACATCTTGGTCAACATCTCTGTCAGTTTGTTTTGCATTCGGTATAATTTACGTTGACAAAAATAAATTTACCATAATGTTTTAACATCTATTTCTTGAAAACGGATCAAGGATAAGATATTAATATTTCCGTATTCAGCTCGTCGCAGAGAGAGAGTTCAGTAGCGACGAACATCCGGTAACAAAGTCAAGTTTCCACGACACTCGGTTTCATTTTACGGTAGGAATAGCGCAGTGTCCTGTTTCAACTATTCTGTGAAATATAATCCTTTTTTTAGCATACACCAGTCTTGTTGGCTTTGAAGGTCGGTACAGCAATTTGCCAGACAATATCAGTATTATAATTAGATCATTGTAGGGAAATCTCATTATGTAGTCGAAAATTCACCCATGGATGCGCTTAAGTTATCACCGTTTGTTTCTATAGACATTTTTAATTAGTTTTTCTCCTAAATTAAACAGTTAGTGTAAACCAATCTGGAAACACGTCCACTCATAGGGACAGCTCAATTTTGGCGAAGCATTGAGGCAGCTACTGTACGGAGTAACCAGCCCTTGTTAATACACAAATAACGAAGTGCCATGGGTGTATTCAATTAAAATTCTGGGCGGATAAGCCTATGCCTTCTTATCTCATAAGCGAAGATTCGCCTTTGTTGCAGCAAATTCATCTTGAATTATTTAAAGGAATGGCAAGAGTCCATGGCCAAGGTCTTCCTTCGCCAGTTGAAGATGTAATAGTGTAAGTGAAACAAGATTGGACAAGTCTTAATCATTAAGGGAAATCAATTCTGATAGGCGACGACAAACGAGAAACACTTGACTATCTTACAGATGGGCCTTGCCACAATTACCATGGAATTTACTTGTTTAATTCCTGAAAGGAAATGTTGACTTCGACAGTTTTTTAAATACCTTTTAATATTATTAATTTACATACAAATTTTTATTATTATTGTATATTCTATTTTTATTTTTTTAAAGGAATTATGCTTTAAAAATGCAGCTGTATAGGCCTATCGGAGATGGCTCCTTAATTTAGGAGAGCAACATATTAGAACACCTCGTACTCTCTATATTAATATCATGGACGGCATGGCTACAAATTAATAATCATAGGTTGTTAGGATCAATTTCATCAAGAACACCACTGAATTTAATATATTGTAATAGCTCGTATTGTTGTTTGTCCAAGTGCGTTTAAAACCGGTCACTACTAAAACAGGTACAGTTTGTCACAAAAAAAAATCAGGGTTTACCGTGCCAACGATGCGAACTTTTTTTCCACGAATCCAAATTTTAGCCGACAATTTTCTAACAGCATGTGTGACTCCGAGAAAATTGGCCTGCTTTCCGTTTACTCGAAATTGTTTACATGAACTACATGAAACTATTTGTTTTTGAACTATATCTGTTTGTGGTTATGCAAAGCCATTTTATGTATAATATTCATAATTTTTTTTAACTAAGCTTATACCCCCCCCCCCCATTCCATTAACAAAGAATACAGTCGGCATATTATTTATATCTCTCTTACTGGATATATATCAATAAATATATAAATAAATATATATTTATGTATATATTTACGAAATTATATTACGTACTTTAAAATCATTTACATTATTCCATAATGATATATTAGTTTACTTTCTATACTACTGGTTTATAAGGCTATGTGCAGCCCTGAATTACGTTGTGGAAGTATTATATTTCAAGCAATACACAGTTTCAAGTTTTTTAACCACTACAACTGAGCTTAATCTAAGGCAATTTGTTATCAACACGTGGGTGAGAATAATCAATTCTGAATTTATAACAAAAAATGCGAAGAAACGAAGCAAAACGTAAATAAATAATAACAACAAGGGAGTTCAATTACTGAAATAATTTTACTTTGGGAACGTGTCTCATTCGTGTTACCATTACTTGGCCTCCCTCGCAAAAAGAAAACTCGCTGTGTGGTTGTTTATTTCTTATTCTCTGTACACCTATCTACTGATATTTTCTCTATCTACCCTGAATCTGTTTGAACTACAATGCTATTATAATAAAGACTGTGCGAATCGTCAGATGGTTAAACTATAGGCGGTCCAAAGGCCACGCGCGCACGGCGCTTGGAAGGGAAATTATGAATGAAATTAATAACGCTGATGGTGGTCTATATTAACGGGGCAGTGTATTTAGCTGACCATCCGTCCGCTTGATCCAATTCACGTTGATGACCACCTTTTAAGTGCCTTGAGCGACCTTTACAACTAAAATGGCCAAAACATGTGACCTCCAAATAGATGTAATTTTTTTTTAATAATAAACGAATCACCTTCATTTGATGCATGATAAAACTGCAGCAACTGGATTTGGTTACTTTTTATCATCAAAGCAATTGAAAAAATCAATATTTCTCGCCTATGTAAAACCATTTGACATGTTCGTCACATACATGTCCTTGTCAATATTTCTGTCTAAATGACTACTATGATTCACCTGTCTGTGCTGCGTACAAACCAAATTGTGTACACTGCAGGCACTACACAATACACTATATATGATACCTTAATATGCATTATAACGCACTCTTCAATTAAAGGCACTAACTTTACAAGGTAATGTGCAAGCATTTCTAATGCTATTGACGCAATCAGAGAATTGACTTATTTCAAAACAATAATCCATATGTAAGATAATGCAACTCTTATCGCTCAATTGTCTAAAAACAAAAACATGTTCCGGAAATAACAATAATAGACCTATCTAAGACCGACGAATTAGAAGCAAAAAACCAAAACAGGCTGTATGCACGCTATCAATGTAGAAGCCATGAAACAACACGCAGGCTACAAATATACACGATCTACTTTTGAGTGGATTCAACAGAAACAAAAATGCATCGATATGATTATCGTGAGACAAATATTTATTTTGGTCCATGTCAAGTAAACAGCTTTTTTTCTTCTTCTTTTTAATGCAAATGCGCAGGGTGAGCTCACCATTAGTCAAAAGGAAGACATCGTTATACCATTATTCAATCATTTATTTACTAGAAGTCTTGGCCCAACCGAATCACGTGATCAATTTACACCTGATGCGCAAGCCACGCGGCCAAAATCAATGCCAAATCGGCTTTTATCAATGCAGCGTTTTCCGATAATTGTTTAAATTACTGAATTTTTTTTCAAATTGACAGCAAAATCATAACGCTCTGTGTCAAATCAAAGAAATTAAAGTGCACTTGTAAAAAAAGTGGAATAAATTTCCTTCAAGGACAAAAGAGTTTAAAGCTGGTTTTTAACATAAATTCGATTCACATTTGCATGTCAGTTCATAAATTTAAATGACATTTACCGATTTCAATTGCAGACGAATATAGGAACTGTGTTGTGCGCCTGTAGCTAATAGACAAGCGCTCTCCAGCAAAGTGGAAAATAACCATTAAAATACTTAATCTATTGTCCTTTATAATAGCCTGATCGCAAGACAGTATGAAACAAAATGACTACCTGGAACGTGCTGCCAGTAAAAGCTTGTATTTTACGGAGAAGGATAACCCAGGCTTGTCAGATAGAAGCTTTGCGCAGTGGTGCACGCATTTTATCACACCATATTTTATGGGCATAATGCAAGACAGCACTTGCCTCGTCTGATATGATCAATGCCTTTAGTGCGCCGAAGTGACGGCTGACGCATTTGATCCGTGTTTAGAATGGCTCCGAAGACCTTACACATCACATTAGTAATGCACCCGACCCACGTGATTCTTTGTAATATATACATATAAAAAAAAATACCACACAATAAAATAAAGTCTTAAGATAACAATTAACGTTATGTGAGATTGCGTGTTCTGCTTTACTTAACCAATTCTATTTTCAAAAACAACAAGGTGAATATGGTTGTTTCACCGAAAGGAGGAATCGGTAAGTGTTGTCCCAGTCTTCAACCTGCACGTCGATCCTGACACGTTCCTCATGCCGGTGTTTTTTTTCTCCATTGCTCGCTCGTCATTTACCCCCAGGCGCAGTAAGGTGAGACAAGCGCACACAAGGAGCTTGGGCGGAGGGTCGCATTCACAAAGGCGATAAAATGCACCCGGCCGATCTCGAGCGAACGATGAAAGGAGAAGAAGAAAAATACTACCTCGCTGAAGGATTAAAGAAGACGTAGGAGATGCGCGGGAATTGGTTTTATGCCTTTGGCGACACCGGAAACAGTCGTCGGTTCGCCTCCTTGTGAGCAATGAGAGCGCATGCGCCCTTGTTCCAAAGTACGGTTTTGACAAATACAGTGAGGATCACGAAGAAAATTCACAGATTAGCAGATAATTCATGGTAGGGCGGAAGGGAGGTGAATCAACAGGTGGTATTGTTCATAACCAATTATCTCAAAATCATTTTCTTATATAGGCGTTCAGCATTGTCCTCTCAACAGCATCCACCTGTGTCTTCATTTTCATTGCAAAAATATAAGTCTATTTCATCACTTCCTCAAGCACAAAAAAAGAAGAGTTTGAGGAAACGTCTAACAATTTCACAGTCCGGCGTAGAACCTCGACTCTGCCGGTTTCTGAGGCATACGTCCTTTTCATCTCACCACTCGAGGCTGGCAATTCTGGAAGAGTAGTCGACACCTGAGTATCGTCATCACCTCAGCTACCTGTCCTGTTGTTTTCCCTCTGCATAGTCTGACAGCGAGTAAATGTCACTTGTTTGACAGGCAGGTCTTATTTTGTTAAACCGCTCAGAGCATTGACATCACAAGGCAAGACGAGCCAATGCATGACCTGACACAACTTAGGGCTACCAACCCGCGGGCGACTTGTCCTGATGCGCCGAGGAGAATCCTCTCGTCAGGTGTTCGGTCAATAATATAGATCCAATTAACGTAGGCTGGACGTTTAAGGTTCCGATTCGAGACGGACTTTCCATGTTCCAATCCACGATGAGCAAGACTCCTGTTAGAATTTCAGCTGCATATCCTCCATGTCGACTGCAGCGTCCAAGAGATCTTTCTTGTTACCGACAAGGTTCATGTTAGAATCCACGTCTTTGCTACTGCTCAGGCCGTACAGGGACTGTATGTCATCTAGATCTGACTTGAGCTTGACCACGGTATCTGACAGAGCCTCGATGTAGTTCTTGGCCAGTGTCAGTGTCTCGATCTTGGAGAGTTTTCTCTGGCAGGTCACGTGGGGTATGGTGTTCCTCAGATCCTGAAAGGCGTCGTTTAGTGAATGCATGCGCATGCGCTCTCTCTCGTTGCTCTCCAGACGTCGAATGTTCCTTTCCCGAGCGTTGCCGCTTTTCCTGCGTCTGCTACCACCTGTCTTACGGGTCGTCTTGGCGCGTTTGATTATACTCTGTGGTTCTTCAGCAATGGATCCTGTAGATGATTCCCCCTCCGCTGAGCCATCATTGGACCCTTCCTCTACCGAGTTGGTGCGGTGTAACTGCCGCTTCTGCACCCGATGTCTCTCGTTGGCGGCTGCTTGCTGCTCCATAGCTGCTGACCACGCCTCCAAACCTTCATGGGAGTGAAACTCCTCCTCCAGTTGACTCCAAGACATGATGAAGCTAGTTTACAACTGTAACACGCAGGGAGTGATCGGGGGAGAAAAACAAGACAGAATGTCACAACGTGTAATTAAAACCACCACAGCATCTCCCAACATGCAGCCAAACGGAGGTTAATTCGACTGAGTTGGCCACAGGCGGTGAGTCAACCCCCTACACCAGTCGTGCCTATTGCCTAAGGGTCTGCTAGGAGACCCGTAATTGCCCCTAACTGGCCGAGGTGGGCCTGCTAACCAAGAGTAATTTTCTGAGGGCAATGAATCCATGAATAAAATTAGTCTGCCCTCCCGCCTGCAGCTCGGCAACGCCGACTAATGGCTGCGCATCCCGCACTAGAAGACACTTGATGGGCCTTATGGAGCGTCTGAAATGAGCCCAGCAGTTTCCGCTCATGACAAGAGTCTTGTTCGCTCCTTCTGGCCTAGATAGACTCCCTCATTACCCACACCTCCTGACCAACACCCGTTAAAAAATATATCATTCAAGTGAGAGGCCGATCTAATTTAAACTCGCACGCGCGTGACAACATCTTCCACCTTTACCGGTGTAATTCCGCGAAGAAAGATACGCACAAAGCTGGGGGCTCGTTAAAAATTCACGCAATTCACAAATTATTACTTCCAGATATCGCTGAACAATACCAGAGAATGTTTCTCTGAAAACAAATCAGCCTGAAGATTCATGACATTTCAGCTGCACACGTGTACAGAGGCATTAATGTAAACTTGTCAAATCACCCAAAACAAACGCAAACTGAATTAAACCAGGAAATTGTCAATACTTTAATACGATACATTAACGGATTCCTTGAAATGTTTTTAAATATACATATGAATCATGATTAATGATTTAATGCACTGAAATAGATGTGATGGAAATGAACCAAACTCTGTCATGAAATTCTGCTATTCGTCTATGTTTTCCCCAGTACAAATACATGACAAAAATTGGGAGCGTTAGCAGAAAAAAATATTCTGTTCACATTCAAGATTACAGCCCCAGAGCGACATTGGGTTATTAGAACAGAGCACTTTTTTTTCAATCCGAATTCAGACAAAATGGATGCTATTCCAATATCATGAATCTTGTTAATATTTAACGGTCCTGCTGGTGCGACAAGTAGTCTGCGACACAAGTCGGATATTTCATCTTCGCCGAAACCTTAAAAGCACTTGAGAATTTCTCGTCCGTCAGTGCGTAAAAGGAAGTAGCAAAATTGCAACTTAGAAATGTGACACGGATAATTATCAACAGAGTCCGAGTCGAGAAAAATACGTGTTGAAAAGCGTAGACGAAGGGACTAAATTTCAGGTTAATATTTAAAAAGAAAAAAGTGACTTGTAACTTTATCCTCACATCGAGCTACGCAAAAACACTTGAGTTTTCTCCTTTTTTTTTACCTTTTAGTCAATGTTTGAAAGGTCGCGCTAGAAATGCGGTAGTGGAAGTCGCAAGAAAATCCACACTGATCAAGCGTGACATTTGATTCCACTTGATGGCCGCATCCTTGCTATTTCTCCGCGCGCGCCAAAAAAAAGACCCGGTCTTCGATCGACCAAAGCTCGCTGCATATTGACGGCATTTCAAGCGGCAAGTGGGAGCCTTGGATTACTGGGTAACGTATTATGGATGTACATACATGCCGACCGCGGGCTGTGAGTATTTACAACCACGCGCTGTAGAATTGAACCGTTGGAAATCGCATATTCCATGTAACTCACTCAGTCGTAAACACAACCCATAACACAACAAAATGCAGTATTTTCTGTACTTACACACTTCGTGTATCATTCCTAGGCTTACTAGAAAACAATTTTGTGTGGAAATGTGGATTTTTTTTTACATACTTATAATCAGTGAGGCTTGATGGAAATCCTACTTGAATCGGAATACATGGAGATTGATCGTAAGCGTACATACCTGAATACTCGTCTGCTAGATCCAGCAGGTGTTTAGCAGGTGTTCGATGGTAAGATGATGCACCCCTATCATCCACCAGTCTTGAAATGACTGCAACACGGTAGAGAGAAATAGATATATATCAATGTGAATATCAAATCGGCCGGAGTAAAGAAAGATCCAACAGCGAGGATGACAGCTCGCCTGTAAGCTGCCGCGTGTTGTGATGAAATAACAGAAACGGGTGAAAAGGAGGAAAAAGATGCAAGCGCGTGCCTCCGACGCGTGCCGTGTAGGAGAAACGTGCGTCCGTCAAGCGAGAATGATCTGGTTCAAGTGACTGGTTCAACCCGTACGGGAGAAAAATGCAGCTCGCAAACAGGATTACAAACCATCGTAATATCTGACGTCACACCGACGTCTGACGTCAGCCAATCAGAGTCTGTGGAGCGCGCCGCCCACGTGATCGCATTCATGAATGGCTGGTGAGGCGCGTGGTTAGCGGTCGACCACGCGCGCGCTGGATCGTCGACCGGCCCCGGGCGGAAACAATCGGTAGATATTTTCCTCAAATTAATAGCTGGCTCGCTTGGCGGAACCGTACATGTGAGGTCGACCATTACCGTTCTTAGCTATGACGAAAATAAATCCGTCCTTTAAATACTCCCACTCCATCACAACAACGTTGGAAGGTCGCTGTGTTCTACATTTAATGCATCCGCAATTCCATTATATCATTTGTGAAACCAGACAGAATGTTGGCCTACTGTCCTATGTTTTCTTTTGTCCCCCTTCAACCTTGTATGCTATAAAAAAAATTCTGAATAGGCATTTCTTGGACGCCAAAAGGATACGGAACGGATCTGATCGAAAGGAATGGTTGCTCGGTCCAAACCAAAAATATTAATTTTGACTAGGGAGAATTGTGAACTTTTTTTTCCAGACGAAAAGGTTAAATGTGACAGCATGGATGAGTTGACACGGGTATGTTTGCCTCGGGTCAACTTTAGACGTGATGTCGTCTGCAGCTGTCACTCCGTAAACAGCCGCCGGGCGAGTCGTTTTCTACTCACGATGTAACAAGTACCGTTCATAAATCCAAAATTGTATTTGCCATGAATAATTTATTCTTTGTCTCAATCAATGCCGTACGACGGCCGTTTATGTCACAAATATTGTACATAATGGCAACGCCGGCTGGGTCGATACACGTCAAACCTGTATTGTTTAATTTAAAATTAATTTTACAAACAACCAGCCACAATTCATGACATGCTTTACATCTGATGTTTAAATATCGTCCTTATGATGTATTTATAAATGTATTTTGAAGCGTTCATGTTCATAATGTAACTCAGCAAAATATTATGCGAGCTTATCTTATTGGCTTGTAGAGGTCGGGTTATAATCTGCTTGCATGAGCAGTCCAACTTTGGCCCAAACCAAAAGATAACAACATCATTTTCTAATCCATTTAGTTGATGAATCGAACGGCAAACATGCACTGACGATATGATTTCCGGCATAATCTGCGATCGAATAAAAAGAAACTAAATTGGGAAAACAATTTGAACCAACCAGATGTCTCGGCATCTAGAATTCCCACAAACCCGGTCTGCGATAAAGCAGATTTAGTTACATTATATATATTTTTGGGATACCATTCACTGGAACAGAAAAAAAAAATTAAATCCCATAATGTCGTATTTTATTTTAATAATAATGAATAAAGGAATATTAATAAATAAGTACGAAGTAACGAGCTTTAGTAATAAGAGTAAGAAGTGAATTTTGTTTTTAGTTATATAATGTGTTCTTGATCTTTTAATGTAGCATGATGAAAATTACAAGATTAGTAATTATGTAAGGGACAAATGAAAAAAGCGGGCCATAATGGAGGCATATTCAAAAGACAAACGTCTTGTATAGAAATGCCTTTTTAAGACAAAATGGACAAACAGAACTTACAAAAGATCGTACAAAAAAGACAGACAGTAATCCATCACTTACTGTTTGTTTTTATGAAAATATTATGTGAACATTCATGGTTTTTTTTGCGTAATATTTGCTTCAGGAACTTTTGGTTCATGGGAAAACACCATGGGAAAGATTCTGTTACTTACAGAGCACAGACTTCAACATCGCATCGTTTCCCCGCCCCCGCCAAAAATATTTACAGTTTCGCCTGAGGAATGATTGGCCTGCTTACTGTTGATGCAGTTAATCGTTAACCAACAATAAAACCCTCCACTTCACCTTGGAAATTGTTCATACCGGAAATGATGGCATTAACTGTTCTCTCAAATAGTGTGTGATTATTCAAATTCAGAAAGATGACAGTGCATGAATATAATTTGCATAATAACTAACAAAGACGGTTGTATACTCGTCAGGTCTTCTGTGCACACCAACAAATACATTACCTTGAAATCGTCAATGTTTGAATAAATCTTTATTAATTTCTGGTGATGTCACGAGCTTTTATTACAATAGCCTTCCACGAGGCTTAGAACTCAACGGTTATAAGAGCATTGACTATACTAAGAATTGGTTTTAGGCATCGGTTTGAGCACTGCGTTTCCTTGACCGTTTTCCCTATTTCAGCGTTTTCATGTATTCTTACTTTATTTCTTTATTTACCGAAGATGATGATTTTTGTACCGATTCTTCAAGCCACAACCTTAAGATTTGCCGTGATGGATCTTGACCGCAGAGTATTGATATTAGAAATGAGGAGTCAATAATTTATCGACTGTTGCCATTTTGACACAGTGCGTCTCACGTGTCGCCCACGGAAGTCGAAAGTACAGGGACCATTAGAAGACGCAAACTGCTCCACCAAACGCTCTACTGATGACGTGTGCACGCCCTTTTGTTTCGAAGTGATGACGTTTCTTACTATAATTCTATCCCGAATGATTAGGATAAAAGCGAAGTGTGAAGAACATGCAACCACGGTTGTTTACAACGGAACAAAGCGATGCTCATTCGTCGGTTACTTTAAAGCGCGGTGTACACCCATCAGCCCGTATTTCTTTCTCATCAGTGATTCGCTGTATACCGGGAGGATTGCTTCATAATTATCTCCCACAAGCTTGTCGCAATTTACATACCACGTGGGAATATAGGATGCTTTATCACTGTGTGAGACCCCCTATGTGCCGTCATCAGAATTATCACAGCTAGTGGACAGGCATGAGGGAGTTTACTAATGAAGATAATATTTCATCTATGAGATGTTGGTTATGAGCTGTCATGCCATGCATGCCATGCGAGGCCACCATCTTGTCTACAAAATTGCCTTTTATTCGCCCCTCTTTAGTCACAGACCATAACACAAAATACTTCCGAGGCACGAGTCATGGTTTCAAGTTTAACAATAATGAGAATAATAAATTTTCTCCAAAATCTTAAATTGTTCACATACATGTAAATATGACACCAAATTCAAAGTCTTCAAAATGAACGTGATGCTAAACGCATGCGTGTCACGTGCGTAAATAAAGGAAGTTGCAGAAAAACATTATATCCTGTTCTATGTTGAACTACTGTGTGGAGTTAAATAGAACATTCATGTATATCTGATCATTAAAAGTTAGTTTCTGAAAAGTGTAAGAAAATAAAGTGGGAAAAGGGAGTTTTCTCACAGAAGACCTCACATGTCTTCCCTCCCCCTAACGAGTAGTTGATGCAAGCCAGTGGCGTATCCAAAGGGGGAGGGGGGATCCCCTCCCGGCGGCATTTTGATGACGTCATAACTCATTCAGAAAACCCAGTAGTTTTAAGACGGTCCAGACGTCGATGCAGTAAAGATGCCGATGACAATCAACCAGTAACGCCACACTGTTTTCAGAACATAAGCATTAATTGAACATTTCGTAAAAAATAATTTAAACTCACGTATTGAAATCCACTTCTCTCGTCCACAGAACTGGACAAATCATTCGCCTTGTAACTACGAGAATGATTGCCTTAGTTTCTGCTGTCGGGCCTGCGTTTTGCGTTTGTGACCATTGGTGCATGCATATCGTATTATGATGCTGTTATTGTTTCCGCGTTCACAGTGCTACTACATGTGTATCTAATTTTGATGGATGTAGCAGGCTAGTAGCATAGGTCGTACAGGTCCGGGAGCCGAGCCGCGTCTAATCATAATATCGAGTGCATGATGTTTAGAGTGTGGAATATAAAAGACTGAACGGGATTTCCTAAGTGTCACGTGTGGTGCGTTGGGAGGGGAAGCCCCTTAAGATACCCTCAAGACTTAGTTTAATCATAACTTTGAGCACACGCCAAGTGTCTTCTTTAATTGATATAAAGACTTCAGTATTTCAGACTGAGATATTTGGTGGGTGTAATTAGCGTTAATTATGCCTTTAATCATAATGAGTGCAGAGGTAAAAGGGTGTCAGTGTGCACCTTCCACCATGCAGTCAGTAACCTTATCCGCCAGTTAAGAAAGTTTCATTGTTGTGCCATCCCTACTTAAAGTCAAAGGCACCAGGGGTCAATGAACTCCATTATATAGACCATATAATGTTGAGTGCAAAACGGAATGCTATGCCACAAGTTTCGCTGTGATTGATGCTAAAATATGGAATGATTTCCATGAATATCTGAGAACCGTTATTCCCTAGCAAATCAGACTACGTTAAGCCATCAGTCAATGATATTTCTGCCATTAACCCAAGGGTTCAAAATGCGCTGATCTACGAGTTCGGAGCCGGATTGGGAATTTCCCCGTGCATTCCCCACGAGGGATTCGTGGGGTTTTTGCCCATCCCATAATACAGCAGTCCATGCGTTATGCCTGTATGTTTAAAATGAACTTTTGTATATTGCTTTCTGTTATGTAGGCCTAAATAATTTCCAAAGTACTTGCATTTGTAAGCGGTAATGTTCCTCGTCTGTTCCACCAATGCACTTTTTCCTTGTGAATTTGACTTTGCTTAGTTTATGTTATAATTTGTAATGTATGCAGGTTCACAATGCGGCAGCTTTTAACTTTTGTGGGCATACCCTGGGTAAGGAAATATATGTAATGTGAAGTAATGTAATGTAACAGGTCATCACTGGAAAAGAAAACTCTAAGAACATGACATTCTAAGGCTAATTAAGACGGCCTTTAACTGGTGCTAATTACACATTTAATCATATTATGAGTGCAAGTGTAAAGAATTAAAGTGTCCATGTGCACTTTACACCACCGTACGCATGTCACAAAGAAAGCCTCGATTTGACAACCACAATTCGGTTGTAAGACTCCTGACCTTTGACCTTTACTTCACGGTATAGGAATTGCACCTCCAGAAAACTTTCTTTAAGTGAGGAATTGGGGTCATGCACTGGGTAAGGGGCACACTGACACTTGTTTTACACTTAAACCCAATTACGATAAGACCTGTAAAATAAGCTCTAATTATAAATTAAAGGCCGTCTTCATTTAGACTTTGCACCAAATATATTCTTATGTGCAGTGTTTCGCCTGCACTGTAATGAACTGTTGATCCATACACAACTGAATGTTACTCAACATAATGGAGTTCCGAACCCAGGTGACATTTAACCCTTTCTTATTTAAAGGGCGGATTTTCGTCCCGCACGTTGTAAGGTGCAAGTTAACACTTGTTTTAACTCTGCACTCGTTATTATTATGGAAGGTATAATTAACGCTAGTAAGTTGATTTATTAATGAGACATTGCGCCCAATGTCTCCTTAAATATGGATTATTTTCAGTGTACAAAAAGATATCGATCAATGAAGAAAGTTGGCTTGCACTCAAAGTAATTAATAAACCGAGTTTTGGGGGTATCCTAAGGGACTACCCCTCCAAACGGGTTCTACCCGATGTTCCCCAATACCTATGTTTCCCAATACCGATGTTCCCCGAAATCCGTAGGATCATAGGGTTAAGGTTAAGGTTAGGGTTATTATAGGGTAAGGATTTCGGGCAACATTGGTTTTGAGAAACATAGGTATTGGGGAACATAGGTATGCACCCCTCCAAACGCACCACACGTGACATTTAAGAAATCCCATTTTGCAGATGTCTCAGTCAGTCACTTCTATATATTCCACATTTCAAACCTTATTTCCCTCGCAATTATAATAAACCCCGCTGGGCTCCCGGACTTAACGACGAGCTTGTGAAATGCCACTTCCGCACTTTCACCTGTCGTATTTCTCGGCCATAAACTGCAATATTTGATGAATTGAGGTGTTATGGTTTTTTTTAAAGTCATCAAGCAATTTGACCTAATTGTATTGACACAGTCACTTTTGTATCCAACCTTATAATTACTGAATTTAAGCCTGGTAAGTTTGCAATTGTGGTCTGTTGGATGATTTACATGTTGTAATGTTCCAATATCGTGCAACTGGTACTTCATTGATCTAGAAGGCTCGCAAGACATGTTCCCCTTAAGTGAGCTCAAAAGTATATTTGTCTGTTTCAATAAATTCTCCCAATAATTGATTCTGTAAGAACTACTTTTGTAGACCCCTTGATATGACTTTACACTTGAGGGAATCTTTGTTGCTCTGCAGTTTGTACTTCCATTGTCACTGAGTTTGAATAACAAAAACTGCTTTCGGTGAGGGCGCACCATGCAAGGGGTATATTTTAATATTTACCTTATGCGTAGCGGCCATCTTAGAGGTCATCTATTCTGATCTTGATTCAGTAACAATGAATGCATAAAAGGTTCACTCATGCACATTCCAGCAAAACAAAGGCACTGCCCTCTAAGATGGCTGCTACACACAAGGTCTATACCATGGGTATGAAAACCAACTTACAGGGTTTATATGAGCCAAATTTCATTCACTTCGGGAGAAACAGTCGCATTGAGCTGGACCCGTTTGTTAGCTGTTAATGGCTTAGTCTGTTGTAAGTTACACCCTATGATCAACCCGCACATTGATCAACCTTATTAGTCCACATCCGCATGGCGATCTATAATAGGTGCATGCCGTAGAGTGATTAGCTATGATAATTAAAGTGTGAGTTTATTCCACACGTGTTCCCGTACCAGCATTATTGAGGTGATTTGCAAACTTGTAAATAAAAAAATGACAATGCACCATGTCCTTAGCCCGTTTTTCCGTTCTTACCATAGTATACTTGTGGGGTGATGGTCCTTTCAGGTCACATCACCCCACAATTTTAACAATAGAAAAACATCACCCCAGAAGAGGATCTTTAGAAAAAGGGATAAAAGGAACACAATGCTATCGCCCCACAATTCCGTCTGGGTGGGATGTCTGTGTTTTGGGGGTTTTTTTTGAAAGATCGTGGCATGAGTGCAAAATATTTTTTTTTAAACTGACCAGCAGATGAGGAGAAAATATCATGGTGATAATATAAGTTGAGTAAGGATTTTAAATCTCCTAAGGATTTCTCACTTAATTTCTGTGACAAGTTCAGTAATTTGTCATTTCACTGTCGTGAGTGGCAAATATACGTTTGATAGAGCGTCTATTTGTCCGAATGGAACCGAGACCAGAACGACACAAAACGAGATAGAACGTGAAAGAACGAGAAAGAACAAGAACTGACGAGGCAGCACGCAAAGGTGTAGACCTACAGTGTACGTCGCATCGACAAGTCCGACAGCAAGCACAAACGGCAAACTTTGTGCGACGCAGCTCGATAGTCATATCGAATGTTGGATGTCGCTGCGTTGAAGTCATTTCAGCCATTGTGCAGCATGATTACCCGTTCAATGGTCAATGCCATCTCATCCATCGTTCAGTCATCACAAGTCAATCGCAAATCATCATCTCGAGTCATTTGATCGGACTCTGCATTCCTTTGTCATTGTTCATGCCCTGCAGTAATTGTGGCATGACTTGTGACTTGTGATGGACTTTACTACATATCTTTACTACAATCCCACGACATTATTAACATATTTATTTTTAAGGGGAATAGGCCTAATACCATTGGGAGACATTTCCATATAGACTTGTGCACTAAAAAAGTCTTAATGACACTCAACACTTACTTAAACTTAACCTACCCTCACTAAACATTGCAAATTCAGGTTTTGCATCACGAAGAATCGATTTTCGACATTACAATTATGCCTAGAAATAGGTCATTCAAATGTCTCCCTAATCTACCTTCTCCCCCTAAGGTCTAACTTTCTAGCAACACGTGTCTCGTTAATGGGCCATTGCGAGATATCTCACCGGAGTTCGTTTTGTTTTAACATACTTATAGACATAATACACATGGACAGAAGACACCAAATGTGCATAGGCATTAGGCATAAGTTCCATTAAACACCAAATTTCCAACGCACAGTATCAAATACCTGTTACTGAGCAATAAATAGCAACATGCTTTATAAATCATGACGATTTCCCTCCCAAAAAAAAAGGATTGCTGATCAACGAAAGTTAATTATGAATGTGTTGGTCTGAAAGTCGACAAGCTCCTTTGACAAATCGATGGATACCTTTAACAGCGGCCTAGACCCTAGGGACAGAATCGTGTTTCACGCACCCACACGAGGCCAAATGCATCCGATAGGCTAAATTGAGGAAACATGAGAGCCCGTCTGCCTTGGTCTATTAACCTTGATTTATATATGAATGCGGAGGATGAGGAAAAATTGGGACACGATCTTCATCTGTCAAACAAAATTTGAACAACAAAGGACATGCTCAGCCATAATGCATGAATAGCAAGTAGGTATATGAAAACGGGGACTACACGATGTTCCCCAATACCTATGTTCCCCAATACCGATGTTCCCCGAAATCCTTAGGATTAGGGTTAGGGTTAGGGTTAGAGTTATAGGGTAAGGATTTCGGGGAACATTGGTATTGGGGAACATCGGTATTGGGGAACATAGGTATGCACCATATGAAAACAAGTCAATGAGGAAGGTTTGGTTCGGGTTGTTATAAGAGTTGCTGATTAGGTGTTGTGGCACAGTTGCCAAATTGTTGATATTGACAATGAACGTAATGGACAAATCCGGGCACACGATCATTGTACGCTTACACGAGGCCCAGCCCCTCCAATGGAGAAAGTGACTGATTATCTGAACAATAGCTAGCATAATGCTTTCGTCATTGAAGGGGGCCTTCGTGATAGAATTGAAAGCGTGCCTGAATTGGTCTATAAGAAGGTTGTTGAGTAAATGGGCTTATTTTGTCCAGCGATTTGAACTCTTGAAGCGGCAATTTCTGGAAATGTGCATTAATTGCAAAAAAGGCTGGTTATCGAAATTTCAGAACGGTGTTTAAATTTACTACAAGATCACTGCACTAGAAAGAATATTCATATTTACTAAACCGTGTGTCCCACTTGTTTTGGAAGCTAGCTGGGGCAATATAATGCCCAAATCTTCAATAAAACGTCCATAAAAGTTTATGGGACGGAATGCAGAATTAAAACAGGTCAACGTTTTGAATTTGCGTGCATTGGTCATATACCTATCCGTCGATGTCATTATTGTATTTTGCAAAATAAAAAACAACAACAACCAAACAAAACCACGGGACGGGGACGGGTGGCCATCTCATTTTTTTTCCCGTTCTGAGTTTGTCTGGGTCCTTTCGTAAACCTGTGCAGTAAATTGTTTATAATTACTTTAAATTCCTAGAGAAATGCAAGTGAAACACACTACTTATCTGGGTTGGAAAAAAAAAAGTTTATCGCACCTTCTTTTGGGGAGGCCGTTACAGATGATTCAATTTCATCTGAAAAGGAAAATGTGTCAACATTCTAACAAGGATCATCTTTTGCGCATTTAATGACTGGCACAAGAATACTCGACACCCAAATGCAGTCATGTTGACAAAAAAGTTGAAACGGCAATTTCGGGGCATTTTTCTTGCGGAGATTATGAACAGAGTCTTTCCTGGGGGTATTATTACCCACAGTAAAGGGAAATTAACGACATACATGTATTTTACAAGTGACGTGTGACAATGAGGAGTTAATCACTACGAACCATTTTTGAACCATCGGAGTCCAACAATTTTCATTAAATCTCGTAGATTCTCGTTAAATCTCGTAGAATCTCCAGGTTAAAACTACTGTTCTTACATTCACGATGCAAACCACTACTTTGACACATCTGTCCTTTTTGGAGATGAATTAGGTACCTGTCCGCCCCCATGCCTTCAAATGACCACACAATATATCATTAATAACCTCGATGATTACCATTCGGGTCAGATCTTGCCTTGAATACTGTCATTTAGCACCTACTCTAAATCCCAGTACGTGCCTGAATGAAAGACGGAGTCTGCCTCAGTAGGTCAGAAAGGCACCAAGGCAAAAGGGCGGCCATTATACAAGGGCTGCCGGCACGCCATGGCTAAGGACACGTTCGCTGCTAAAATGAGCGAAGACAAACGTCTTGATGTTTGCGATGAGGAATTGGATTTGGTAGATGAGGATGGCGAGCTGGAGAGATGCGGCTCGATGATGCGAGAGAAGGAAACATCCCAGGAGAATACTTGGGGTAGTTTGACCTCCTATCGAGTCGCATTGGGGGTAACTTGAACTATCACAGGTCAGCTCTAATGTCTGTACATAGCTAAGCTGATCGATGTACTTTATGATAGAGATCAAGACGTGCTTAAACAAGTCTACGGACTGAGTGAAATACTGAACCAAAAAGTCTACATCTGATTTAAGACGTTTATTTAATCGCATGTAATTGTTAAGATGACTTATCTGATCTAATGAACAAGGGAAAAGCTGGTTGTATTTCTGGAAGCTTTGAAGTTTCTCACGATGTACTATGATTTTTTTGTCAAGAATTTTCCTTCGCTTTGATTTCCTATTCCCTTACATAGAAAGATTTCGAAACCACTTTGTATACAATATAAAGGTTGCATACAAACGTAGTATACTTTTCCTCTTTTCTCCTAAAACCCAAATATAACTAGAACTAATATATCAGTTTTATTTCAAGACTATTGTGCACATTTTGTTCTATATTTATTCATTCTATATGTATTCTAGTTTTTTTCATGAATAAATGATTGTCCATTTTTAAAGATGTTAATATTTCTGTTATTATAGAACTGTTTATATTAACCGCAAAAACAGTATTGGGTCATTTCAACAAACCCGCCGAAAGTAAAATAATTTGCATATAAAAATTCTACAGATTATGATGACAAGTCAACTATATACCCACAACTTTGTAGTCCTGGTCTATTTTCTGGGTTATTTCACAAGGAAAAAAGATCAGGGTCTGCTTATTTCATGGATTATTACTGTTGTTTCCGTATGTGTGCATATTTATATTAGCTGAACCAAACCTATATGGGAAAAGTAATTTAATTACCATTACCAGTAGAAGTGTTAATACTACCAGTATAATGCAAACCACAATTTCCGACTGTAAATTAATTTGTTCTAATCTTTTTCCTCGTGTGTAGCATCGACGACGCCAGAACAAGATCTTGTCTGTTGCTGTGAACATAGACTTGCTCAAAGTCTCATCTTTAGTTTACACGTTATTGAAGTTTGAACGTCTTGGTACCAAACACTAACTATAGTCCGTCCGCGGACTCGTCATTTTTCCATTATCAATATGTATGACTGATTGATTGCTTCGAGGTCGCCGTCGGTATTTTTCCTCAAGTCCCATTTCTGTCTGGAATTTACATTTTCTGCTAATTAAGAAAACGATTTGATTGCATCACCTGATCATAGTCAGAAACTATGACCATTAGTAATTGTGCCTAAATACGATTTTCGTAGTCATATCTACGATCGATTGATATAGATACAATAGCAAAACCACAAATACATGTACATGTACAAAGAAAATCGGGGTTTCCCTTTTATTCTTCGCGCATTAATAACTGCAGTCAATATTTCCCCATTTAATAGATACATTTAAATTTCGAGTAATTCAAACATTTTGTCCATCGGTATCCTGAAACAACGGTAACTGTATTATTGTTTCAGGAAACGAGCATGACACAATGGAATACAGAATACAGTTTTCAAACCACAGGCCTAATAATTACTTGAGTTTACATCATTACTTAGGTTTCATGTGAGCTGACATGACTACTGTCGTACTATGGCCTAATATACCAGCAACCACAAAAGAGTTCAGGATCTAAATTACGACTCGGTATTTATTAACAAAAATATTACGGGTGTTTGCATGGATGGTTCTATTATTAACGCCGATCGGGCTTTCCATTGTTTCATTTTGTTGTAATTAATGATGTGGGTATCAATGTCTTGGACCCTATGTGGGCGAGACCTGTCGTAGAGTCGTCTCAGTTCTTCCAAGACAATGCGTCCAAGTTGAGGTGCATGTACCGGAACAGGGTACGCATTCAACCGGAAGACTGACTACGCGCGCGTCAACATCTTTTAATGACAGCTCCACATGTGCTCTTGAATTTTCTAGGCTACTTTTCCCGTCTTCAAGGAGACAGAGAGAGGGATAAAATAGAAGGAGAGGACGCAGTCGAGGATCAGTCATCGAGGCGAATCAGTGATAATGAAATAGCTTTCACCAGGCGTAGTTTAATGGACGGAGATCAGGTTGCTTGAGCAGGTGAAAGCGGAGAGGTCTCCCGGTCGAGTCAGCATCTGTTCTCCCCTCGCTGCAGCACAGCTTCCCCGGTACGTCTAATGACACCGCAGTCTCCGTAGTATCTATCGCCGGTGTCGTGTTGTTTTTTAGACGGGTGCTTCAATGTTTCCGGCTTAATGAAGTGGATGCGATGAACCACCACCAGGGATTAAATCGGCATCAGTGTGATATTGTTTGTCAGCATGGGTTGTCATCAACAGATTCGTACAGTGATGGTGTCATGGTGAATGTTGACCTGAATGAAATCTGGTGACTGTCACCCTCACACTTACTCGCGATCTCTCAGAGACATGCGCGATGCATGGAAGAAATCCCTTTGAACAAGAAATCGGTTCTTTGAAATGAATGAAGTTTTGGGTTCTAATTTTTTTTAACAAGGACAACTTTTGATATTTATAAAATTCTGACCAATGGTATTGGTTGACTTCCACAAACTCCAATCCATTTTCCGAGTTTGTGATTTGTCTAAACGTTGGAGATTTCTGTAAATTTCGTTTGCCAACAAATACTGAGCAACTCATTGTACATTGAAATTCACAATTATTTATTATTATTTCTGTCGCTTGAAAATCCAAAGCAAATGTTCGCTTCTTCGATTTTTCGCACTCAAAAAGTGATAAGACTAATTTAACACACAGACCTGGTAATTCTTCTGACAGGGATCCGTTTGGAAACCAATGTTATAAAGTGTCCATGTGTTTATGTATAAGAGCAATTCTGTAAATTCTCACTTTATGAGCTGCTGTTGGGAAAGTGAATGTGATACATCACTAATATGTGTCATCAAAATGAGTAGAAAACAATTACGTACTAACTAAGATACACCACCCCCTTAGCGACATTGTACATGTACATCATGTGGTCGGATATACGTTGGATTTTACGGAGTTGCCCGTGGGACGTATTCACGAGTCGGCCATTTTTGTTGAGTTCCCTGGATGTATTTCATTAATTGTTAACTGTTCAATGGGATAGCGCCAGACTTTTTATGCACAATGCAGCCTTATTTTACTGTAATTTTTTTTTTAAATATGGCTTAACATAAGGGAATGTTTAATTACAAATGTTACATTATTTATTGAAGCAGACTGGAATTAATTATTCATTAAGTTGCTTTAATTTCTCTTCGCAAGTTCCAAAAATTAAGATTTTACCTAACTTTCAATTCAATATGGCCGACTCGTAAATAAGGCCCATAAGCGAAATGCATACTATGTTGCAGCAGAATTTAAATGCATCAGTATGCATAAGTAGCCTACAGGGAAAGGTTTGTTTATCATTGCATGCCGTCATTTATGTTAAAAACATGCGTCCTGGCATACCGATGATATCTATATGCAAATGACTGATCGACACTTAGGGAAACATGAACTATTGACACGACAAATTGTTCTACCACGCACGAACTTAATAGCTCCAAACACGTATACCTTGGCCGTGCAGGTACGAAGTGACATAATCGATGAAAATGACCATGGTCGCCAATCATGTACAAACACAGCTGACGCTCCCTGGGAAATAAATGTGTTATTGACGTTCACTTTAATGATCTGTTGTTAGCCTAAACGAATAGTCGAATGTTTGGGGTATTAGACTTCTTTCAGTCTGCCAATAATTTAAGCAATATACATATATTATGATACTTATGAAATATAGATAACGGCTGTTACTAGTATAACTCCAGAATGACAAAACCTCGCTCTGTTCTTTTTCCTTCATGGTTAAAAATCCAATGTTATTATTCTAATGATAGACGTATAGGCCCTACGAAATATGTCACTCTGGTTTATCGATTATGCATTTTGGAGAACAGGCATGGTAACGGGAGACTTTGCTCGATCTTATTTCTCGAATGACCATGTTTCCATCTTACAATGGCGTTGAGGGCGTTGATTATGAAAAATGTGGCAATATTTAACCGTCGATCGTACGAATTCGTATGATATGAATATGCATTTCGAAAGCCGACTGTATAATGATCCCTTCTCAAAAATATGTCAGTAGAGGGCGCGCTGGTCAGTTGTAAGATTCACCAAGCATTATTAATCAATGTCCGAATTCCGACTCGATCTGATCTGATGGGTCGAATTTAATCCGGTCCAATAAGATTTGATCCGATCCAGAGAGAATACATCCGATCAAATTATGTTCATCAGAAGCACTATCGCATAAAATCTAAAATTAACGATTGAAATCTTCTCACGCTCACAAAGGGTGTTCCTAACTAACATGCTGCTAAGTACCGCGTCTGTGCCCCGTGCGGGATATCCTATCAGCATTTTCCACAGTATTCTACGGATGCAATTGAAGATGAATCGCCAGAGTTTGCACGTAGATGAACCTACGTGCAAAACCGCACACATCACTCCCAAAAGCAGGCAAAGAAACCCCTCCTGGTATGCCGTGATTCTTACCGCTGATAATAGTACATGTAAACCAGCGACCAATTATGCCCTCACTGCGTGCTATGGAGATTATCACCCTCCCCCTCGCAAAACGTCAGCTGTGACGGCTTGTATACTAAATGCATCAACCAATCAGAGAACGACTGTATCAGTTTATGGTGCCGCCCACATTGACCATAACAGTGAGAAGGCGCTTCTACCAATGATAGTTCAACTAAGACCTTTGGAGGATAGACCAAGGGAAATACAACATGCACCCTGCAACATGGATGTGAGACGATCCTGCTTGTACTGCGCACCCTTAGGTAATAGACCTGAGACCTAATGACGTAATGGCTTTGTTTACATATGCGCTTTCCTATGGGAGCGAAGTCGGGACGCCAGACAAAGTAGGGAATGTCTATTATGATGTAAGCGCACATGTAAACAAAGCGTGACGTCATTAATTCTCAGGCCTATTATTCTCGTCCCTTCGTCAAACGGCTCGTCCAAAGCTTCCAAATGTTAACAACATCAGTGACTTCCTATAACTTACGCCTTATTATACATGCCACACGAGCAGAAATTATTAAATAATTTTTCAAGGCCTTTTCTTTGCACGCTACGCTACGTGCAGTTACGCCAAGTACAGAAGCAGACTTGGCGTTCACGTGATGTTCGCTGGCTTGTCTACCACGTGGTTTGTGTTCTATATTTCTCAGTCCTCTCAATAGTCTTTGAAGCTCCTGACTAGCTTAAATTAAATTTAACAGCACCGATCGATATATCTCTAAAAGATGGGTCTAGAACCTAGGAGACCACGAATTAAAGACGATAAAGTTGAACTTTCTTCGTTAACTGATAAAAAAATGATTGATATCAACTCTTCAACGTGTTCTCATAGTGGCTGCTGCAAGAGCATTCACTCTCCTAAAGATTTAATGTCTAGAAAGTACTTTGACTATTGTAATACTTTCGGTAGAAACGGCACGAAACCTGTGAGCCTTTTGGCCAAACCAATTGTTTCAAGTAGGTACTGTGAACGACCTGGAATTTATATCATTTTGGCAGTTATATCTAAGAATTAGTCAACAACACAAATGAACCTAATCCCAAACAATACGGATATATGCCGCGTCGACCTTTCCTTACTGCCAGCCGATATCGTATCTGCATCTTCATTGCCCGTGCGACACCCGAAATAGATTGCCGTCCCCGAAGCGCGTACGTGAAATAACCGGAAGCTCCGTTTTAGGACCTCGCACATCCCATCACCTCACCCTCTCCAAAATCTCCATGTCCCCCTACCTATCTCTGTAGGCCATTCATGTCGACCTAAAAGAACTATTAGAAGCACCACTTATTAAAGGGAATATACATCATTTGCTTTTGCTGTAATTTTCAGAAATGGATGGAATTTGGGGGTTGGAAATATATAGCAAATATAGTTACACTGACTTTTTGAGGTTTTGGGTTCGAATATGCTATAAAAACCAAGAAAAACAATCATTTTCCTGTAGTCTGGTTCCCTGACTCCATATAAGAAGAAACAGAGCAGTTTACATACATTGGGGAATTGCAAGGTCAGGGAACCAGTCTAGCTGGCTCGTACCCGTTCAACTTAGGTTTGTAATCGATTGCAAACAAGTGCGATGGTCAATTAGGGCCAGTATTTGAAAAAAAAGCCAGTGTTTTCCAACGCTGATCGGCCGATCAGCGTTGGAAATTGATACAAAAATACCACTTTTCTTGAAAATGACAGTATACCAGGTGCCATGATTTTACAGGATGCTTTACACTATCATTCACTAACAGTCCAGCAAGGTATTTCAAAATTATTTGGTAGTTTTATTTTTTGATGTTTGCAAATGTTGTATTTTCCCTTTAAATAGAAAGCTGCCGTAATTCGGCCGCGTTTTATTAAAGCTCTAATTTCACGCCGAGATATCGCGCTGCTATTTACTGCGCTATTCAGGACCCACAAACTAATGACTGTTCACTCTACGTGGAGGGGGGGGGGGGGCTGCCCATCTTGAGGGAGAAGGCAACCGGAAGCTGTTATTTCCGAGTTCGCCAAACGCAAACTGCGCCGACGCTGTTTAGGAGTACGCTCGAAGGGACATGGATAGAACGCGGGGGAAAAGTGGGAGAGATTTCGTTAAAAGGAGCTATTTGTGGCCGTCTGGATTCACAGATCTACCCAGAGGATTACCCCGAAGGGAACGACCATTGACGAAAATCTCTTACGATATTAGACTCAGTGACGTCAGTGCTTGAGCGATTCATTGGCGATGAAGAGGATTTCCCGAACTAAAGAGCTTCGGCATATCGATTTTTTGGAGGGACTGGTTACGATCAGCTATAAAATCTCTACGGGAAAACACAAGGCCAGGGCGCGGGAGGGGGTGTTCTGCATTAATTTTTGAGTCGGCCTACATGTTCAGGAATTGTAAGTATTAAAATGAGACAAGACGTATAAAAAATCAATACCAGAGATCACTTTCAGAGATGAAGGTGTCGGCATAATGTGCATGGATCAACGGTTGATACAGTAAAATGGGTGTGCATACAGTGAAAACCTTCTTGTCAGGATCATTTATGTCAACATCATGTCAGCATGATTAATTCTGGTGACACATGATTCGTCGCGCAAAGACAAGGAGTCCCAAAAAGTCCTTTGCACACCCAAAAGGCCATTCAATTGACCGTTTGCGCAGAGCGCCCTCAAGATGGACAGATTTTAACATTACCAGTGAACTTCCAAGTAAACTACAAAGCGTCCACTTATCATAGAAATAAAGATCTGTTCCCAGTGGTGGCGCTCCTATAAGGGATCTATTTTCGGGATTTGCTTTTGTCATTTTTGTCACCAACCCTCGCCTTAATTTTTAACATCGCAAATAAATTTACACACACTCCAAAACTGTAGAGGGCGCTATTGACAGAAAGCAGAGCTTTCTGAATATGCTGCCAAACCACGGCCGAAAATTTATGGACAAAAAATGGATGCTATGCACGAGTTCATTTTAATGGGTATATATGTTGTGCATTATTTTTCTTGCAGTGTCATCTTCCTAAACATCGAGAACGCCCTCTCAATGGGATCAATAAAGCAAGTTGAAAATGGCTTGCTTCGCTCGTACCCCCCCGCCCCGGCAAAGAGGACGCTGGGATACGCTGATGAGCTTCACAGAATCTTGTAAAGGAAGTGACCTATGACCTATGCATAAAGCATCTGGCTGCAGCTGTTTAAGACCGCAGTTTGGCAGTGCGCGCAAATGCTATCCGAAAACTTTCCATAGAAATGCTCACATTCCATACCGGATGTGATTTCTGTTTTATTGCGGACCATGTGGACAACATTTTGAGCGTTGCATAATACAATCCGACCGTTCGTGATTCGAAACGGAGCCTGAGCAAGTGACGGGAATTAATATGTAAATTTACAACACAGATAAGTTTTACAGAATTTCCTACATTATTACGCTTTTCAACGAAAAAAAATAACCTCTAAACTGGAATAAAAGAGTAATGAATCAGTCTTAACGGCCGTTTCAAACCTTGCAGAGTCAAGACCGTGATGATGCGCAGGTCACAGGTCACGCAAAATCTATCCAATCAGAGCGCGAATTCATCGAGTATCGAGTATCCCAGCGTCCTGTTTGCAGGGCGGGGGGGGGGGGGGGGGGGGACGAGCGAAAATGGCTTGCGTGCTTCGCTCGCCCACACCAAGACCTCGACCGTGAGCAATCGGACGATCTAAAAGCGCCCTCATTCGACAAATGTGTGTGCAACGACTGTAAGGTCAACGCTTACAGGTACACAGATCCAGTCGGTGTTGTGCAACTAATGGAGTAAAATGGGTAAATATTTTGCCAGAACAGGACTTAAATCACATTAAAGAGAAAGAGAGGAAAAAACAGGGGGAGTCTATACTGAACTCTAGTAACGAGTCTGTAATATTTAACTGCGTGATGGATGTGCTGTAGAGCGGATCGAGATTTCATCAATCGGCGTTCGCTAAGGCAATATAGGCCCATTAAACGATCTCACTATTGTCAACTATGAAATAACGCGTACAGTCCACATGAAAGTTATTGTGATAATAACACTCTATAGAGTGTATCTTCAAAGCGCCGACATTTCAGCAAAAAACGAGAAAGATCCTCAGCTAAAAAGAGTGTGTTGAATAGTACGGTTTCAGGCCAATTGTGTACACCATCCCAAACCCAAATAGGGCATACTCACCCTTCCAATCCCTTTGGAAAAAAAATAACCCTAGCTGCAAAGATAATTTGCAAAATCATCTCAAATGACTATGATGCGCACGAATAATATAATGCGCAATGCGCATGCGTCAGTTGTTAACGAAATATGCTTCTCTGAATTAAATTCCTTTTATAAACAAAAATCCTCCAGGGCCATCGAATCAGAGGGGGAAATGAAACTTATTTCATCGATAAGTATAGGACTTGAGCAAACACAGTGCAAGAAAATTTACTCACGTGATGCGTTTCACGCATGCGTATAAAATGACTTTACTAGCCTGCAGAAGAAAAATGTGCTTCCTGCCGCATCAGGGAAGCAGCAACGACATCCGGTCTTGGAACATGACTAGAGGGATGCAGACCTGTAATAGGCCCAAAACTGCATACGCTGGCCAAATCACGATTTGCATCATGCCCTCAAATTCTTCGGTATTAGAGCATATTAAGGGCTAAAAAAAAAAAAAAAAAAAAAAAAAGGAAGGGTGCAGAGCACCTAGTAGTTGCCGCGCGTGCAGAGGACTGCGAACTGGTATTTCTGTATTTCTGTGCAATTTGGATGAAATTAGGCCCTAAAATGGCTCTTTTTTTGCATTGAAGCGTATGCGTCCATTTTCAAAATGGTAATGGGCTTCAGGACTGCTTTTAGGGGTGATCATCTTTGGATGGAATTTTCTTCCAAAAGTCATTTGTTAACCTCTAAAAAAAATGAACGGAAATGAAAGATGATGAAAATAAGCTTTAAGTGTTTAGATGTGTATTTCAAACACCTTGAAGGGTCGTTGTGTATTACTGGGATCTATGGCAGTCTATTTACTGGTCTGCAACCCTAGGTGGTTGGTAGATCAGAGGCCACACCATGGGCCACACCGATATTAATAGCGCCCTCTTCAGACCAGTGGGTGAGAGTGAATCACACAGACCAGCGACATTTGAAAATCAGACTCCTGTGCAGTGGCGTATGGGGGGAATATTGTTGACAAATATTATTGTTCAGGAATTATTTCAATATGGTTAGAGAGTTCTTGACATCAATCGCCAAAAAAGACAACCCGCTCAAAACCGATATAATGCGCCGTGAAAATGGACATAATAATGCATAATAATGGTCAGTCTGGAAGAGGGTCTCCATTTGGCAGATGGGCGAGACAATCTACCATTTTTTTTCAAATTTACTATGTTTTTTTCTGTCTAAACCATTTTTGCAGAATACTGCCAGAAATCCGCCAAAAAATCCATCCTGTCCAATTTTCTGTCAAACTCGTTTTTTAACAAAAAAAATCTGCCAAAGTTAGCCGACAATCGGCTGAAACAGTTACCGTGGTGCCCTCATTCTACATATTTGCGTATACGACTGGAAGGTCATCGCACTTTAGGTAGGCCTACACAGATCCAGTCGGTGTTGTGCAAAATATCGTAATTTAAATATTTTGCCAGAACGGGACTTAAATCACATTAAAGAGAATGAGAGGAAAAACAAGGAGGCCGGGGGGGGGGTCTAAACTGTTGCGTGATGGAGTGTGCTATAGAGCGGATCGAGATTTCAATATTGGCCCACTATAAAACGATCTCTATTGTCAACTATGAAATAACGCGTACAGTCAACGTGAAAGTTATTGTGATAATAGTACTCTAGTAGGAGTGTATCTTCAAAGCGCCGACATTGAAGGGAGCGCCTTTTTTTTCTGCGAAAAGCGAGAAAGGTCCTCAGCTAAAAAGAGTGTGTTGAATGCGTACAGTTTTTTCGATCAGGCCAATTGTGTACACCATCCCAAACACCAAATGCTCACCCTTCCAATCCCTTTGGAAAAACAAATATCCATAGCGAAATTTTGCATAAAAAGCACAAAAATCTCAAACGTTGATTATTGAGAATCCTTCGGTGTTATAAGTGGACTGTCTCACGTACGTTAAAGATTTCTCCCATCTCCAGTATAGGGTATAAATGAAAAGAGGACTACTAATCGGATTTTTAGGCCATTTAATATCGATTTTTAGGTTTTTATCTCTCAAGATTGAAAACAAATCGGTTGGGAGGGGAATTGGTATTTTATATTTTATAAATTCCTGCGGCAAAGCTGTTGTACAGTTCATTCACGGAAAATGTCCGTGGGACATTAATCCCAAACCATGGCTTGAAAACCTTCACTCCACATGTAGTCTGGGCGATTACGAAAGGCATAATGCAGGGTTCAAAGAAACAACGCAACAATTGGCCTACCCTTGCCATACATGTATGTCAACTTAACTTTGAACTTTAAAACTTTACGACCATGAGTTATGATGAGTACTATCACGAGCTCACTGTATGGTGCCTACAGCGTTGTCGTATCGATCAATACCACATCATCGCCTCGCTGAATGTCGTGCACAATTTTTGCCTGCGAATCAGTGCGACTGTGCCTGTGATTTTTCGTGAGAAACTTGTCTGGAAAATATACTTTTTTTGAGAAAAAAGACACACTTTCAGAAAAAAAAATATAAAATGTAAAATAAATCGGGGCGGGAGTGAAAATCGAGGCGGGAGGTGATGAAAACCTGAAAATATATATTGAATGGCCTTTTCAACTTCGGCGGATGATAGTTTTCAACATCAAGCAATAATGTACACGGGTGAATAACAACAGGGGGGTTGTTTAGTAATTTCTTGCGATTTTAAGGTATTTTGGGCAAATGTAGTCACCCACGGTAATAACCTTCCCGATGTCTCAACACTGACATAACTAGTAGCATAAAGTAGCATAATGTGGTGAAAGTATAACAATTGGACAATATCGTCGTGTCGGTGCAATAATTAGGTAGTATTTGTTTAAACTCGGATTTCACTCATCTCGAATAATTCCCATGTGAAACTTTTGTGGCGCCATGTAAATTTGTCTTTGATATGAAACATGTAGAATATAGATATCTGAGTTTATACGACCTTGTTTCAGTGATACGACGACATTGTCCACTCAACGAACCTTAGACAACCTTGAACTGCACGTAGCCCGAGGGGTGTAAATCAGCTAGGACCTACATCAACCACTCTTCAGCGTTTGGGTGATCGTACTTAAAAGTCCAAGGTGGAACAAAATAACAGAAATGTTACTTACGTGGTTCACAGGGGTCCTGCGAGGTGATGGCTCGGCATCCCTAGAAAAACCCTGTCCCGTGTGCGAGGCGAACGCGATTTAAACGGTGTAGTGGCAGTGCGGGCTGGGGGCCTAATAATAACGCTGGGGGAGACAACACACCCCCATAGCCAGCTGAAGATTGACGCTCATCTCGTCAAGGCCGGTAACCGATTTAGGCATTTATCGATATCAATCAGGCATAACAGCAGACAATAAAAAGATGAAGGAGTCCCCAACAAAATCGGTTTTGGGCAGAAAATCCTCTCGTTACTCTGCAGAGTTAATCAGCCTCCTTCAATCATACGGTGGTCTGATTTTATGCCTGTACGGATCTGAAGGCCTGCATGTCTACGCATACGACTTGAAACTGCTGACTATGTATTGTGACGTGTGCCTGAGCTGTGTGCTCGCATTTAAAGGTTAAAAAAAATACTGTTCATGCATACTAGGTGTTCTTTAGGGTGACACAGTTCCCGCATGGGACACAAACGCTGTATTATTCGGTAAACCTTTTCAATGTAGACCTACATTGTGTCTGTTAAAACGATTACAATGCCAAGGTTTGTATGGCTCCCTATTGCACTTGCATGGAAGATTCTTTATCTAATTTGTATTCTTGTGAAGCGACCCTTTGTACGACAGTAACTTTTCTGTTGCATATTTTGTTGTGATTTTCACCACGAAGTCCACATGCACAATAATTTAAAACTTGTTCTGTATTAAACATGTCAATTTAAAATGATGGCGGTATAGTCAAGGCTTAAAGGGTCCAAGGGATACATTTTTCTTAGGAACTCATTTTGTGCAATTTTCTACTCCTCTTAAAATGTATGAAAACTATTTGACATCCCTTTTTGGTTAATTTTATTGAAAACTTTAAATTTTCCATTTTGTTCTGGACAACTGAGGGCGCTGTTGTTGTGATGTCATTTCAGGAAGACACTGTTCAGTTTAGGGGGTTTCGGTTCAAATTATGAACCCAAATTTTCCTCATTGAAAACATTTGTGAGAAAGGGTTGCTCATTGGCTTACTATCATGTACTTTATACACGACTCGAATCACCTAAGAAAAGAAAATTGATGACGGCAAAATATCCAAAATTCTAGCGACTTTTTGTGCTGAATGACAGCATAGTTTTGCTCATGGATTTGCAAATTACATTAGCATAACAACCAAAAATGCACCAAAATACCCTTCAAAATGGCAAAACAAAAATTGAAAATAAGGTTTAATGGGACAGAAAAAGTTGCATTTGTAAGGTTTAAAGTAAAAAAATAAATTACATTGCATGGGCCATTTAACAGTGACCAACATTTGTTGGCGCCCGTAAGTTTTGTTCAAGTGACTGATGGCGGATCGCTTTGCCCCCTATCCTTCTCACCAATCTTAATACATTTGTAACTTTTATCACTTAAAACATATTAAACTTTGATGGGGAAAGCTGAGGTGGGGAGAAATCATTTTATGAAAGGGTCAAATTGCACCTTCAGTTTCTTTCCACCAATGCAATATTTCAAAAAATTCTGTATTCTTAATTCTTAGTATAGATCGATTGCATTCAACAGCCATCTTCGAGGTGTGTAATATCAACGAATGTACCGTAACAGGTCTACTCATGCGTGTTCATGTTGAACAAATCACAAAATCAAAATCGTGATCGATTTTGGATTAAAAACTATGGCGTAGTCCTCTTACTGCAGCTGTGAGGGAACTCAATTTTTTTCGACTTGAGATCCTCACTTTGATGATCAAAGCCATGGTATATTCACTATCAATCATCTAAAGCGTCTGCATATCTTGATTTCTGTACACTGATGGGCCTGGTAATCTTAGTCAACCAGTGGGTGTGGATTTGTGTTTGCTCGGAATTCCATGGTAGCGGTGCAGAAGTTCCCAAGAATTTGATTCATCTTCTTGTGCTTATCAAGGACCGGCTGACGGTAAATACGGTCCAAGACTAGTACAATGGCGGATTTCTATCGGCGTTCTAGATCCACCCGGGCTTATAACAATAATGGAGTCTTATATAGTGCACGTATCTATACCAACAATTAGGTACTCAAGGCGCTGGAAACTATGTCTTTTATTAAAGAAAGGTAAATAAAGAGGTCACTGTCACAATTCAAACCAAAATAAGTCGGTGCGATTTTGATTTTTACAGAGTCCTTCCATATAATAAGACGACAGAAATAAATAAACGACTCGTAAATAAACAGAAAGTTTATGTAAGACGAAGTCAATGTGGCATGCTAATGAGTTTTAGGTAACAGATTTGGACAACTACAAAAGTCTACCTTCGGAAGTAAGTTGAAGAATTCAATCAATGGGTTTAGATTTAACTTTTAAATTTCATTTTGCATTCATAGAATCAGCAAATGCAATTGATAGAGACATTATTTTCTAATATACATAAATGATTTAAGATAAATGAAACTTGAATTTCAATAGAAGGTGTTGTGAATGTCTACGTGGAAAATGATTCATTCACCACTTGGTAGCATTTCAACAAAATAAATAAAATCCCTCTCAAACAACCCAGTTATTTAAACAAAACAATCTCCCTTGATGCACCCAACTTCTCTGTACATAAATGTCAAATAAACAAATATTTTCCCACTTTAGAAATTTATGGAAATAATATCAGAAAAGCTGATTTGAACTATAAGCTCCAGAAAGTCACCACACTCGTGTGTAGGTTTAAATTTGTTTAATGTTTTCTGACTCCAATATTTTTTTAATTAAGAAACCCAAAGCCAAATAAGAACATGGGGCTAAAGAAAAAAAAACCTACAAAAACAAACATAGTCAAATTAAAAGAATGAATTTCCGGTTTAGGTATATACATACAGCTTTCAGTAAGAATTAAGACAGCAAAGAAAGCACAGGAAATGATGTAGCTACATTGTTCTGAGACAATGGAATACAAAACTACAAGACAAAGGGAACTGAAGATTAAAGGAAATGCAGTAGGAAATCAATCAAGGCTGTGGACAGTGAGTTTGGTTTCAGCCAAGAGGACCACTTTTCAGAGGCTTTGAGGGTGATGCCTCTCCTTTTATGTAAGACACATCTCTAGTCTGGGGAGAACAGTCATGTGGTTGCTAAGGCAAAGCATCTGGTGTTGTTAGGCAAAGCTAATCCGATTACGTACTAAGACGCTATAATAGAGCAGTGAAATCCATGTACCCCCAAAAAACATGGCCTTTTGAACATTGTGTTTCTCATAAAATATACTCAGTATGATTGAAATATTAACTTATACGGAAACCGACATTCTAAACTTCATGTCAGTGAAAAAAATGTCGGTCATCGATGCCAAAACGT
The DNA here is from genome assembly GCF_015706575.1 of Patiria miniata. Taxonomy (NCBI): domain Eukaryota; kingdom Metazoa; phylum Echinodermata; class Asteroidea; order Valvatida; family Asterinidae; genus Patiria; species Patiria miniata. The sequence continues at coordinate 44,224,344 of NW_024037069.1, read as the reverse complement.
AAATACTGGTTAATGGTAAAGCTGACCTTCAAGTCTTAAGAAATTGTTCGAAAATTTCCCCAAATTTATGTATTAATGTAGGCGCTACGGTTGACCGAGTATGGTTGATTAGCATACTCTTTAGCGTCAAGCGGCGTGTTTTGGCGTGGGTCTCGGTATCGACTAATGGAAGCCGGCAAAAGGGGTGATATTTATCAATTAATAACTCGTGAAGGAGGCTTTTCTCCAAATTAATACTGCATACCATAATGAATAGCAACCTTATTAATATTTGTGAGTCTTGAACAGATTGACAGCTATTGCAAACGTAGTGTTCCAACTTTCAAAAGTGCACATAGCCAGGCCTATTTTTCCAATTTCAACAAAAAGTAATGAACACATCACAACGAGTTTTAGCACATACTTGGATCATTATGAGGAAAGTAAACCCTGAAAGTTGCATGAAGATACGGTCTTCCAAACGGGAGAAATTAATTTTCAAAGATTTCGACCGCCAACGTGAACATGTGTGTGCACATGTAGTATCATTCAAAATGAAGTGTTACGTAACCTTTAGAAATCGCCCTTCGCAACCACATGACTGAGAAAGGCTATGATTTTGGTTTCCTTCGACAAACTCACTAAAATCAGGTCTCTTTATCTCACAAACTATTTTAAACTACAATGTTCAACATAAACAAAAACGAATAAAGAAATGTACTTGAGATGACGAAAACCCTCAAATTCAATTAAACCTGAATTCTGAATTACAACTGTAAAATGTATTACATTGAATGTCACGTATTATAATTACAGAGAAAAATCTTAAGGATCGAATATCAAATAAATAAGGCAGTAGAAGTCAAAACAACCGACAATATGAATTAATTTAGTAACAGGCACCTGCAGGTACACAATTCCTATTTGTGTAATTGATTGAATCTTGCTTACACAGTGTGCAAAATGGTAACGCCATACGTGAGGACAACAGCCACAAGTGTGGCCACAGAATTTACTTCTAGATATATGAGACAAGTTTGCCTAAAGCCGAGATACAATATTGGATATTTTCACGTTATTAAGTGCACTTGCTTTGGTATCACGGTTTTGCATAGGCCCACATTCTAACTGAAACAAAATCAGTTTAACAGTTGGACTTTATTAAGTGGTGAAGAAAAACAAATTCAGTTTGTGACTGTTTTCATAGTTACCCTAGCGGGCAAAATAGACCTTATGCGTAGCAGCCATCTTAGAGGGCAATGCCTTTGTATTGCTGGGATATGCATGACTAAACCTTTTATGCATTCAATGTGTCCTCTCAGATGGCTGTTACGCATAAGGTCTACAGAATTGTTACGTCATGTCTTGGATACTGTAATTTCATTGGTCTAAAGCGGCCACGTTGACTGTTTACTTCATATACACTGCTTTGCATACAAATTACCTCATATATGTATACACTACATTGCTTTTAACACATCTGATAAACACCACATTGCACATATTTGCATGCGTGTGAAGGGTGCGCGTGTTGGGCTTGCGTGCTCCCAACAGAGAACTGCAGCCTCTCAGTCTCAAGTCTGGCAGGGAAGCTCGAGTAATCAACATGTTACTGCAGTGATCTGATCTACATGTACATGTATTTCTTGACTTTCGAATTAAAAACCCCAGATGTTAAAACTGTCATCTTACTTTACAGCAGTCGACAATAACTGAATCATATATCACAAGGACCTCGTGCCAACTTATGGCAAGTTGTAGCAAGGTCACATGATATTGAGGTCACATGGTGTTCTCTGTCAAATTTTGCACTGGCTGGTCCGTGTTATATTAATAGTGGCTACTCATAATTCTATTAGAAAACAAACAAACACAATCATCCCTATTATACTATAAATTAAAAATACTTTTCTTTGAAAAAAACCCCCCATAAATCTAATCCAACTGGATAACTAAAAATATATGTAACTGAGGATATATATCGCCACACTTTTTAAAATCTTTTAATAAAGCTATTGTGGGTGAGGGGGCGCATATTTATGGTGTAAAGTGATATGGACACAGATATGAAACATCCTTGTGTAATTGAGGACAGGGTAAAATCAAGGGAGCAGTTGCCAAAAAAGTTAGTATGAACAAAAGATCCATGAAGAGGAACAAACGGAAATCCTTGATTAACACCATAAACAAACATGTGTGTGTATACACAAAAACAAATCGTGGACCTTGAACAATTGAGGACAATAGGGTCCACAATTGACCGAAGGTCCACTTTTGAGGTGTGTGTACAAAACATATGGGAGGTCTTCCTAAAAGTTGAGGTATAAACAAAAGAGGGACAATAGCAGTCCACGATTAAAGGTGTTTACAAAGACGTAGTGTGTGTGGGTAAGTGGGTGCGTTCATCCATCGATCATTTGATCAAACAAATAATTCCTCTATGAAGCCGGTGAGGCAGCAAGAGCGCTTTAAAATAATAAATACACAAATCCCTAACCCAAAATAATGACAAAACTTTGCCTTTCAAAAGATCAAATGAAACTGACTAAGCAGAAGACATTCTATGAGTGTTGATGGTGTGAAAAAGCCTAAATAAGCCAAAAAAGTGCAGATAATAATAATAAAAAAAAAAAATCAAGACTTGGAAAAGACAATATAATTCTGAATCAAATTAGGTTTTGCCCTTCACCGACCTATAAACACTGTATACTCAGTGTGTTACCTCCCGAGTGACAGTTGGAAAAAATTTGGAGCCAACCGATCCCATTAGCTCGGTGGTCGAGTGGTAAGACATCTGCACTACAAAGCAGGAGGTCGTGGGTTCGAGTCCCACCAGAGTGAGTTTTTCCAACTTTCACTCGGGAGGTAACACACTGAGTATACAGTGTTTATACGTCGGTGAAGGGCAAAACCTAATTTGATTTACATCACCCAGACGCAAAATTCCATCTTATGAATAAAATAATTCAGAGAGAAAAAAAGGCAACTGGTCAAGCAGTGCTGGAGTTGAACTATTGTCAAAGGCCCAATGAATAAGCTCAGTGGAACAGGAAACTTCAAAAGGGGGAGAAAATGGGTCAAAATTGGTCTGAACTTGAGTGCTGGTTGCAGCCCAGACCTCACCCTAGACTCTGGCATACAAATGCAGTCACTTCAAGCATAAGGAGTGATCCCACAAAATATCTGTGATAAGTTCTGAATAATTTAATTTGCAATAGGCCCAGTGCATCAGGTACGTGTACTAGTTGCACATTTGTGAACTACATCTATTTCCCCAGAATCTTGATGAAGTTATCAGTGGGCAAACAATGCTGATAAAGTTCATTGCCGAAAGATTTTACAAACATTTTCCAGATATTATGTAACTCCTCAGCCGAAGCCATTAGAATTTAAGTATAAGCTTGAGTCCATGGTCAAGTCTGGGCTGGAGCTAGGTCATAACAGAATAAAGGATTGTATCTAATTTTTCTTGAATATTTTACTCCTATAAAAATCAAGACTCCTTTCTGCCATTTACTGCATGCAGGGACTTGGACAAAGACTACAGCACTTCCATCAAACTAAAATGATGTGATTTTAATTTCTCCTGGCCACTTCTAAGCCAATATATATCAAGCTGTCAGAAAACAGCCTCTAAAATAATCTTGGGTCATGATTCTTGAGGATGGGTTACCGGTCTGGGAGACGGAGATCAGCCAAAGACAGCTCCACAATTCGGGCATCGCCTCTGCCTCATAGCGAGACAACACAAGATGCCCAGAGGGAAGAACAAGATAGCACAGCACACGCCAAGAAGGGTGAAGTCATCTTCCAAGATGCCAATGCGGCATGCCGGGCAGCCACCGACCACCACCACGTTGGTGGACGTCACTCGGATAGGCTGGGCCGGGATGTAGCCGGCTGGCGGGGCACCGGTGACCTGCTGGTAGCCTGGCGGTGCACCGGTTTGATAACCTGTAGAGCAATAATGAGAATAAGATTGCGACATACCACACATGTACACCGGGAACCATACATTGTAGTTATCATACAAAGGGTGAAATATACAGTCACAAGTCAGACAATTTCAGACCATTCCCAACATTAATCTGAACAAATAAAAGGATGTGCTCAATCACATTTTGGATTCTTGTTGCATTCTGCTTGTGACAACTCAAAATAGAGAGGGTCACTTTATTTTGACTGAACAATTTTTCTGGTATTACTCTCTGATGTATACCATCATTTATCACCATAACTGGCAGCATTTGCCTTGTGCATTGTTTAAATTGTTACGAAATAACTTGTCCACATTCCTAGCAACGATAACCAGCATGGTCAGAAAACGGTCTGCACATCATTATCCTAGTGACTATTGAAACAAATTCAACTTAATTTACATATTAACAGCACAGTACAGATGATTATGCATTCCATGTAAACACATCAGACTATAGTAAGGAATACTCACCATTAGATCGCATGGCAAATCGATACAATTTACAGGCTTTGACAACATTGCCTGCCCTCATATAAAGATATGGGGACAGGTCTTTGGCCTTCAAGTCCATGTAATTACCTTGATAACCCTGCACCCCTGGGTATGCCTGAGGGGCCGGCTGGGCCCCATACCCCTGTGGGGCAGGAGTGTAAGCTGGTGGCTGCTCTCCCTTGAAAGGGTCCGACATTCTAGGAATACTGGTCTTGCTTCTTTGGTAGTGAAAAAAGTGTTTTTATACACCTGAAATTCAAACAAATAGCTGTAAATATCAAATAGAAAATAAATAAAACTGCTACAAATGACTGGTAACTGACTACAGTGACCTGACATATACAAATCGAAAAAAAAACCACGGCTTTATTTTTCAATCCGGCCAAGGTTGAACCTATAGGCTATCACACTTAAAACTATAATAAAAGCAAACAAAGGCAATATTTTGAATGACACTCCAATGTTCATTGTAAATCATGTATGCTGTCTGAATAAACCTTCTCAACCACTTCATTTAATCCCGGGTGTAAATGACAAATGAACCAAAATATTTTATAGAGGGACGGGTATGTCGATATCGAGGAAATCTTTTTGAAGGGCATTGAAAAATTTACAACACTGCGTGCAACAAGCAGTAAAAAAAGTTCACATGATTTTCGGAGCATGATTACGCATACACGTGCATGTTTTGTGTTGCCGCGTTGTGTGTACCGTGAATGGAGCTGTATTTTACCCGTGTGTTACGGCGGGCTGTGTGGTCGCATTGCGGTGTGGGCCCAGAGTCAGATATATGTCGTACAATCGTGCGGCGCGGTGTTAGTGTTACAAGGGGAAAAAATCATAACTTTTCTGTAACGAGTGATAAAAAGCTGATTAAACATTTTGATGGATTCGAAAAATTTAGAGGTGTTAAAATAATAATAATATTTTGACACTAAACATTTCAGAATGTTTTCAATTTCATTGAATTTTTTTTATTTTAACTATTATATCTCCAGAATGCAAGCTCATATGAAACTAATTTAAACGTTAGTGATTTTGTCGTGTGATTCTCTTTCCAATTCATACCAAATTTTCCAGGGTTGTAAAAAAAATCAAAAAAGTGCTCGACTTCCTGGTGGTAGGCCTACATTTTCACAAATAAATAGGGGCCTATGTAGGATTTTTTGAAAAAAACTTCAATAATTTATATCAATATTTTATTCACATATACTGCCCAAAAAAGTAAGAAGAAAGTGACCTTATATGCCTCACATTGCACCACAGAGCGTCTAGAATGCAACATTTTTTGGGGCCCTTAAGCGGGCCCCGAACCCCACGCCGGATTTTTTATACGCCTCTTTTATATAGGCCTATATTTATTTATATATAAAATATATATATTATTTATATACGCCTCTTTTTTTCCATATTAATCATAACCAATAAATCATAATCATCTCAATGAAAGTCAGTCATTGCAAAATTGATGATAAGATATGAATCTGGGACTTGACAAACATTTCCCATTTTGTTAGGAAGTGCTTAGAAAATGTTCTTGACTCTCCATAGACTTTGTACACAACCGCTAAAGTGGCGTCAGGTTGCAACATTTTTCCCTACGTCATTCATTCATTGTCACTAGTTAGTTACTCAACATGCTCAAACTATTTAAATTGTAAGTTTTTTTGTAAATTTTATTTTGTCAGTAGGTCTTAGTCTTACAAAATAATAACCATTGATAACATGAACTTACCAGATAACTTCTCAGTCTATAAGTTTGATTGTCATTCTCTGTGGGAAATATGTTAATCGCAACTCAAAATCTATCAAAGTCTGAATCGAACAATGTCTTGAAAACGCCAAATATTATGACAGACTAACTCACTCACATGATGATGAACGTACGTCACGCGTGATGCGCCAGAATTAAGCAAACACACGAAATTATTTTACACAATTTACGCTGGTTTGTGATTACAAACAATCTCAACGTTAAGTGCAGTACGGTTACCAGTGAATACTTGTGACCTTCGACCTATTGTTCGCGAAGACTAGTCTTGATCAACAGTCGTTGTGATTCAATACAGTTTTGTCGTGGATTTGGGTCAAGTGGCGCTGGCATGGCGGAGACGAAGGTCGGGTAGGGCCGCGGCCTGGTCCACACCCAATTAAGCACGTCATTCAAATCGTGTGCACACGATTTGACAAAACACTCACAAAAATGCACAACAAAGTCTATTCGCGCTAGCGCAGCTGCGTAGGCCCGGTAAGCCTAAAACTTAATTATAACACCTCACCCACAGATTCTGTGTCTTGATTGGCCGAGAGCGAGTCACATGGTACTTTCTATTTTTGCTATATATCAGTGCACGGCCAAAAGTACTATACCCGCAGCAACCAAAGTACTTACTATACAGCAACCAAAGTACATTTCCCACCAATTTTGTATTGAAATTGAATTTTATTTTAATTGTGTTCAGAATTAAATAATTAAAGGGAATATACATCATTTGCTTTTGCTGTAATTTTCAGAAATGGATGGAATTGGGGGGTTGGAAATATAAAGCAAATATAGTTACACTAACTTTTTGGAGGTTTTGGGTTCGAAAATGCTATAAAAACCAAGAAAAACGATAATTTTCCTATAGTCTGGTTCCCTGACTCCATATAAGAAGAAACAGAGCAGTTTACATACTTTGGGGGAATTGTAAGGTCAGGGAACCAGTCTAGCTGGCTCGTACCCGTTTATAGGTTTGTAATCGATTGCAAACAAGTGCAATGGTCAATTGGGGCTAGTATTTGAAAAAAAGCCAGTTGTTTCCAACGCTGATCGGCCGATCAGCGTTGGAAATTGATACAAAAATACCACTTTTCTTGAAAATGACAGTATACCAGGTGCCATAATTTTACAGGATGCTTTAGGCTGTCATTTACCAACATCCTATTAAGGTATTTCGCAAAAACTTGGTAGTTTTATTTTTCGATGTTTGCAAATGTTGTATATTCCCTTTAAAAATATTAAAACCAAGCAGAATCTGTGGGTGAAGTGTTATAAAACAAATATTGAATGCTTTATCTCGTGGTACAAGTAAAACGTCACGCCTCCCTCGGTGATCCATGGAGCATTCTATTTTCCCTCGGCTTTGCCTCGGGAAAAATAGAATGTCCATGGATCACCGAGGGAGGCTAGTTTTACTACACCACTCGAAGCATTCAATATTTGTATATTATAACACCTCACCCACAGATTCTGTGTCATGATTGGCCGAGAGCGAGTCATATCATACTTTCTATTTTTGCTATCTTTGTGTGCACGGCCAAAAGTAGTAGGCCGAATGAAAAGTCACTTTTTCTCGTTCGTTGGCAATAGCGCCCTCATGCGGAGATTGAAGGCGAGAATAGAAAATACAGCAAACAAGGACGCCCATCCTGGCCTTGAAGCAAGACTAGTACAATTCGTGAACTTGTGGAAGTGCCAGTGACCAGGTGACAATGTGTGGAAATGGTAAGGCAAAGTTCTTGTGTGTTCCATTTATGACGGCAGTCTAAGTTTTGGAGGACTCCTGAGAAAGTCGTCTCATGAGAAAATGGTATATCGATTCTAACTGATGAGTCAGCGTACAAAGTTTTGGTGTAGAACCACAGCATGACAGCCATGAGTGACGTGCCCAAATTTCGGACTAACCAACATGCCAACATGACCAATGCTAACGAATATCGTAGCGTACACTAATTGACACTGCACTGCAGTTAGACCCGTGAACGTGGCTTGTAAACTACAACGCCACGTTCACGGGTCTACACTGCAGTTAGACCCGTGAACGTGGCTTGTAAACTACGCCACGTTCTTATGTCATTTCGAACCTGGCGAACGTGTCCTTCTGACTCCCTCCGTTACACACACTGGACGTTATTTTGCCCATGTAATAAGTACTCACATATGAAGCTGTCTTGAATTCTATTTGTACGTCAAAACTTGCATTTGACGAAAATTGAGGAACATTCTGGCCCCGGTTCATGACGTCCGTCCGCTACTGCGAGCTGCCATTTTCTCCCAACTGACGCATGCGCATTGCGTTTTATTTTCGTATGATTCGACGGCTGTTTACTGTCGCAGCTAAAACAGACATCGTTTTACTTTTAGACACGTTTCAAGTCCTTTCCTCTCTCACCGCACTGCACGCGGTCGCACGTGCGCCCGCGTGTACGTGTGTGTGCGCACACGTACTGTATGTACACGAGATGAGCCGAGCAGCCAATCGTCTGCGGGGTTTTTTTTTCGGGGTTGCGACATGAAACAGCCGTCAATCTGTCCAAGCGACTCAGACGCGTCCGGGGTTATTTGTCAGGGTCGGGTTAAAATCTAATTTCTACACGTTCGTATGGGTCTTTACTGATGGGCAAATTTCGTCGAAATTACACAACCGAAACAATCGGACGGGCAAATTTAGATTTCTAGGTGAGTACTCAACACCCATACGGAATTATGTATGTCGGATCGATTTCGCCAGGTTCGAAATGAAACAAGAACGTGGCGTTGTATACAACGCCACGTTCACGGGTCTACACTGCAGTCAGTGGCAGTGCCCCACAAAATTCGCGGTGCGCTGCCCGTTTATACATCAAAATATAATTCGCGAAACCAACTTTCTGGGCTCGTATCTTTTTGCATGCAACACGCACCAAGGGTCCTACTAAAGCGCGTCAACAAGCGTCAACAAGCGTCAACAAGCGTCAACAAGTTTTAGTAGTCGTAAAGTGCGCGTCAACAAATTTTGTATAGGCCTTTGAACAATAAAAACAGCTTTATAATGGTAGAAAAAGCAATAATGAACATCTTCTGCATATCAATTGAAGTTAAAATTACTTAAAAAGTGGATTTCCAGCGCGAAATCTACGACGAGTTTTTCGGTTTAGTATTGGCCGCCATCTTGTTTGAGATCTACATACTACGCATGCGTGGAGTGTACCATTCACGCATAGGGGTTTCTTTATACGCGATACGCTTAGCGATACCTCGTTTATTAAGAAATTAGGAAAACTATTTTTTTTTTTTCAATTATAAATTATGCAAAACTTGGTCACGGTACTTGGCTAATTATTTGAAAAATATGCCGACTGACACGGTTCACAATGTCTGCCAAAAAATCCCAATGCAAAAACCAAACGAGGTTTCGCAAAGCGTATAGTATAAAGAAACCCCTATGTGTGAATGGTACACTCCACGCATGCGTAGTATGTAGATCTCAAACAAGACGGCGGCCAATACTAAACCGAAAAACCCGTCGTAGATTTCGCGCTGGAAAACCACTTTTTAAGTAATTTTAACTTTAATTGATATGCAGAAGATGTTCATTATTGCTTTTTCTACCATATAAAGCTGTTTTTATTGTTCAAAAGCCTATAAAAAATTTGTTGACGCGCACTTAACGACTACTAAAACTTGTTGACGCTTGTTGACGCGCTTTAGTAGGACCGCGCACCAATGTCAATAAGGCTTTGTACTAATGACGTCACGTCAAGATTTGAGGCTTTGCATGGTGGAGATACTATACTAATGAATGAAAGGTTTGCGGAAACACCATGTGGGAATAATTTTTCAACCAAAAACTGAAAAAGAATGGTTCTGAAAAGAACCAGAGGTATAAATTCGACGTGCTCTGACCATCTTCAGGAGAGTGCCTAAACTTTAAGAAAGTAAACACTTAAAATAAATAGCAAAAGCGAAATCGCTGAAGGGTAAGGTTGTATCATGATCCTGTGTGTAGTCTCAGTAGAGGGATGACCTAGGGAATAGGAGACCCATTAGTCTTAGGTGATAGCAGAGGACCTAGGGTGTAGGAGACCCATCAGGTCTGGAGGAGTGGGAGCCAGATGTCGTTGAGATGAAATCCGATGTCTTGCGGAACTGTGTTGTGCTTGTGGATCTCGATGGCTTCTCGTGCAAATAAAAGTTAGTTTATCAAACCACAGACCAAGATTTTGCACTTTAAGTTATCCTTAAGTGATTAAAAAAACATTGATCCACACTGTTTTCAGAAGTAGGACACAATGGAAACTCTGTTGAATGATGATTTCCATTCGTGCGCGTCTGCGCGAATTGTGGTCACGTTACTTTCGTGGCAACCAATTTAACTCATCTGCAGACGACAACGTTCTCGGTGCTTTCATGGCTTTCGATATTGCTCAAATTTTGTTTTCATGTAGTTTTTTAGTAACGCTTACAACTTTAAAGTAAAAAAACTGTGTAGGGTTTTGTTTATTCAGTAAAAAATTAAAGTGGCCTTATATTTCAGCCTTAGCAAGGCCTTCTTCAGAGGCGCATGATTCAAATAGCGCGTTGACTTGCAAGATTGGTACCAGTGGGCGATAAGTTCAGTCTGACCATTTTTCTAAAGAGGGGAGATTATCTTCTTCTCAGCACAATGGTGATATCCTGATCATGTGCTATGGCATCGCGCACTGAAACGATAATATCTCCAGGAGGTTTTTGGAGGATTTTGCAGGAGTGAGGCAGGTACACATGAAAATGATTAGGCTTGAACTCCTTGGAAAATTAAATTAAACAACATATACCAAAAAGAGGGACCCAAGAAAGTTCCCAGCAAAAATATCTAGAAGGTATTGGGTTAATTAGTCAACTGGGAAACAAATTTGCATTATATGGAATTTCAAAAGAGAGTTTGGATTATTGACCTATGACGAATGATCAAATGTTTACTATGTAAACATTTTCTCCTCATTAGTACTGGTTTCAGATCAGTAAACATGTACCTCTTTCGTCTTTCAGCCATACTGATTTTTCAATTTGTCTTTATATCTGGTGTATCTCTACAGTGGTACAGAACTGAATATAATTATTAGTTCTAATCAGTGGACTCTGATCTTACTTGTCAATCGGTCAAGTGGATTTCTGTGTATCAATGTCCACTAATCTATTGATATAAAACAAGCAAAGGTCGAAATCAAAGAATTGTAAGTTTGTCATTGAAATTGTGCAAGTGGGAGGCAGTTTTAAGTTTCAGTTTTGGATTGGTCGGAAGCAGCTCACGCAAACGTGTGTTCACCGTCGATCGTGGACGTCCTATTGTCCCTCTTTTGTTTGTACTCGAACTTTTTAGGAAGACTGCCATATGTTTTGTACACGACCCCAATCGCGGACGTATGCTGGGAATCGTGGACGATATTGTTCTCTTTTGTTCTCTGGTATTTTTCGTCCATGGTTTGAAAAGATGACCATGTACATGTCTGCTTGAAACGTAGTCAGGCATTTCCTCTATGAACTCTTTCATGACAGGTCTGTCATCTTAAAGCAAATGTAGACGAGAAATGGTGCTATGAACTGAAATTTAAACTTGTTTCGTAACTTTACCTTTTGTATTGATGCTAAATGCGGTATACATGCTGACTGCAGTCTATTGCATCTGGCAGAATCTGAGTGTGTTCTGCATATCGCACTGTGTATGCGTGCTATTTCTACCTAACGCAGGTGTAATAGGATAACCACTGAAAAGTTTGTGTACTAGCGTGTGGGTTCCATCTTTACTGTGTGCCAAGTTTGCTTGAAGATTAAGTTGTTATCCCGCTTGTATTCATGGAACACGGAAAATGTAGTGCGCCTGTGTTCTGTACATGCCACTCAGCCTTCGGCCTTGTGACATATGGGACAAAGACGCACTACATTATTCCAAGTTCCACTCGCACTTGTGGAATAACTTACAGTATCCTAACTGGAGCATTAGAAGTATTCATGGTCTTAATTACCGGTTATTTTCATCTTTTACTGATCACATTCCATAGCGAGATGAATGCCAGACCAATCATCACAGGCCGGTCTAGTACCTAGCCTCCCCACATGGCATCCCAGAACTACCTCTGGGCGGTGGACAACTGCGGCCACGTCCACACCTTGTCCACTACCTCCCAGCTCTGGCAGCAGCGAAGCCTGGCTTCCGACGGTCACTTAGTGGAGTTTAAGAAAGTGACCGCTAGCAAGCACTGTGCTTGGGCCTTGGGGTGCGACCAGGAGCTATATGTGTACATGTACCCCAGTGATGTACCTATCAGATGTCTGGAGTACACATACGAGAATCAGGTATGCCACCTCCCATTTATTATCAAGAGTTCACGTTTATTCATAGTGGTGTGAACAGGTAGATTCCAAGTTAGCGTGTTGGGTATTACACCTGTTAATCCTCATGGAAAATGTTCCTTTTTCCATGTGCCCAGTTGTCTTGGTGTAAGATGTTCTTAGAGGGGTAATTTATATGCAACACAGTGATATGAGGTGATTTATGTATGCAACACAGTGATATGAGGTAATTTATATGCAACACAGTGATATGAGGTAATTTATATGCAACACAGTGATATGAGGTAATTTATATGCAACACAGTGATATGAGGTAATTTATATGCAACACAGTGATATGAGGTAATTTATATGCAACACAGTGATATGAGGTAATTTATATGCAACACAGTGATATGAGGTAATTTATATGCAACACAGTGATATGAGGTAATTTATATGCAACACAGTGATATGAGGTAATTTATATGCAACACAGTGATATGAGGTAATTTATATGCAACACAGTGATATGAGGTAATTTATATGCAACACAGTGATATGAGGTAATTTATATGCAACACAGTGATATGAGGTAATTTATATGCAGCACAGTGATATGAGGTAATTTATATGCAACACAGTGATATGAGGTAATTTATATGCAGCACAGTGATATGAGGTAATTTATATGCAACACAGTGATATGAGGTAATTTATATGCAACACAATGATATGAGGTAATTTATATGCAACACAGTGATATGAGGTAAATTATATGCAACACAGTGATATGAGGTAAATTATATGCAACACAGTGATATGAGGTGAATTATATGCAACACAGTGATATGAGGTAAATTATATGCAACACAGTGATATGAGGTGATTTATATATGCAACACAGTGATATGAGGTAATTTATATGCAACACAGTGATATGAGGTAATTTATATGCAACACAGTGATATGAGGTAAATTATATGCAACACAGTGATATGAGGTGATTTATATATGCAACACAGTGATATGAGGTAATTTATATGCAACACAGTGATATGAGGTGATTTATATGCAACACAGTGATATGAGGTAATTTATATGCAACACAGTGATATGAGGTAAATTATATGCAACACAGTGATATGAGGTAATTTATAAGCAACACAGTGATATGAGGTAAATTATATGCAACACAGTGATATGAAGTAAATTATATGCAACACAGTGATATGAGGTAATTTATATGCAGCGCAGTGTGCATTGTATATGGAGTAAATGGTTGTTAATCCCAATTATAAGAGGGAGTATTAAAGATTTTGACATACAAGGTGTACATGACCTACAGAAGGAAAGTTGAAATCTAGAAAAGGGTCGTCAGCCAGTCAAAGATTTTAGAGTAGGAGAGATGAAGCACCTACATTGTACCCTTACATCACTTCCTCATGTAGCTCCAGAATTTTGAGTACATGTAGTGATTGAAAGTTATGTTCTGATTGACAGAGATGGAACCCAGTGCATGGATTCTCCCAGAAGGGTCTCTTCCCAACGGACCGTGAATGCTGGACCGATGAGAAAGGAATCCGTCCGTTACCCAAACCCAAAGACACCAAGCTACCATCAAGCCACTGGGTGTGGGAGTATGAGTGGCACGTGGATGAGAGTATACGGGGCAAGAGGACAGGCAAAGGGGTAAGGATTACACCCCCTCTACTCCCAGTCAGTGGGTTGTGGGAGTATGGGTGGCATGTGGATGAGAGTACATGTATAAGGGGCAAGAGGACAGGCAAAGGGGTAAGGCTGACACCCCTCTACTCCCAGTCAGTGGGTTGTGGGAGTATGGGTGGCATGTGGATGAGAGTATAAGGGGCAAGAGGACAGGCAAAGGGGTAAGGCTGACACTCCTGTACTCCCAGTCAGTGGGTTGTGGGAGTATGGGTGGCACGTGGATGAGAGTATAAGGGGCAAGAGGACAGGCAAAGGGGTAAGGATTACACCCCCTCTACTCTCAGTCAGTGGGTTGTGGGAGAATGGGTGGCACGTGGATGAGAGTATACGGGGCAAGAGGACAGGCAAAGGGGTAAGGATTACACCCCCTCTACTCCCAGTCAGTGGGTTGTGGGGGAATGGGTGGCATGTGGATGAGAGTATACGGGGCAAGAGGACAGGCAAAGGGGTAAGGCTGACACTCCTGTACTCTCTGTCAGTGGGTTTTTGGAGTATGGGTGGCACGTGGATGAGAGTATAAGGGGCAAGAGGACAGGCAAAGGGGTAAGGCTGACACCCCTCTACTCTCAGTCAGTGGGTTGTGGGGGAATGGGTGGCATGTGGATGAGAGTATAAGGGGCAAGAGGACAGGCAAAGGGGTAAGGATTACACCCCCTCTACTCCCAGTCAGTGGGTTGTGGGGGAATGCGTGGGTGGCATGTGGATGAGAGTATAAGGGGCAAGAGGACAGGCAAAGGGGTAAGGCTGACACCCCCTCCACCCCCTTCCCCCGGTCACATTGGTTAGGAGTATGAGTGGGACATGGGTAACAGCATTAATAGGGCCAAAAAGGCTGTCGCCCCTGTTTACTTTCAGTGGACACAGAGCGTTCGTTTTATTGGAAATTGATGTCGGTGTGTATTTGACCCTGTATTGGTCTGTTGGATCCTGACTTTAAAGTTTGGACCCAGCAGTGGTCACAGATGAACTCATACATTGTGTAATAAGAAAGGAATTAATTTGTAGAAGAAATTATATGTAGGCCTACACATGTATATATACATGTAGGCGTACACGTACATGTTGATGCGCAGTACAATTTTGTCAATCCAATGGCAATCAGAGGTTGGATCATTTTTGGAGATAATTTTCTCAACTTCCATAACCAGATACTCAACAGGAAATGAAAATTACATGGCAGAGTGTGAAAGGCCGGATGTGGGATCAGATAAATTGTGGTCAGGTGCCGCCCAGTAAAGGAAGGGCACAGTAGACTTCATGAAAATAATGACAGCCTACACCCATGTGCATGTACATGTAGTCACTAATCTGCACACATAATTATGCTGGTACCGGTAGGCGAATTTCTTGCAGTCATTACCTGCTTACAGTGATCTCCTTTGAAGTGAGGGCCATGGTATACTTGCTCATATGTACATAATATAAAGACTGTGGTACAGAATGTACATCATATGCAAGATGTATTGTACATGAGCCAAAATCACACTGTGTTTGGGGAGACAGGTCATTCTCTGTACATAGCAGCACCTCGCCTGTGGAATCGGCTACCTTTTCACATCAAAACCTCAGAAACCATCCAGTCCTTCAAAACAGTTCTCAAAACTCACCTCATGTCGTTAGCTTTCAATTAATCCCTTGCATTTATGTTTATTTTGTTTTTCTGCTCTTCCGTTGCTTACCTTACCTTGTTTAGTTTGTTTATTAATTCATATTGATTTTGTTTACCTATTTTTGCTGCTGTTTTGCTTGTATACAATTATGTATAGCGCCTTGAGCACCTCACGGTGGATATGTTTGCGCTTTATAAATGTCCAATATTATTATATTATTATATTATTACATTTGAAGGAAAATTGGAATCAGGGACCATCAAGTTTTGCAATTTTTTTTTACAAAGTAAACTCAACATGATTTGATTTCGAGAGGGGGGGGGGGGTTCCAATTGCTGGGTGGTATTTTGTGGGGACTCTGATGACATATATAGGCCTTTTTTGTTGTTGAAAATAAACAAAGACCACACAACCCCAAACCACCCCCCGGCCCCCCCCCCCCCGGCCCCCCCCCCCCCACCAAAAAAAAAACGTGTTACAAGTTTCCAACATGTTCATCAGTGAACCGAGTTGTAATTGTGTTGTTTTGATTGCACCTGACTACTTTGTATGCACACAAGTACTGGTAGTTAACGTTTTTAGACTTTTCTGCTGGTACATACATGTATACCATATGTCACGTACATGTACAGTGGACAGTGTATTCATAATAAACATCCTTGCATATTTGTCATAGGCCTATTATCTTGTCAAATCTGACAGGATTTGTCCTTATAATAATAAACCTTCTCATTATGTAAATTTCAAATAGTTAAGTTGCACATATACATGTAGTTAAAGTACATTTCTTAGGGAAGTTGTGTACAGGTTGTATGTACATTTTCTAAGATTTTTGGTTCAATTTACCTGATTGACATGATGTATTGGAAATCTGAAAAGCATTATAGACAGGAATATCTGAGATTCTCAATTTGAGTCAACATGGTTGTCTAGTTTTTCCTTTAATAACAACAATAAGTCTTCATTTCCATGTCAAAACATTGTGCCTATGTAAATATTTTGGTATTGAGTTTGACGTTACACTTGGAGTGACTCATTGGATTATCGATGCAAATACTGTCAGCAAGGTAACTGGTAGGCCTTGGGTTGACAGTGAATGCCTGACCTTTTTTTACCCTAAAGAATAGGAGTCCGTGTGCATTTAGTTGTTTTAAGAAATTATGCAAACATTTGGAATTGTAAAGATTAAGCAACTTGTCAAAATTGTAACAAAAATGACAGGTATTTTGTACTCAACAGCTGGTGACTGTACATGTGATTGATGATGTTGATTAGGCGAGTACAAAAAACACAGTAGTTTCTCGTCCTGACGTTTTGAAAAAATAAAGGATGCTGCCTCTTTTTCTCTTTTTTTTCCTCTCAAGATGGTGGATTTTCAAGAGGTTGGATGAATTCGCCCAATTTCTTGACTCTTTTGCTGATACAAAATTTTGTCCAAAGGAGATGTCACCCTTTCTACATAACATACTTTGTAGCCACAGTTTTGTTGGAAACAAATAAAAAGACACATATGCCTATGTATACATGTTCTGACAAAGTATTTGCAAAAAAAAATATTGCAAATTCACGAATTAAACAAAAAAATAACAAATTAGGAGTCGGGCGGCAAAAATGAAGCTGTCGGGGATTGGCCTTACATGCAATTATATGTGAGGCTACTTGCTAGATAAACAGTAAGGGGTATTAATTGTGGTGACATGTTGTCTCCAACTTACTTAATCAAGTTTCTGTATCAACTCATCGCTCATTGGAGATGGAACTCATTTGTTTAGTGAATCCGTTCTTCAAGTTTCCCGAAACCTGGTGTTATCTTTGGAAGAACCTCACAATGAAATGAAAAATAAACTACATGGATCATTCTGGTCGCATTATGACAACATGCATATATTCCATATAATGTATACCTACAATTGTACATTGCAAATATATTATAAAAAGATAGATGTTAGCATGTGAATAGTGTACGAAACAGTGTTTACATTGTAACAGTGCATAAAGTCCAATCGCCTCATTTCTGTACACTGTTTAATGAATGGATATTGATACCCAAACATATTAAAAGAACACTACTTTAAAGAAAGTAGTAAAAGAAGTATATTTATATTCAACAGATAAAACGGAAAAACTTTATTCATGGTTTTGAGGAAAGGTATTCATGCAAATGTCATGTAGACCACCTCAGAAAGGAAACGGGTCCATTCAGTTACAGTGTACTTACAATTTAGAAGTGCCTAAAATAATTTCAGAAATTCAGTTGATACTTATAACGCATCAACATAGAAGATTGTCAGTGACTGTCCAGATTTGCTGAAAATCATGGAGAAATGTGCTACATGTATTTCTTAAGTCAAGATTTATCACCTACATGTATGTACATTGTACATTGTGATTGTTAAAAAAAAACACCCAACAAACAACCCAATGAACAAAAAAAGAATTCTTCAGCTAGTGCAACATGCATGCTTGTGATGTGTTCTTGGTAAAAAAGATCTGTTGGCACATGTTCATTTGTTGCACTTTGCACATGTGTTGGCAAAACTTTATGACTTAAAATTTTCTAAAATGTTTCTAAACATTGTATCTCTATTTTTTTTATTGTCAGGGTTGGCAATATGCAGTCAATTTTAATGCCAGGGAAAACTTCACACCAGAGAAGCATTGGAATTCTTGTGTCCGAAGGAGGAAATGGATCCGTTATAGGAAGTTCAAAGCAACAGGTGTATGGGCAGTGGTAAGCTTGGATCCAGACATAACATGGAATTGTTTCCAATTTTAGAATGTTACGTTTGTAGCTTGAATCCTCGATTCTGATTGGTTGAATCGTGGTGACAGCAGTGTGATATTATGCCTAATACATGTACCATATGGCACTCCATGTACCAGGGTATCATCGCAATATTCTAAGATGCGCGCTATTCCTACTGCGTGCACGTGTGATAGGTTAACCACTGAAAAGTTCATGTTCAGCTTGCGTATTCCATCTTGACTGTGCATTAAGTTTGCTTCAAGATCAATTCTTATCCCACTCGCGCTCGTGGAACACGGAAAATGTAGTGCGTCTTTTTCCCACACACAACTCGGTCGTCGGCCTCATGGCATACTTGTATGGGGCACAGACAAACTACATATCCCATGTTCCATCAGCGCTTGTCTTGCTCGTGGGATAACTAATAGTAACACGTACGTGAATGGAGGAAAAGTGAAAGGGGTTGATAGAAGCCTTCACTAAAAGTATGCAATCTGCAGAAACACTTGTATTTGTCACTGAAAAACAATTTAAGGTCCAACAAGATGAGACAATATTTCCTTGCTGGAACATTCCATTGTGTTTTCGTAGGAGCTGAGAAGATAAGGATTACAATTTTAAAATAATATAATAAAAAGTATAGGTTTTGAAGATGTGTCTTTTCTTGATCTTGTGCCCAGGTGCCCAGTCTGTTCCCTGATGCTTTGGAGGAACCCTTCCATGACATTGCTATTGGGGGAGGTGAGTTACCAGGACGACCTGAGGGATATCTATCTGTCTGGACCATCACAGCTCTTGGCAAGGTAACAATCCTTTATTGAAGACAACACTCAGTGTACAGTGTGTACAAAATGACAGTGATGAAGGGCAAACTCCAATATGTGACCTGTCATGTCACCACAAAATGGGCTTGAAGTTGGAAATTGCCATTTTGCAGTACAGTGTGGCAAAGCCAAACTTTAAAGGGATGGTCAATTCTTTTTGTTTTCAGGTGAACTTTGATCTGTAAGTTTTCTTTGACCGTTCTCACATTTTCTTGCTCTGTCAAACATCTTTAAAACCTACTTTATCCCATTTTATTAGTTGACTGTTCATGCACTGTAACAAAACTGCAGGATTTTTAAATGCCATTTTCTTCTGAATCAGTTTTACAACTTCATGTAAGTTGGTGGTCTATATACTGATTTCAGTATCCCTAACATTATAAACCATTGGAAAGCTCTTGCTCTGCAGAATCCAAATAAATTTATATCTCAATTCTTAAAAAGTCTGAATTTAAGCTCATTTTGTGATGATAGGTGACAAATTGGAGCTTGTTTGAAATTGGTTCTGAACTGACATAGAAGTGGGTACCACTACCAATCACTATATTGTACGATGGAAGTTTGCATCAGAAAGATGTCTCTAATATTATTGTTTTTTTACTTTCCCTTCATTGACATATTTTCATTACTATTGTCTTTTCTAATGACAAATACACTGCGCCAGTCTTACACACAGAAATAAAAAAAAGTTTATTACATTTGCATGTGTAATGATGGTTTAGCTTCAGTACTAATATCACGGCGTCTTTCTCTGCATTTGCAGGTTTACTGCCGCACTGGAGTCAACCTCAAGTGTCCAGAAGGGATAGACTGGCAGGAGATGAAGACACCTGAGGACAAAGGCCTAGTGCAGATATCTGTAGGACCTACTGGTGTTGTATGGGGTGTAACATGGGATGGATTGGGTATAGTCAGGACTGGTGTATCCAGAGACCATCCGCTAGGTAGGCATAGTAACAGGGCTACACAGCAACAAATAGTATTAAGAACTAATAGGTCATCAACCATGTCAACCCAAAAAAGATTTTTCAAAGGCAAAGTTTATGAATGAATTTTCTATTGACGGCACTCTGGAGTTTATAAGAACAACTGCATTACTCTCGATTTCGATGTGGTTGCTCTTACTTGTTCCAGACGTCAAACATTCCACGTACGTAGTCAAATCTTTGGAATATTCAGTTCAGCATGACTCTGGAACCAAAGTCTGAAACCGTTGTTGGTTGCCATTAGAAATCTATTCAAGGTCCAGTGCACCACTAATTAGCGTTTGCCTCAGAGACAGCACTTTTCAATTGCAAGATTGATTTCCTGCATGTATTTGTCCTGCAATCAATCATTTGTTCCTTATCTTTTACCAAGATACTGCAGACACACAAATGCATCCGGTAGTAAACGTGGCAGTTATTTACACAAACAAAATTCTAATATCAGTCGCCTGCATAAAAAATAATAACCAAATACTTGTGGTGCAAAATATGTGTATGTGCCATTTGGCATCGTTTATTATTCACAACAGATAGGATTTTCCTCTCTTATGACCGCATTTTAGCAAATTATGAATTTATCTACATGCAAGTAAACGTGATATTAAGTGACTGATTTACAATCCACGTTATTTCTCAACATAAATGGCATGTGTTTATGTTAGACATTAGCATGGCAAAAAGATCAAGCACAAGCAAAGATAATGGGCACAATGTGGCGTATGCAGAGGGGCGTTTGAAAGATATTTTTTTCAGTATTGCCGTTAATAGTTAGAGAGTTCTGACTTCAACCCCCCATGTATTTTCCAGTATGTATAATAATGGTAAGTTTTGAAGAGTGACCCAATTTGGAAGATGGGTACCAGCACCCCCCCCTTTTTTATTTTACCGAGGCCAAGCGTCCAAAGAAAAAAACATGTCCACATTTCGGCGTGGTAGTTCGGTTGGCCCCCCCTTCTCCCTCCCAGACATCAAAAGCTGGGTATATTATTGTTGCCACATGTTATGATCATTTTGTTTTATTGTTCTTGTAGGAACTGGCTGGCAGTATGTTGCCCCGCCCGAGGAGCCTGGCTTAGGCCAGGTAGCCGTGGGTCTCAACGCGGTCTGGGCAATCAGTAGAGATAACAAGGTGAGTACAGGCTAGGGGGGCATCATGGGGGAGTGTGGAGGAGCCTGGCTTAGGCCAGGTAGCCGTGGGTCTCAACGCGGTCTGGGCAATCAGTAGGGATAACAAGGTGAGTACAGGCTAGGGGGGCATCATGGGGGAGGGTGGAGGAGCCTGGCTTAGGCCAGGTAGCCGTGGGTCTCAACGCAGTCTGGGCAATCAGTAGGGATAACAAGGTGAGTACAGGCTAGGGGGGCATCATGGGGGAGGGTGGAGGAGCCTGGCTTAGGCCAGGTAGCCGTGGGTCTCAACGCGGTCTGGGCAATCAGTAGGGATAACAAGGTGAGTACAGGCTAGGGGGGCATCATGGGGGAGGGTGGAGGAGCCTGGCTTAGGCCAGGTAGCTGTGGGTCTCAACGCGGTCTGGGCAATCAGTAGGGATAACAAGGTGAGTACGGGGGACGTCATGGGGTAGTGTGGAGGAGCCTGGCTTAGGCCAGGTAGCTGTGGGTCTCAACGCGGTCTGGGCAATCAGTAGGGATAACAAGGTGAGTACGGGCTAGGGGACATCGTGGGGGAGGGTGGAGGAGCCTGGCTTAGGCCAGGTAGCCGTGGGTCTCAACGCGGTCTGGGTAATCAGTAGAGATAACAAGGTGAGTACAGGCTAGGGGACATCGTGGGGGAGTGTGGAGGAGCCTGGCTTAGCCCAGGTAGCCGTGGGTCTCAACGCGGTCTGGGCAATCAGTAGGGATAACAAGGTGAGTACAGGCTAGGGGACATCGTGGGGGAGGGTGGAGGAGCCTGGCTTAGGCCAGGTAGCCGTGGGTCTCAACGCGGTCTGGGCAATCAGTAGGGATAACAAGGTGAGTACAGGCTAGGGGACATCGTGGGGGAGGGTGGAGGAGCCTGGCTTAGGCCAGGTAGCCGTGGGTCTCAACGCGGTCTGGGCAATCAGTAGGGATAACAAGGTGAGTACGGGGGACGTCGTGGGGGAGTGTCGCCTAGTGGTTAGGGTTTCTAACTCGTGATCGGAGGGTCAGGGGTTTCAATCCTGCTGCTGGCCATACAGCATGGTGTGTCCTTGGGCAAGCCACTTTATCCCCATCTGCCTCTGCCATCCATCCAGGAGTACTAATGGGCACCAGCATTAGCTGGGGACGAACCTGCGGTGGACTAGCATCCCATTCAGGGGAATAGAAATAATTCTCAGTCACTTCATGCCACTGACACTGGAGATGGCTTGTCACAGACTATTGGCGTGTCACAGAAGCTAGGACTTCAGTGCTTACAGTGCAGAATTTCTTTACCAGTGCAAAGTCATGAAATTATGCCAAGAGCTGCTAGTCAAGAGAATGGTGATAGCTAGCCCATTGTGGACACAAAACAACCTCATGGTAACCCCCGACATGACTGTGTTGTACTTTCCAGGTTTGGTTCCGTCAGGGCTTCGATGCCATCCGAGCGTTAGTGGACACCAATGCGTGCAAGGGTACCAGCTGGGTGGAGATGGTAGGCAAGATGGCGGCGATATCCATCGGTCCTAATGATCAGGTAAGAGTAAGGGGAGCTGGCAGTGTTTTAGTCGATCACAAGTAAATCACAAGTCAATTAACAACTCTAGTCAAAGGGATAAAACATCAACAAGGGAATGCCTTTACCACAGTTCATTTGAATAGCTTGTAACTTGACTTGGGACTCAATGACTTGTGATGGACTTGTGATGACTTGTGACCAATCATAAGTACATGTACCTCGATAACAACGCTAGTATCTGGTCAAAGTGCCTGTAACATCAACTCATACTTCTGCTTTTTAAAACATTACTACTCTAACTTGTAGTTACATTTCTGCTTACAACTGTAGACTTTGCATAAAGCTGGTAAAAGTACGTATGCAGTGTTAGAGTCTTGAAAACTAAGTTCGTACAGAAACAATAGGTGGTGCTGTGTGATCCTTTTCTGAAACGGGAAATTTCCTGGATACTGAGTGGTGATTTGTAATATTACGTTTCTTTGATATTTTCCTCTCAATAGGTATGGGCCCTCGGATTTGTTGACAGGCAGATCTTCTTCCGTGCTGCGGTGACCCACGAGGAGCTCTGTGGTCGATCCTGGAAACTGATTGATGTCCATGAACGTCAGAGAAGCTCAACGGGTGGCAGCCATGACGCCAACAGTCTGCACGGTAGCATGTCATCCCTGTCCATGGGAAGTGATTATAGCTCCTCCTGGCAAGGCAAGGAATCTCCGATCAATGTAGATGGGGAGGAGTTTCAGCGAACACCTCGATGCGTCACTATGCCTGCCTTGGCACTAGGAACCAGACCTGTTAAGACGGGGAGTGAGATTGTCTCAAGGAATGCTGCAGGGAAAGTAATCAGGACAATCGCTGTTCAAGTGGATGAGGACCAAATAGCGACGGTCTTGGAGAGAGAAGTAAATGAGACGAAAGTCGACTTGGATCCGATGCTGGTCTGTGCAAAATGGACATCCGTCCAACAAAGTACAGATGAGGACTTGGTGACAACTCAGACCACTCAGAGCAAATTGGCAATCAATCAAGTAGCTGGGCTCAATAAGAGAAACAGTAACGGGAAAGTGGTGACTAAAGAGTCCAGGAATATGGATATCACTGAGAGCAAGACAATGCGGTCTGCATCCAGCGATCCGTCACTGAGCAGCTCTGCCGAAGACAGTGGGTTCTCATCAGATCCCACCAAAACCTGCCATGTTCCCCCAAGCGAGGGGGTGACATTAACACAACTTCACGAGGATTACGAAAAGCGAGATAGGGCCCGGCAGGACTCGTACTCCTCAGACTACTCGGACACCGTCATCAATTTCATCGGTAGTTTAGATGAGCCGGAGGACACAAAAAGTCTGGACACTGAGACCAACAAAGCGACTCAAACACAAGCCATCACAGAAGAGGTGCCAACCGTGGAAGGTGTAACTAGTGAACACTCGCTTTCCAAAAGCATTGAGGATTTGAATGACACTGCCCGACTGGAACGAAGAAATGCCTACAGGAGTAGAAGTGAAACCTGCCCCATGCCGATGCCGGTTATCACCATTGATGACGTAGACCCAGCAAGTAACACAGTCCCTACGATTAAACCCCTCAGGAGCATAAGCCTTGAACAGAATGGAATCCGAAGCCAAGATAGTCTATCATCAAACTTTTCGAGTGAGGATCGTTTGACAGTCGGTGGGGACGATACTTACCGAGACAGTAGTTTGTCTGATCTGACCTCCTCAGGTGAAGGCGGGTGTCTGCTGTGGGTGTCGGTCAGTGGAGCAGGGTGTACCATCGACCCAATGGCCTCACCCAAATGGTTTGAGCAAAGTACGTTGACCATTAGCCTGTAGGGTCTATTCACTAGTACACTTTGTCGTCACAATAGACATTGTAAATTCTGATGCTAACAGTGAGCAGTTTGTAAAAAAATTGTGTAGCAAACTGCTATGCATGTTCTTTATATAGCAAAAACCGCATTTTTTGAGCTACAATCTTTCAGCTTTTCTAAATTAATAGAAGTGAAAATTGCCTCTCATTTTGCAATGCAAATTGTCAGTGGGTCTATACTCTACACTCTGACTGTCATCTGACACCACGGTGCATGGTGCAGTCTCATCGCAGTATGGACGCCGTGAACAGTAGAGTGTGTTTTGTGACAAGTTTTAAGAGCCCCATTGGGAGAGAAACATCGAGATTAGAAATGAACCGACAGTAACACTGGTGTCTTACACTATTTCAGGAAACTTGGGACTTGGGATTTTTTCCTAATAAAATTAAGAAATTACCATTGGTCAGAAAGGGGGACGAGGGTGGTGATTAGCCACCCAAACCACGCCCCCTCTAAAATCTGCCTTTTTGGTGATTGTGACATTGTTTATTTTTTCATTGCTTTTAGGTGTGATCAGCAATGCCAGTCTGAGACACAGGTTAATGGATGGAGCATGGAGATGGCAGATCCTAGCATTACTCAAGACTAGAAGGGAGCGAGAAACCAATGATTTCAGTGAAGTACAGCTGGCCGTGGAAAGGGTAGGTACATGTACGCAGCACTCTGAAACTCAGCTCAGACTTTTTTTAACTAGATGGCTATGTGCTGGACATTAGTTTGTAAGTGCCCTTGGTTGGTTATTAGTTTTGGAACAAAGTCTGTTGTAACTGTGGTAGTTGTCCCCCAAAACGGCAAGAAATCCAAGCCCAGTTTCTTGGTAAAAGCCCACGATTCTCTGCCAGCAGAGCTTCCATCTTTTTAGCTGCGGGGCAGCAACTCAACAAATCATCATGTCTCTCCGTTAGTTAGGTACTTAGTTAGTTAGTTAGTAACAACGTTGACATTGTCTGTTGCTCCTAAATATTTTGGCCGATTTCAACCAAACTTTATCAAAAGTATCAGTAGCCCAGCCCCAACATGTCACATGACCAAACTGGGCTCAAAGGTCATCATGGGGTCACTGGGGTCAAAAAGCTGAATTTTTTTGCCGCGAATTTGTTGGCCCCCAGCTTCTGAGATATTTCCGATCGATCTTGTTTCACAAGTACCGGTAATCAGAAGCAGTGAGCACGGCAAAAGGCGTGCCACACTGGGAAGAAAAAGTTTGCTGAAAATAGTGAGCCAAACGGCATCAGCTCGTCAAGGCTGTGAAGTATGCCTTGTAGCTTAAACCTGGCATATTTTTCTCCCTCAAGACATCTTGGGTGAAGGTTGGTCGGATGCAGTGGTACAGCGAAGGCAAACGACGCCAGTGGATTGACTGTACAGTGGAACTACAGAAAGGTGTGGATGGGGTTGGCTTAGAAGAACCGACGTTCACCTGCCTTTATAACCAGTATGGCAAAATCAAGGTAGCTCTCAATTAAGACTATTAATTTTAATTTTTTTTGGTTTTTTTTTTAATTTTTTTCAAATATATCAAGGAGTAAGATCAAAATCAAGTTTTTACAGTATTACTAAAGTAGACATTTGCTTTACAACACACTTCTTGTTGATTAAAACTGGATTTTTCACACACAACTCACAAAACATTGAAATTATATTTGTCACAGCAAAACCAAATACGAAGCACCAGTGTTCTGAAATAGTATTCCTTGTTAGGGAAAGTGATCTTGGCTAGTGTAAGTTCCTTCTGAAACTTATTCTGTAGATCGCGTCACATTGTTTACAAAATGGGATGTTGTGGTCACGTGTTGCCAACTGTAAGCAAAGTGTTCTCTTCTGTCATTGTCTGTACTGCATGTACATCTCTTGAAATATGGGTGTTTAAAAGTGTTGACATGAAATGTTTAATGTTGGCAAGATCACATGACCACAAATATTTGTGTCAGTTTGACATCACAGGTGACATGCTTTATATTTTCTTGTTTAGTGGTATCACAAATTTCCTCTATTCACAAAATTTGTAAAATCCATTCTGTGTTCCTCATTTTGAAGCCTTAACCAGCTCCGTCTGCTTCTGACATGCCATGGCATACTATCTCCTCCCCAAAATGACAAAACAAACCCCTACTTTTGTGCTCCTGTTCGCAGCAAATCCAGTTTCTGTTGAGTGAGATAACATGCGTCTTAGAAGTCAATAACTTTGATCGGCCTGCGTTCGCCATCTACACTGCCAAACGTGTGCTGGAACGGAGACCAGTCAAGCTGAGGGTTGGTAACGACAAGGAACTTCAGGAATGGGTTTGTTGAGATGATCCCTTATTATTATTACCCCTGTCCATCAGGCTTATTGAGAATTCTGGAACAATGCTCATTGCTGTCATTTCTCTACTCTACTGGTGGCAAGAAGCTAAAGCTGTCCATTGAAAATGTACACGGGTACAAACGTTCCGGTTATTTTTCTCAAATCCTCCAGCATTTGTTGCTTTTTTCTTCAGAAAGTCTCTAAAATTGTCATAGGTAATACTCTCTAGCCTAAGAGAGTTTTTTGATGCGCAAAATAAAGACTTCAAAAATTGCTTTCGTCCTGGGCATACTGCTGTATATTTTCAGTGGACCGCTTTCGCTTATTGCATCCGTGCATAAATTTGAATTTATTAGTAAAAGGGTCCATGTGCGAACATCTCTCATAAAACGATGGTCAAAATGGCATTGCGAAACGTCTTGGTTCCTGGCTCCCTGGTGTGCATTATGATGCAAATGACTATTGTAACCAGCCTCGCTAGCCTGGTCTCAATTGACCTATCGCCGTTTGCAAGTTAGCCACGCCCCTTTGACAACCCTGTGAAATTTTGTATGTTAAGTTTTGTTTGTCTCAGATTTTGCGCCTTCCGCGTCCATTCGCATATTGGAGAATATTTTACAAGCTGTGCTGACGCGATTCTACCGCGATAGATTAATTGGTCATCTGGACTATTCTAACCATAGTTAAGCAATGTGGATTCAAACGATAATAGCCAAACTATGGTCAGCCGTAGTTCTCAATTAAACTTGCTCTAAGTTTACAATTCGTCGTCCTGTACCTCTTTGCAGGTGTCTGCTCTCAGCCTAGCTTGTTGTGAGAGTAGAGGCATCACCGGTCCCCCGCCCCCTACCGCCGCCTGGTGTATTACATGCCGTGGGGATATCTTTGTGTACGACACACTGCCCAACATGGAGACTGCTCCCTCGTCACTCATGTGAGTTGATTCAAATAACATACAGCAGTAAGGGAATAACTGAAAACACTTGAAAAAATTGAAAGACTGATTAATTTTTTGTCATGTTGTATACACCAGAGTTAACATCCTCGGAATATGGACTCGTGTATGGTTTCAAAGGGAGAGTTCAATCAATCAATCAATCAATCAATCAAAAGAAATTTATAAAGCACCAAAATCAAGAGTTGTGGTGGACCACTGGGCGAGACATTCGAATGCATAGCTGACGACACCTGATGCCCACGCTAAGACTCTAGTGCATGGAGTAATATGGTATCACATTGTAACTTATGTATTGATTGTCGCTATGCACAGGTTTTGGCGTCAGATCGGAGGTCACATGGCAGTAATCGAGGCCTGCCCAGCGGGCGTGGTCTGGGGTCTAGGAATGGACAGCACCCTGTGGGTCTATACTGGGGGGTATGGGGGAGGCATCTTCAAAGGTACGACTTGCTTAAACCTGGTTTAGACTGACTTTCCAGAGTAACTCAGGTTGACCCAATTGACTTTGTTTTCAAACAGACGATCTTTATGTTGTAATTTCCATTGACCAGACACTGGAGACGTTCTGATCGACTGAACAACAGTAGATCTTTCAAGAGAGCCGCTCCTAACTGTTTCAAATGTAGAACTTTCCATGTACTTTATTCAAAAATTGGGAATAGTTTTGTTAAATGCGATTCTGGAGTGTGAGTCTTAATGGTGTGCTTTGTTTTTCTATTGACAATTGCTTAATAGTTTCATTGTACGAAGGATTTTGTATGGTCTAGACCATTATGCCACACCATTTGCTTGTCATGAAAATCACATTTTGACAAAATTTTCACTGTCTCAATGTTGTGTGGGCCATTACACAATAATGCTCAGCGTGACTTAATACCCTTTTTTGTAGAGCTGGTCACAATTGATCTCCTTATTTCCTGCTTGGTTTTGAACTTCATACCTCTGTATCCAGGTGTGCACAGCGGTGTAGGTACACAGACGGATCACAAGCACGTCTGTATCTATGAGAACCAACGATGGAATCCGATACTGGGATTTACCGACAGGTCAGAAACAGTCATGTGTAATGTGGTTACATGACCCTCATTGTAACCTCATCTAACCCTAACTCCCTAGGCTTTTTTGCTAGGATGTAGCCTCAATCCTGCAAAATCCTCCAATTGGCCTCATGGAAAAATAGCATATAGCCTCAATCCTGCAAATTCCTCCGTTATTTCTTGAATGTGGTCCATGGAGGGGTGACCACTGCCTGAATCCTGCAAAATCCTCCGGCTATGACTGTCAATAGGCAGAGGCAGTGACATCCTGGAGCAGTGTGGAGGATTTCAAGTATAATCAAGGACTAAATTTATGCACGGCTGAGCATAAACAACACAAGGTCCGGCCCAACATTGCTGTTTCTCAAGATGCTATTGCATAGATAGAGAATGGTCTGTGTCTGCCATATCACTGCATCCGATATTTTAACTTAATCTGATAATGAAATTGATTACTTTTTTTTTTCTTCTCACTAAAAAGGCCCTATCCTATCAATGAGACAGGCTGGACTGATGAGGCAGGCAAGATGGAATGTTCCAAAGAAGCTGTCAATCCTCCTACTAGGCACTGGCAATGGGTGAGTCTCATGTCACTCTAGGCCCCCAACCCCACCCCACCCCAACCCTACCTAAACTCACTGATGAGGCAGGCAAGATGGAATGTTGCAAAGAAGCTGTCAATCCTACTACTAGGCACTGGCAATGGGTGAGTCTCGAGTCTCTCTAAGCACCCCCACCCCACCACCAACCCACTCCAAACCCTACCCAACCCTACCCAACCTCACTGATGAGGCAGGCAAGATGAAATATTTAAGAAGCTGTCAACCCTCCTACTAGGCACTGGCAATGGGTAAGTCTCACCACCCCAAGTCCCATCCCACCCCACCACCTTCCCAAAACTCACCCCACCCCACCCCAAGCCCAATCCCAACCCACCCCACCCCACTCCCATCCCAAACTGATCCCCACCCCCAGGGCACCCCTCCTCCTTCCCCACATTGCCACCACAACAATCTCCACCCCACACTCACCCCACACTCACCCCACCCACCCAACCCCCATCCCAACCCCCATCCCCACCCCAACCCCAAGACATCCCATCCTCCACCCAAACCGTAGCCCCACCCTAACCTCACCTGACTTCAAAAGCTACTTTTGGAAGCATAAATCTGATGAGTATTGTATTTGTTTTTGTGTGCAGATAACTGAGTGGAGAGTTGATTTCACTGTTCCTGGAAGCACAGACAACGAAGGTTGGCAGTATGCCAAAGATAACAAAAGGTGAACACTTCTTTTTGGCGAGCTGCGAAGCAGATGCGAGCCTATGTAATACCAATTTCCGTCCGTCTGTCCGGGCGCCCGTCTGTCTGTCCGTCCGTCCGTCCGTCTGGCTCATCACAAAGGAACCAATTTGTGACGCGCTAATCCTCCAGTAGGCAACAATGACTGTGATGAGCTTAAAAGAAGTTACTGCTGGTAATCCCAGCTGGCCGAATAATCCTCCAACAATGGCTAGACTTGCCTATTGTGAAACACTGAATCACCAGTTTGGACTGATTGGGGCGTCACGCTTCAGTGACCGGGTGGCTTCTGGCTTCATACCGATTGGGGTGAAAGAAATTAGTAACCGGACCCGGTACCCGAACGGTCTGTTATCTGATGGCTCGCCTAACTTTTTATGTTGACATTTAAAAACTGACCCCTACACCTAGGCACATCAACAAGAATCCTGATCCCCTTCCTTCATGCCCATCCTCAACCCTACCTTCAGCCTCCCTTCCTGCCTTGGACAGCGAGCCATGGCGGCTTCGCCGTTCTAGTTTCCATTTGGTAATGGAATAGTTTTATCTTCACAAAAACGATTGCAAGACCTTTTTAACAAGAATTTAAAAAAGGAAAACACTATTATCTCATGTGCCAAAATGCATCATAAAACTTGTGGTCAAGCTCCCATTCAAGTTTACTAATTAAAAAAAAAAAGTGGTGCAGTGTAAAACAGCTCCAGAGAAACACAAACCTTCAAAATAAAATTACTTTTTTTTTCATTCCTTAACCCGAACCAAAAGCAGGGAATATATTTGTGTAAACCAACCATCAAAACAGTGTGAGAGACAGACAGATATTGATTAAACATTGATTCATAAATATGGGAAGTAAGTTACATCCTTTTAATGTGATGTAAATTAGAGAATGTTAGTAATGCGTACAGTGGATTAAACATTTCCTTTTTTTAACACCTTTTATACAGTCGTAAAGGATACCATAAGGATAAGAGATGGAACGATTATGCACGACGGCGACGTTGGAAAAGGTAATATCAAGATTTAATGATGGGTTTTTGCCCTTCACCGACAAAATTTCATCAACACTGTGTACTCATTGTTGTCCGAGGAAAAACTTACAAGTTTATTCAGGTGGGACTCGAACCCAAGAGCTCCTGCTTACTAGTGCAGACATCCCACCACTCAATCACCAAACTTGCTGGGGTCGGCTGGCAGGTTCAAATCTGATATAGCAGCGGGTACCGCAACTATCAGCTTTTGTATGATGGGTTGTTTTTGTGTCTGGTGGATGGACATTTTTAACAAAGGGTTTTTGTCATTCCTAGGCATTATTTCATAAACACTGTGTACTCAATTGTAGTCCAAGGGCTAGCAAAGGAAAGAATTAATTCACAAGCTTACTCGACGGGACTCAAACCCACAACCTCCTACTGACTAGGTGCAGACATCTTACCACTCGTCCACCAAGCTTGCTAGGGTTGGCTAGCAGGTTCGAATCTGATATAGCAGCGGGTACCTCAACCCTCACTATTTCTGTTACCTAGTTTCAATGATGACTTTGTCCCATTTCAGGAATTGCCAGCTAGTTACGACAGGTCCCTGGCGTGAGATTCCTAACCTGGCTCTCATTGACGTCTCCATGCAGCCCGACATTGATGACAACTGGGATGGCCCCATTGCATTGTGGGCCATCGCCTCCAACGGCGACGTCTTAACCAGGCTCGGCATCACCAGGCATAGCCCTGAGGTAATAGACCTTAATCATGCTGCCACCATTCCAGTCATGTTCCCTGTACCCAATAACAGTGCTGAATGAAAATGTTTTTGTGCAAAAAGGAACCAGACTATTTGTTTTGCCAGCCTCGCTTTGGTTACATAGATTTGAATGGGAAAAAGCCAAATTGCTTGGTTATGGTCAATATTTGTTTTATAACACCTCTCCCACAGATTCTGCTTGATTTTAAGCGATAACTTTTAATTTAATCTTGGTTCTTGGTTCTTGGTTCTTGGTTGGTTCTTCTCCTAAATTCTCCACGTGGGAGTTTATACAGGAGGCCAGAAACACCGGGGCAAACCCCTTCTCTTAGCGATAAGTGTTTACTGGGCTCTTTTACGTGCATTTATACAACACATGGGACCTACGGCTTAACGTCCCATCCAAAGGACGAAGCAATAATGGTTAAGTGCCTTGCTTAAGAGCACAAGTGTCCGCCGGCGGGCTCGAACCCACGTCACTGTTGCCTCTGAAACACCAGAACGTGAGTCCGGTGTTCTTAACCGCTAGGCCATCACACTCCACAATCTGAATACAATTAAAATTTACTTCTATTTGAATACGAAATTAGTGGAAAATTAATTTGCACTTTTTCTAACTACCCCTTCACGAAATGTTTGAACCCAGCTCTGTAGCGCTCGCGCTTGGAAACAATTCGCGCAACCCGCAACGTGGGTCCTAGTGTACAACAGGGCACACAACCATGACAAACGAGTGACTTTATTAAGTTTGACTACCGAAAGTTATAGAGCAGCCCTTTTCTTTAAGAAGTAATTGATGTGGACATTTTGTGTCTTATATGTGAACTCACCAGGGATACAGTTGGCAGCATGTTCCGACCGACCAGCCATTCCGGTCGATCTCCATGGGGGGTAGTTATCGCGTCTGGGCCGTGGCCAAAGACGGATCTGCGTTCTTCCGGAACGGAATTCACGTGCGAAACCCAACTGGTAAGCAGTCAGAATCCCAGACACAAATTTTCAATTTGTTTGTTTTGTTTTAACGAAAAAAAAATATTTTTGATTTTGGGCATATGTAACCCTCCGAAAAAAGGCTTTCACAAATAACCTGCCCTGCAAGGGCCAAACTATTGTCTGCCAGCCAATAATTTGAATTTTTTGAAGAATAATATTTTTTGTTAGATCTCCCACTCAAAAATTAATAACTTTGATATTTCTCGGAAACTATCACGTGAAAAAACAAATCTACTCTTCGAGGTGAAACTTGAAAATAGCACAAGGAACGCATGCATGCGAGTCAAAAATGACTCGATAAGTTGATTCTGGATTTGTTTTTTGACTGTCACAACAATTTTGGGTTTTTCACTGAATACTTTATTGTTTGCAGGCTATTTAATGAAACTTGTGGTCAGTTAATAACTATGAAAAATACGCTTTGAAAACAACTTTGAAAGTTAGCTTTATAATGTTTTATTGTGTATTTTTTGGGCCTACGGTAAGTCACATAGAGAAATATTTATTGGTATCCTGTATTTTTCCAAAGTACATTTAGTATTTCTTTTCCCCCTTATACCAGGTGATGCATGGTTTCACATCGCACTGCCAGCTATTGCTCCTTTGATTCAGATATCATGCGGGGCTACATCAGTATGGGCCGTAGACAGTCAAAGTAAGACACAACCTCGATAGTCTTAGCTTGCCCTTAGGATTGAGTGAGACACTACATGTATGTGGTATCTGTTCTACCTGTAGACTTTGTTGCAGAAATTGTAGAAGAGCTTATTACTCTGATGATGAATGCTGTAGTCACAAGTCAATCACAAATTCAGTCACAAGTAAATCACAAGTTCTACATGTATGAGTCGGGCCATAAGTAACAGGGGATGAACAGTGACAAAGAAATGGCTTCCTCACAGTTCACGTTAATGTGACTTGGGACTGGAATGAATTGCGATGGACTCGACAACAGCACTGCTGATGACGTTTGAACCAGTTAGAAAATGGGTCATTCTATATATTTTGGGTCCGCTTTTTTCCCTGTTAATTTGGCATCGATGATCAAATAATTCTGAGGCACTTCTTAATGCAGTCATCCTCCAAGAGTGATTGTTATATTAAATTTTCACAATGCCTTGCCAGGTTCAAAATAAAATTTTCTCAATGCCTTGCCAATTTCAAATTGAAAATTCACAATGTTTAACCAATTTAATATTGAAATTTCACAATACAAAGCCAGTTTCAAAATTATATTTTCACAATGCATTGCCGCTTTCAAAAGTAATTCTTCACAATGCCTTGCCAGTTTCAAATTGAATGTTCCCAAGAACTTTAACATGTCATGTGTGCCTTCTGCCAATATTATCTCACAATGAGCATCCAGTTTCAAAATTGAAATTTCACAATGAGCATCCAGTTTCAAAATTGAAATTTCACAATGAGCAGCCAGTTTCAAATTAAAATTTCACAATACGCAATCAGATTCAAATTGAAATTTCACAATGCTCAGCCAGTTTCAAATTGAAATTTCACAATGAGCAGCCAGTTTCAAATCGAAATTTCACAATGCTCAGCCAGTTTCAAATTGAAATTTCACAATGAGCAGCCAGTTTCAAAATTGAAATTTCACAATGCGCAACCAGTTTCAAATTGAAATTTCACAATGAGCAGCCAGTTTCAAATTAAAATTTCACAATACGCAATCAGATTCAAATTGAAATTTCACAATGCTCAGCCAGTTTCAAATTGAAATTTCACAATGAGCAGCCAGTTTCAAATCGAAATTTCACAATGCTCAGCCAGTTTCAAATTCAAATTTCACAATGAGCAGCCAGTTTCAAATTGAAATTTCACAATGAGCAGCCAGTTTCAAATCGAAATTTCACAATGCGCAACCAGTTTCAAATTGAAATTTTACAATTCATGGCCAGTTTCCAATTGAAATTTCACAATACGCAGCCAGTTTCAAATTGAATTTTCACAATGCGCAGCCAGTTTCAAATTGAATTTTCACGAAAACTATAACATGTCATGTGTGCCTTCTGCCAATATTAGAACATGTGACAGCATCCATGTATTTCACATCTATCAGAATATCTGTCTAATAGTTTTCTGCCCTTTAAAATAATAACAAATATAATACAGTCTAGACAAAACCTGTTGTTTGCCTCGGAGACTTTCACACAAGAGGCTTGGAATCTAGTGCCAAGATTGGCTGAACATGTCGGGTTGAGGAGAATTGGTAGGTGTTGCCATCTGGGCAGGAAAGGTTTGCATGTTGCTAACCAGACGGGACGATTAGCAGGAAGGAAATCAACATTATGATATGATTGATGGCAGGTGGTGGAGAAACATGTTCAGGTTTATGAGGAAAATAGGCTGACCTCCAAGTTCCTTATTCTTGCTTCATGAAAAACCCTATCGCCCAAATGTCATATTTTCTGATCATATTTGACCTTGGCACAAAATCCCCACTGAAATGATGAGCATACATACTGCTGAGCTGGTGGCGTATCGCAGTTCTTAATATAGTGGTTATGAAAGAAAACAAAATGTGAAGAGATGCATTTCAAGATGATTTGTTCTGAAACTGAATTGGATGAAAATGAGTCCTGCAGCATTGTTTCCCAAAATGCTTATATACTTTGTATAATTTCTTGTTTTTTTTTCCAGTGAATCTTTGGTATCGTGAGAACATCACTCCAACTTTCCCAGAGGGAACTCGCTGGATCCTCGTCAGCAACAAAGTCCGCAAAATCTCTGTTGGGCCTCGGGATCAGGTAACAGTTCGGATCCATCCAGTTTTATAACTTGACCCTAACCCTCGCAGATCCACATAAAAATGTACCGGAATGCTTTGAAGAATTTTGTACGATTTTGGGAAGGTACATGTACGGCACTGCAACCATTAGCTTGCGTGGGACGTTATGGTATGACTTGATAGTTTAAGAACAAAAAAATGTGCAGTCGGGTTCTTGCGCAGTGGTGGATATTTGAGAATTTAGGAGGATTCAAAATGAAAAATGCCAGGTACATGTATTTATGGTGGAAATAAATAGGCTAGATTTTTTTGTAAGCCACATCTACCAAATCTTGCAAACTTGACCAAACCTTAAATGTTTCTTCGCATGAACCTATTATTATTACTTTTCCAAGAGCGCTACCAACTTTTCTCTTCACAAGCTTTGCCAACTTTTCTGAAGAACTTTTCTTGTTTTAACTTGGTGCTTTCTTCACAGAAAACACCCCATACATTAAACTCTGCAAGAATTGAAACCCCTAAATCTCAAAATTGTGTGAACAGTCATAAAAATTGAATGCTGTTGAAACACTTTTTGAGGGGAGGGGCACACCAATGAAGGGGGGGGGGTTGAGAAATATTCAATCCTCCCATACTTCAAGAAGTTTACACACACAAATGTCACAAACTTGAAAAACACAAGCCTAAACTATGAGGAAATGTTGGGCCAGGTCCAGAATAACTCAAGCCAGTCTGCCAGGCAGGTTTTGATTGGCCGATGCGCATCACCGACATAAATAGCTTTCCACCAATCAGAACCAGTCGACCCATGATGCCTTTGGGTCAGTGATTTTTTAACCGCAGACAGGTGACGTGTCAAGCAGCGAAGGTGACTCTGAGTCACGGTACCAAGGAAATTCAACTCTTCTTGGGCATTTTGAGCTTACAGCTCGGGCTACATCCTGGTTTTTATTTCACCACAAGTAGTGTGTTTAGAGAAGAGTCTTTACACAGCAGTAAAAAGGCACTAAATTATTCAAGGCATGCATGAACAATGGTAATCACCCAGCAAAGGACCTACCGATTTAATGAGAAAAAAAACTTACTCAAAGTGAAGATGGGGACGGTTGTAAATACCCTGTGAAATTATTCCGCCTGAAAATTGTATGATTGGGGTGGCATGGGTGGCGCAGGTGTAAAGTGCTTGTTTCTCACCGCTGTAGCAAAGGTTCCATTCCCGGCTCAGGTTGTATGTCTGTAGAGTGGTTCGTTAATTTTCTCCTGTGCCATGAGGGTTTTTCTCTGAGTTCTCCAGTTTTCCTCCCTCTGCCAAAATCAACCTGTGCTCCGAGGTTAGAATGGGTCGTATGGCGGCCATGTAAGTTGCCTTTACATATTTTAGCCTCGATCAGGTTGTAGCTGCGTCCTTTGCAATTTAGCTGTGAGTAAGGCATCAGGCAAGACAATGAACAGGCATGCAACTTTTCCTCGTATCCGCTGATGTCCTCGTTTTTTACTTCTCATGAATGTCATCACAAATGTAAAAACTGTACAAAGGCTTGTGTGGTTTGGAATTTCCTAGTTTTTTTTATAAATTCCCATTTGCATGCCTGAGTGTAGAATGACGACGTATATCTGCACATGTAGCTTACAACAACTCTGATAATCAAATCCAATTTGAAATCAAATTTTATTAAAATTAGTTATCTTCCCGTCAATTTTAAAATGCTTTCCCTCTTAAACTAAATGGCCGAAACAATTAAGAAAGACTACGCTAGCTCCACATCTGTAAATAATTGACGCTACATTACAATGCCTGCGATATCATCTATATCGTCAGTCCTTTACATCTTCATACAATTTCCCGTTCACATTACCTGTGGAACCAGCCTGCTGGGCGCCAGCCACCCCTCTACAACTCACGTCCCCATTTTAGCTCACTCTTAATAAACCTGTCACCCCTGGTCCCCCCCCCCCCAGCTACCCCAATTGCGTCTCATGTCTGCTGTGTGTCTTACGTACCCCTTCTCTCTGTAGAGACTTCCGCCAGAAATTGGCCGCTGATTAGATGAATTTCCTCCATAACACAACAATCAAATTAATAGTGCTGTTGCAGGAATCCTGCCGTCTTTTTCTTTTCGGCTGTCTTTAATTACCCCTTCATCCTAGGGACTCCCCTCGATGGGGGGAAGGGGGGGGGGATCAGGGTAGGGGACAGGTTAGGTTGGGTTACAGATGAGCTCTGTTATGTTGGATGTCTAAATTCCTTTGCTTTTTTTAATTGAGGATGCAAATGACAAACCTTATATCGAGACTGATTTGTCAAACAGGCATTCTTAAACGAATGCTACCTCTGATTTGGTGCATATTTTCAGTGGCTTCAGATTAGTTTTCTTCAAAGTCGTACCCTCAGCTGCAAAAAGTAATAATAGAATACAACGCAAATGGGTATTTTAAGCTAACTCACGGCCTAATGTGCAAGGACGCTTTTGATAAAAAATGTGATTCAAAATGGGTGTTTGCTTTCACCCTAGTCCCCCTAACGATCAGTACTCTTGAGCTTGAGTTCAGTCATTCTTCAGGGCATAATTTATTCAAGAAGTCATTTTTTCCCGTAGAGATTTTTTTTATTCTAGAGCCACGGAGGTATTTTATCAATATGGCTTTATCGGATGCCAGGCTTTCCGATTAAAGCAAATAGCAAGATTATGGTGTGCAAGCTGCATTGGTTTTTTGAAATTGAAAGGGACAAGTTCACCTTTGAGACGTCAAAAGAAATGGCAGGTCTAGTAACGAGCTAAGTCATGATTATAAACACATTGGCACTGTTAACTTATGCTCCCCAAAGTAGACATTATATTGCTGCCAGGGTCCTATGTAATTGAAAGTGTGTACATGTACATTAGTGAAGAGAAACTTAGGTGCGTTCGAGCATGCTACTCGTGTTAAGACGAGTGTACTCCTGAGCGCACGAACAGCAGGACTACGACCCGCGGGTTAGCAAGAGTACTCTCCATCATACCGGGAGTATACTCCTGCACCGAGAGTAATGCGCACACAACATTTTCCTGCACTCAGGAGTAGCAAGAGTAACACGCTCGAACGCACCCTTAAATTGTGGGAAACAGGAACAAAATTCCTACGTGATTTGCTGTTTTGTGACAAAGCGGGAGTGATACTGAACAAGTATTTCAACACAATAATTGGCCCCAGGGCTCCACAGGCCTGAATGTACACATGTTCCAAAATACTGCCGTCCAAGTGTTGAACTCGCATAAATTTAAGACAGTAAGGGTATTCATAAGATGGAATTTGCGTCAGGTGATGTAAAATTCAGTAAGGGTAAAACTAAACCAGCTTCAGGCTGGTATTTCAGAGTCCTTCCAA
Organism: Patiria miniata; assembly: GCF_015706575.1. Classification (NCBI taxonomy): domain Eukaryota; kingdom Metazoa; phylum Echinodermata; class Asteroidea; order Valvatida; family Asterinidae; genus Patiria; species Patiria miniata. The sequence goes on along the minus strand of NW_024037069.1, from coordinate 44,185,014 downwards.
ACTAAATTACTCTAAAGGTTAATATGGGTCATTCCATTGGGGTCCACTTTTGGTCCTGTCCCTGTTACAGCTGACATCTATGATTTTATGATTCTGATGCACTCCTTAATGCAGTCATTATCCAAGAATGATTATGAGTAGCAAACTACCTACCCAACAAAAAGTCATTCTTTATGATACTTGAATGGCAAATTGCAGAGTTCAGAGGAAATAGGGACAGGAAAATGCCACACTTTAAATATTAAATATACAAAATAACTCTCAATTATAAAACTTGATGTTTGGAGCAATTAGGAGTGACTACGAGTCCAGTTGGTGAATGTGATTCTCTCTTTTGATTCTTTGTGACTCTGGAATGGATGTTCCTTTTTGTGTACCTTAGGTCTGGATCATAGCTGATGAAGTCAACGGCGCTAAAGGTGTTATCTGTCGTCGGGAAGGCATCAGCCCCAAGAAACCTACCGGCACTTCCTGGGATAAAGGAGCAGGGGTGAGTGGACTGATCAGTGCCTCATTGTGTCTGACAATGACTTGAAGAAACTCTCACTGTCTGACAATGACTTGAAGAAACTCTCACTGAGATTCTGAAATCGTGCAGTTAAGATTGACTGCCAAAATGGTTTTCCTATTGTAAGAAGTAAAGTAGACAGGTGGAATGGCCTCAGTACATTGTACACACCTCTCAACGGTTACAAAGCAAGAGTTGGGTAGACCACTGGGAGGGACATTCGAACGCTTTGCTGACAAAGCTTGACGCTCACGTGAAGACGCTACGGTTCGTAAAGATTCACAGAATAGAGTGATGTGTGCGTACTTAGTGCCGTACGCACGTGAACCAGTCTGGCACACAGTGTGTCCCTCCCACTGGAGCCCTAAAAAATTGTCAAAAGCGTCAGCTATTAACCCTAAAAGGGCCGGGGGGGGGGGGGGGGGGGGGTGGCGGCACCGCCACCCCCCCCCCCCACCTTGACTTTTTCCACGATAACCTTGAACATTTTTTTTTCGCCACCCGAGCTGTTATGACTTTTTAGCCTCTAGCCTTGCGCATCTTTTGATACAAAAAATATAAAAATCGGATCACGGGTTACCGTGCAGCGAAAAAATTTCCGGCGCTACGCACCATGAAAACTGAATTTTCCCATATACGTCATGTACACAGATCAGAATTACTATTCGTACATATGAATAATTAATTAGCCTAATTCCAAACCCTTTGACCTATAGTCATGAAATGTCTTGGGTATGTTCATGATGAGTTGCTCTATGCATGTATCGAGTTTCAAAATTTTTCGTCACTCAATGGCCGACATCTTGGGGGGAGGGGGGAGGGGGGAGGGGGGAGGGTGGAATCCCCCCGGCTGAGAGATGGTCAAAATAACCCGGCCCTTTTAGGGTTAATGGATATGCGACTTAAAAGGAATAACTGCTTTGGATCACAAATTTCATGTTCAAATAAAGCCAGTAGTGATGGCCATAGATCTGTCATTTGAACGAGATTACTGTACTGAACAGTCTATTGTTGACGTCATTGTGTTCATTATAGCAAAATTGTAATTCTTTTCTCAGTGTAGTTATGGTGGTGACATATTAGAAAAGGTAGGTAGGCTCGCATTGGTCTGATAATCTTGAATTTTTAATGTCCTTAAAATTGTATGTCGTGATTGATTTCTTCTATGTTTCTGAAATTTTATTCAGTTTTACTTAGCTTTTTTTCCAGAAACTTCAATGCTTTTAAGTTTCTGAGAATTAAAAAAAAGAGGAAAAAATACATTTAATCGTTCATCTTTTAGGTGTTTGAAAGCATGTTCAGTTTCGAAACAAAATTGTTAATATCTCTGTAACACAATTATTTTTTAATGTTAAGTGGCAGAAACTATTCAATACAATTTTATTCAGATGAAATCAACAACAACATATACTGCACGTAATACGATACAAAGATAAGTAAACAAAGAACTGCGGATTTCGTCTGGGATAGCCCAAAAAGCTCAAATTACAGAGGCTCATCTCCTTTGGGGTTCCTACCGGTAGATGCCATGATTTTCCAGACTAGTTTGAATCCTCCAATTCTTTCGTACAATCATCTGGTCTTCGTCGGTCGTTGACCAATCCGCTAACCAGCTTTGTTCAATTATCCTAAACACACTTACTGACAGCTTCAATTTATCCCAACCGATTGACAGTCCAACCGCAATCGTTTCCCCCAGGCCCCTTCTGCCCTGTGTCGATTGAATTAAAACCCAGTTTGTTTTCCTGGTTTGTTCGTTCTTTGTCAACGTCGTCCCCGTGCGTTTCGCTGACCATCATCTTCTGTCAGGAATAATTTGAGTGTTGCTTCACGTGCTGAGTTTGTGTGCGTGTGGTGTCGCTGAAGTCCAACGCCTCAAATCATTGTTGGCTCTCTTGACTACAGTACAATGTATATTGAGTCAGGATTCAGAATGATTTTGGCCATGTTGCACTCAACTTAAATCAAAGCAGTATTTTGATATTTAACGAGAACAGAATTTAAACTCAACATTGCTTTGGAAAGATACATAGATCCTAGTGCCCAAATAGATGCTTAAAGGGAATGTACAACATTTGCTTTTGCTGCAATTTTCAGAAATACATGGATTTGGAGGATTAGTATGTTATAGCAAATATTGTTACACTGACTTGCTTCACGTTTTGGGTTCGGAGATAATGGCAAATCCAAGAAAACCAATCATGATCTTGTTGTCTGGTTCCCTGACCCCACTTATGATGAAACGGAGCAATTTATAGACTTTGGGGAATTGTAAGGTCAGAGAATCAGTCCAGCAGGCTTGTACCATTTCACAGGTGTGTAAACAGTTTTCGGGAGGAATTTCTCATAAGTGTAGAGAGTTGATGTACATGTATGTGACCAAGAAGTTGGGCAAGAAGTAAAGCAAAAATTGCTCAATTTTTGTAAGGTTTGAGTCAGCAAAGCATTGACTGCATTTTATTCTCTAAAGTACCTGTTTTTCACTGGCAGCTTGCAAAACTGACGTGTTCTGAAGGCTAAAATTAATTTTAGAATTGCAACAATAACAATTGATTGAAACATTGACTGCAGTAATTTGAAATGACTGAAGCGGCTATCCAGTGGAAAATTAGAACCTAAAGTTTGCCTGTACAAAACCAAATTCTATTTCGCCTGAAATTCATTTTGGTTTGACGTGTCTCTGGACCATCAGCATGACCAGTCTGAAATTATCGTTATGATTCTTTTGTCGCCTCTTTGCCATTATCTACTGTAGGCATTATATTGAATTGCAATAGTGCCAACTATAGACCGAGAGCTACAATATCAGCTCATATTAACCGTCATGATTAATTCAGTCCAACAAAGGCCACTAGCTCCATGTACATGTAACTAGGCAAGAGTTAATCCTTCCAAGTCCATATTCTGTCCTCAACAGATTGATCATGTTAATTTCATTAAATGGTGACAGATATGACAGTTCATGTTGTCCAGAACACGCAGTGTAACTCCAAGCAATCCGCTGGTTATAACATCAGGAAACATTGATTTATGTCTTGTTTACAGGCTGGCATTATGCACATTGTTGTGCGAGCGTGTTCACTGAGGTCATCTGGGGTCACTGCCAATTGAGATCAGAGCGGGAATCCGTCATCGGACGACAGCATCGAGTAACGAAAAAAAAGAATCTTGCACTAATGCCGTGAATGCACTAACAAACACAACGCACCCACTAACATATCATTAAAGTTGGAAATATGAAGGAAACTCTCTCGTGCTATTTAGACAGTAACATTTTCAATATGTCCTCTTGATTTTGAGTTTGTCGGTTTGTTTTGTTTGGTATGTCTTTGCATAAAGAGAGCTGATTTCTTGGCTCAAAATGTCACCCCCTAGAGGTGATGAGATGATATATAGTTCAAACGTCATTGCACATTTAAACAGATTCTGTACCAAAGAGTCAACCCATATGATTTGAGTTGTAAATGCAGACTTATTTTCTTTGGACATCACTTTTGTTTTTTCGGTTTCATGGACTGGAGTATGCCCTGTGCTCTTTAAAAATTGGTGGTTTTTTCCCTCAACAAATTTTCAATTTGAATGTTTTGTTTAACGAAAAACTACTTCTTTATGATTTTGGGCCTCTGCAACCCTCAGAAAAATAGCTTTCATTTTGCGTACAGATGAACACGCCTTACAAGAGCCAATTATTGTGCGGCCGCAAATAATTCAGAGCATCTTAAACTATGTCTTGAAACTTCAAACAATATCGACAGATGCCTAGCACCATATCCATTATGCACTCGTTCATGTACTAGTCCTTTTCTGGTCAGTAGTTTCGGTCTTGAACCCAGACTGGTCATGGGTAATGCCCATTGCCTGACGCTAACTTCATCTTCGTAAGTTGTGGACATCAGACTGAACAAAATATGTCATCAAGATACCAACATCTTAGGCTGTGCCACATCAGGCAAATCACAGGCAACTAGATGAACACTGCAGGCAAATTTGAGTTCCCCGTAACGCTATGATGGATTGCAGTAAATTGCAGTAACAATGTGCTGTGTTCTTCTTGGGATTTTCATTAGCTTTCACTTCATCTTTAGTTGCCTTTAAGTTGCTGACTTAAGACCTTCAACTGCACACTTGGCAGACTGTAGCACTTGCCTCTATTTCTTTTGTAAATACTGCACTGTTTAACACATGTCGTCTTTATTTGGATTATAATTTGCTTTGTGTTGTATGTATTTATGTTTGCCAGATGGTTTGTGTGTTGGTTCTGCTAGCACTCATATTTCTTTTTTTTCAGTAGGTAGTCATGTACATGTAAATATTACTTGTAATTCTTTTAGTTTTTATATTTTGTTAACAAAAAAAAGGTTCTTTCAGTTAATAGGAACAGGGAGGCAAAAAATGAAAGGCAACAGTTACAAAATAAAATGTGAAAGGTCACATACTTTCAGAACTTGGAACATTACTTGGAAATAATTATATCCCATTCTTAAAATAGAAAAGTAAAAGTGCTCGCTCATTCACCGCTAACTAGATCACAACTTCACCTCATAGAGTGCCTGCACATTCACAGACGTTAAAGCACAATAGAGAGCTGCAAACGAATCTGGGTTTGAAAAATGGCTTTGATACGTTTCCGTGCTCCTAACTGATATTTTATATCCTGTGTTGAACCCTTTGCAGGGAGGTATCATGTACCTGACGATCCGAGGATGTGCCAAGCAAAGGTCACTTGAGGTCAAGATGGCTGACATTGCTCAAGCCATGGTTCAGGGTCAGGTAGAGAACACTGACAGCATCATACAACCCTACACTAGCTCCATGGATAACGTGCTCTGCTGATGATGCCATCTGAGATATGCTTGATATCGTCCTTGGGCACGAAGAGTAGATGACGCTTTGCGATCACTGACAGCCCCATTGGTTTTTGATATGTTACGAAGTAGGCACTACTTGCATGGCGAAAGCAACGTGCTGACTTCCCCAGGCAGCAACTACCCCACGACGGGTTGCCTAAACAGCTAGCACAATGCTTTCGTCATTGTTCTCCCTGTGATTGTTAAGAGTGATATCGTGCTTGACAATACTATTACATAAACATGTATTTCCAAGTGTGCCACTGTTGTAAGTGCCGTCAACCCTGATTGGAAGATTCATAACATTTTGTAACTGCCTACGATTCCTAAGATACTCACAGACAGTATACTCAACTAACAACCATTCATCATTCCATTAATAATAATAATAATATAATAATCGGCATTTAAGAACACTCTTATTAGTAAGCTAAATCACAGCGCTTACAGTATTATTATTACCCCTGATCATTGGGCCAATTAAATATTCCAAATACCAGCTCATCTCCCTGGGGAGTATACAGCTCGATGCAGCCTGTTAGGCGCAAGCAAGCTTATTCAATCACAATAACCATCTCTGCCTTCACAGGTACCCATTTACTCCTGGGTGGAGAGAAGCAACGAGTGACAAAGTGCCTTGCTTAAGGGCACACACACCATGACCCTGGCTGGACTCGAACCCACAACCCGCAGCTTTACCCACAGGCCACGAATCCAGTGCCCTTAACCACAAGGCCACAGCACTTAAAATTCCATTGATTGGAAGACAAGTGAGTGCTGCCACAGTTGCACACTACGCTGCCCCACATTCCTGAAAACTGCCAAAATAAACTGGAAAACTGAAACCCAAAAAAATAAGCTTGCAAAAATGACAGTCCACGTGCATCTTGAATGTTTTCTCAGAAGTAGTCTTAGCCATAGAAATATGTTGGGGAATATTCCAGGACGGATCTTCCAAGGGAAAATTGAGGTCTTCTAGAAGAATGTCATATTTTATAGGTAGTGGTTCATTGTGACCATGGTTGGGATTCCCCCCCCCCCCCCCAAGATTGGTGGATTTAAACAAAAGCCTAAAAATTAGTTTTCATCAATGTACTTTTACATGTATGTAAAAAGTATACATGAAAGAATTGCAAAGGTTATTTAAAGGGAATATACATCATTTGCTTTTGCTGTAATTTTCAGAAATGGATGGAATTGGGGGGTTGGAAATATATAGCAAATATAGTTACACTGACTTTTTTGATGTTTTGGGTTCGAAAATGCTATAAAAACCAAGAAAAACAATCATTTTCCTGTAGTCTGGTTCCCTGACTCCATATAAGAAGAAACAGAGCAGTTAACATACATTGGGGAATTGTAAGGTCAGGGAACCAGTCTAGCTGGCTTGTACCCGTTCATAGGTGTGTAATCGATTGCAAACAAGTGCGATGGTCAATTGGGGCCAGTATTTGAAAAAAAGCCAGTTTTTTCCAACGCTGGTCGGCCGACCAGCGTTGGAAATTGATACAAAAATAGCACTTTTCTTGAAAATGACAGTATACCAGGTGCCATGATTTTACAGGATGCTTTACACTGTCATTCACTAACAGTCCAGCAAGGTATTTCAAAATGATTTGGTAGTTTTATTTTTTGATGTTTGCAAATGTTGTATTTTCCCTTTAACATTAGTTTTTAGGGGTGCCTGGCTTTGTAGAAAAATACATGAGGTACCATAGATGGACCCCGTGTTGCTGTGGTGCTCCGACAAATATTTCTTTCGTGGATCTTCTGATTTTCCTCAATTTTGCCCCTTGATTTTATTTACCACACACAAAGATGTTCAAAATACTAACCTTCATGTTGACAAGGCACAAAGTGCAGAGAATCTTCCAACCAGAATGCTCCGTAGGCCATCAGCCTCCTTAAGTCATTGAAGTACTCAACAGCTGTTTATTGGATGAGTTTAAAATTGATCATTTTGCAAATTTGCAAAGCATCTGTGCCTTCAGATCTTTGTCTTTCTCTCTTCTATTCAACGATTTCTAAGTTCATCTAGCAATTTCTCAAACAAACAATACATTAATAAAATGTATAAAAGTAAGCTAATATTGTATGTATTACCTGCAATACTTCAACGAAATGTTGCCAGAAAAGTGTCTCTAATGTGCAATGTAATGTTTTTGTGTGTTGTTGACTTACAAATGATTATTATTATGCATATATTCTTGAATGAATGACTGTAATTTATAAATTTCTTTTAACGATGCCTTTGACAACTGAAACAACTTGCATTTTTTGTAATATGATTGTCATTTGTAAGAATTAATCATCATTGTACCATGGGTGTTTTATGTGTTTTCAAATCACCAAACTAGTTTGAAACGAACCCTTGCACTTCTTAGGCATCACAAAAGTTACCAATTATTATCTAATTTTAATTAGTTTCCTGTATGGAGATGAAGAGTGAAGATTAATATAACAAAGAGGATAGATTTATTTCCAAATGAATTTGGTGTGTAACCATTTTATGGTTGAAATGTTGTTTGATCCATACCAAAACATTGGTGTTTACATGTATATTTCACTTCCAAAATTCCCTGACTACTTCACATTACACAAGGCCTAAATATATCCCCGTCATCTCATTGCTGGGTCATTGATCATTGTCATGTCATTGATCATTGTCATTGAGGATTCATCCCAGCTCACGTATGGCCCGGCCACACTGCAAAAATAGAAGTTCCATTGCCCGGTCACACTATTACCATTATCAGATGATGAGAATGTATTCACGCGTTGTATAAACAAATAATGAGTTTCATATTCGTGCAATGGAACTAATAACTGCATTCAGTGACAAACGGAATGTTCCATTCCATGAGGCAAATTCCATCTGTCACCTCTTGAAATTATTCTTACCATTGCACTCATAAACATTCATTATTTGTATATTATATAACACCCAAGTAAATCCTTGTCATTGTAGGTCACGCGGCATTCATTAATCGAACCATTGTACGGCCTACGTCATAACTGTGCATTTTTTGTTCCATTCACCGTTCATTTTTGTCCCATCCCTTTTGATCTATTGCATCTTTGCGCTATTTAGATCATACCATGCATTTTAGCAGCACAAAAATTGCCTTTGAAGTGGATGCAGTTGCCTTGATGAGTTTTTTACATTATTTTAAGAACTCACAATGTCAATTTCAAACCTTTGTTAGCCTTGAACAAGCTGGGAAAAAAGTAGTGGATATGATAAAATTTTGTGAGTTTTGTTTGTTCTTAAAGTTTTATCCTTCAATCGAATGACAAAGATCTACTTGAATGTTATATAAAACAAATAATGAATGTTTTGCATTCGTGCAATGGTGAGAATATTTTCATGAGTTGGAAGACGAGTTGAATGGAACATTCAATCTTTCAAGTCATAAAAATATTCTCACCATTGCACTCATAAACATTCGTTATTTGTATAATGTTGCTTAATATATGACATAAATTGATACGTTATTTTCATTGCTTTCGTGCCCACTGCCCACTGTGTACAATGTGTTTGTGGTAATCATCAGGCATGCAACTTTTCCTGCGATCATCTGATTCCCTCGTTTTCACTTCACACTTGCATTAAAAATTGAAAATGACTGTAAAATGTTTTGAAGCGCTTGGAATTTCCTGTGTTGTTGTTGGTTACTGCCCAGTTGCATGTCATAAGGTTTCACATTGTCTACGTACATAGCAAGTTTCGCGGAGCAGTAACGGAGAAAATGTTGCTCAGCAAATTCATTTGTTAAGCAAAAATAAGCTGGGGACCAGTCACAGGCAATATACATTGCATGGCATTTTGGCTGGTAACCGCTTTCTGCTAAGCACATATTTTCGTATTAAGCAACTTTCAGTGTGTAGCATCTTCATTGAATTGGCAACTGATATGCTTACATGTAATCCCAATTATTCTGAGGTGAATCATACTTTTTTGTTTACGTTTCTTTCATATTTTGGGCATGATGTTAAAATCTTATTTTTTCCCTCTTGGAAGTGAGCAATACAATTAAAGGATATTTGATAACTTAAACTGTGTTGTGTTCATATATCATTTGATTTGGTTAAAGATGTAAACCCCATGCTTCTTCAAAAATTACATTTGTTTTCTCCTAATGACTTCTATTTGTCTGGTAGCCAATAATTTAAAGTATATATTCAAAGTATTAATTCAATAACTAACCGTCGGATTTTCATTCGATGTCTCATTCAAAAGTGAATAACGTTCATTTTGCTTGGAAAATAGCAATTGAAAAACAACTCTATTTTTCGAATCTTTAAAATCCAAAATACTAATGTAAATAGTAGAACATGTACTTGAAAAGGGCATGTATTAAGATATTGTTAGTTTTAATAGGAAAATCAATTCACGAAATAATAACAAAAATTCCATTTTCATCTTTTCAATAATTTATTGTCAGAAAGCTGATTAAAAGTATTATCTCTTCAAAATAACATTTTCTGATATTACACGTATCTACATTATGACATTCTGCGTGATAACTTATAAGACATAACACCAAATGATTAAAGATATATGAAGCACTAAAAAACGACTTTTTGTTTTTATTAAATATGATGTGAAAATAGATAATACAGAAAATATTTGTAATTTGTCAGCGACTATATTTTTCAAAAACTGACCTGTTACTCTGCCAGTAATTAGCAGTGTAGTCAGCACTGCTTGGGTACTTCATCATATAAACATCTTTTGTTTTGTTACAATTTCGCTAATTAATATTACATGTACTTCTATATCAGTGGGATATCTGTACATTACGTCTTTAGTTGTAGGATCCAATACATCAGTCATCAAAGCGTGGCCAAGTCAAAAAGTAAATTATTTAAATTAAAAAGGGACTAATTTTTATTTTGAAGAATAATTGACAAGACTACTAGTGATATGTTCACTGTGATAAAAGAAAACGAGAAATCTAAAACTGTTGGCATACTCTACTATGGAATTTAAACTGTTAATAGCCTTATTTCTTCGAATATTAAAAATAAACAGAAATTAAGCATTTTTTTAAAGCTCTTATTAAAGCTCCCCACTTTATTTGCAATCTCACCAGTTTGGGAAGCAAGTTACAGGTACAAACTCAATTCACCAATGGATGTTAATCACATTAAAACAAAAATCATGGTGGAATAGTAAACCCCCAACGTTGAGGCAAAAAGAAAATTCATAACAAATTAATAGAAAGTGGATTAAAAGTACAACAAATTCACATGAAAATTAGCTTCCTAAGTAAGAAGCAATAGCTCTGAGTCAATTTACTTTTGTGAGTTTTAAAGGACACAACTACAATGAAATTTGTAGTTAGTTTTATAAGAGAATCCTATATACTCAAGAAACAAAAGTAACAAAGTATATATTTGTGAAAATACTCTACTGCTACGATATCAACAACATAATTATTGTCTTTTTCATGACGACATAAAAATGTGTGTCACAACTAAAAACAAAGAAGACAAAATACACGTATAATGCCACCTAGTCCTGCAATGTCAGTCTCATTTGACTGTTTCTTCTCTACATCTGTACATGCAGTTTTTCAACTTGTAGTTTTTGATTCAACTCAATGTTATGTGTTTATTTATTTCCAAGATGTTGGCATTATATGGGGCAACCTCTGTAGTTTGTATTGTTTCCTACGGTCACACTTAAGGGCCAACAAACTGAGCTCGGAAAAATTAAAATTATTTTTCTCAACAAATCCTGCAACCTAAAAACCAGACTTTTTGTGGACAAAAGATCAACCATAATCAGTATTTTAGTTGCACACACTAGGTGACACTATCAAATATTTTGAGAGGTAACAACACATTAATGCATCAACCAACTGAATAAACAAATTATGTTTCTAGTGTGTTGTTACATTTTTAAATTAAAATTCAGGAATGTGACCTATAAAAGCAAAAACAACTGACCGTCTGGAAACAAGTATATCCAACGACAACTCAGTTGTTGATGCAAGACTAAAAAAGCATCTATGACAGCCTTAAAAAACTCTCTTAAAAAGTGTCTCAAAAATGAAAATGCTTGGCGCTAACCTCATCATGATGTAAGTATATATCATCAAAGGACCCTGCACTTCAGTCCACGGGAGTATGTACAAACTACATTATTCTAATTCTTAAAATATTCATCTTGTTTTAAAGACAACTGAGTATAATCATGACAATAAGCAACGATAATTTAGATCAAGTGCTGGAGATCAAACAGGTGCTGTATCTTCAAGAAGCCTCTGAAAACAATTTTTTTTTTATTACATTTTTCTTTTTTTAAGTTTCATCATTAACCTAATAACTTTGCTTCAGAAAAACATCAAGCTCATCTGGCTCGGCAAGATCTGAACTCGGAAATTTCTTTTTGAAAGTTTGCAGTCTCTATCAAAATGTAGAACCATGCTAAATGAAACAATTCACTTCTCTAAAACTCTTCTTTAAAACTATTGAGTCACACTTCTTAAATACCAATGGCTTCCTTGTAGAAACGGCATCAACAAATGTCACTTATTACCTCTCTTCAAAATCCCCCAAATAAAAATATCCACAATGTCATTTTGTAAACAACACTCTAATTTGCAAGGTTGCCTCTGTTGTCAGGAAATGCAACAAGGAACCAGACCTCGTGAGACGCTAAGCTCCGAAATTTACTTCACAGAAAAAAATACTTGGCTGAAGAATAAAAAAGCTCAGTAGAAATAGTTTTCAGCCAAAATTTCAGTTGCTGTTTATTATGTAGAACTGCTGAATCTCTAATGATTGTTTTTTCTGTTGAGTAACTCTCCACGAATATGGTGCAGAAGGGTTCATGTACCGTTGGTGGGAAAACAATACAGTCTGGTGTGTATAGCCTGGCCTAGTCCTTCGTCTTCTGTCATACGCACAGCTAATCCACATGAAGTCTAATGAGCTTCCTGTTCTGATGCTGCTGCATTGTATGCAGAATTGACTGGACTCCAGGCTTACTGCCATACCTGAAGATAAGTGGGAAAAACAATCCGCTGTTAATGAAACCCATGTCCAGAGCCTAAGCAGAAAATGAAACAGTGAATAGATGCCTTGCATTCGGCAGTCATCTCTGAGGTGCATTTGTTATTTTACTCAGCAATGAAACTTTGAAGTCACATAAAGAGGAAATTGCAAGCTTTCCAAGACTGTTTTCCAATTTTTAATGGCATATACGTTAGGGTTATTACAGCCAGTCACCTCCCTGACAAGTGCGGTGAACCCCCCGCAGCGATAGAGGCGCTATCAACAGGATGAATCTAATCCAGCCTTGGGAACTTTGGCAGTGCTACCCAGAGAATTCCAAGCATACCTCACGCATGCTGTATTCAAGCACGCGTGGTATGCTCGGAATTTAATGGGTAGCTCTGCTAGAGTTCTCAAAACTTCATTTGATTCATCCTGTTGATAGCGCCCTCTATCGCTGTGGCGGCTTTACCACGCTTATCACGGACCAGCTGTATTAGAGGAATAAAATCTGAATCCAGTCTTGAACTAAGACTACCTTGGTAATAACACGTCCCTCTATAATACAGTCATCTTAACAGCTTATGTCAAACTCTTTTCACAGGTTTTTTTTTTGTTTAACTTGGTTCCGTTTCCTTCGTCAAAATCTTGAAGTGTCGCAGGTTCTAATGCAGTAAGCGTGGGAGGAGGGGTGGAGCAGGGTAAAGATACTTTGCGTGCAATTTTAAGAAATTTGAGACTTCTGTTATTCATGTTGTGGGGTGAACTCGGTCCAAGTCATAAATCACTCGCTGAAGAATGTGTCATGAGGATCCAGCAACATGAACGGAACTTTCAAACATAAGCTGATGCCAGAAGTGTCAAGATGTTGAAGACAAAAAAATAAAACATTCCAGAGAGAGAGTGTAGATGCTCTCTCAATCATCGCCCCTACCCCCTTGCAAAGTCATGGTACTATTTTTTGTCAAGAGGAAATCAGACATACACGGTTGATTCAAGGGAAACTAGAGAATGGCAATTGTTTCTGGCAGAGTGTTAATGTACAGGCAAACAGCTTTCAGTGAGTGGTGCACACTGCTTTGATAAAAGCAGCCTGGAATAGTTTCTGGGTCAACAATAAGCAGAGTTTGGATAGGGGTGTAGGTTGCGTCATTATAGCCCATGTGCTTCAACTAAATCGAGCACTATTATGCCACAAATCTAGACCAACATATGGTCGTATCTAGAGTGCGTGAGTGTTTAGCATCACATTAATGTTACACCTCGGACCATGTGGTCTGAGTTAACTCCATATAAAGCCAGCAAGTCAGTGATTCATTCATTCGTCTGTTAGCATTCTGTTGGAGTGTGTATCTCATGACAGCAACACGATAACATTGACTGCGGACATACACACGCAAGCATCAGCGCAGAAAGCACAACAAATGATTGTTTCCTTCGAACACGGCCCTTGACATGAAGGCTGACAGAGACAAATGCTCCCCTGACAATTCCACTTGCTCGGGCACAGAAGAAGTTCATTTGCTTTCAACAATTTTGGAAAGCAACCGCACATTAAAGAGAAGCCACTTAACCATTATGTCCAGTAGCAAGGAAACTTTCAGCAAAATGCTCTGCGTGGGGCTGGACTATTAAGGATTCTGTCTGTTCTGCTCTCACAACAGACAATTGAAAGCCTTTAACTATTGTTTTTTTAACTTATCGGCATGTACTGGTACATGTAAATCAAATATATGAAATCTATGCACAAGTACCGTACAACCTCAATGGTTCAGAGACATGGAGAGTTGAGAGGCACTTTTGCATACATTTCCACTATATGCCTGGCAGTGACACTCACACATGACACTACGGGATCCTGTACCTTCAGAGTAAAATAAGCTGTGTGTTCTTCCCGCCATGAGCACAAAAACAAAACCTACATGCAGTGTGTCCTACAACAGTGCTCCTGCAGGTGTTCGCAAAGTGCAATTTACTGCTCAATACACCTGTTTCACTGCAGTACACTTTTTTCAGTATCTACGCATACGTACCTTGACTGTACTGTCCACTGCGCCCGAGAACAAGCGCCCTCTAGAGACAGCCAAGCAAGCCACGCTGCCCTGGTGCCTCAAAAGCGTCTGTGTACAAATCATGTTCTCCATGTTCCACACCTGTAAGAAAAAAAAACGGAAAATAAAAATATGAAATCCCCAGCGGTGATATCAAGTGTGATGGTTGATGTGGTCCTCCTCGCTGCTCAGGAAGCAGGTCATTCATCACTTCAACTCAACGACCCAAGGCTGTCAAAGTCTGTCACAAATATCCGCTGACTGCCTGCTATTTTCGAGACCCCTCGTCACGAAAAAACAAACCAGCAGTGACATTTCCTACGCCGTTTCTTTTTTGGGGATTTGAAAAAAAAAAGTTAAACATCCGAATTAATAAGAGTTAGACCAGGCGGATCTAAACAGTGCATAGACTGAAAGATAATGTCAAGAAAAGTCACAACATTGATGACCAAAACCAGATTGGGTTCAGTTTGTGCTTCCAGCCATTGAATCCATCGGATGATTTACAGAGCTGCCAGATACCAATATTTTTAAGCCCTTTCCGGCAGCAACTTGTTCCCTTCAATGTCAGGAACATGACGAGACAAACATTTCAGCCCCGATGGACTGCAGAGATATTCAGAAGCTGTTTCCAAAAATAGACACATCCTCCCGAAGCAACAACATTCACTTTTAATTTAAATGAAATGCGCTCCAATGTGGTCACCTTCTGCTGGACCCAAACTAAGAAATGCTGTGGACGAAGGGCAAAACCCAATATTGAAACTAAGACCACACTTTCTTCCCCAAGAGCCAACCGTATGCCACTTTTGAAGGGACACACGCGAACTGCTTTCAAAGCAGTTCTTTTTTTGGAAGCACTTTATTTCAAGTACATGTCATGTACATGTATTTCAAAGAGAGAAATTGTATAATCACTTCAAAGTGACAAAATAATTTGCTCATCGGAAATATTAGAAATTCAGAAAGTTGCAGCAAACTGCTTACTGGAGTGAATAAATGTAGGAATACAATTGAGTTTAGGTGCTGGACAATTTCAATTGTAGTCTTTCTCCCATTTTTCTGTTATGATGGACATTGTACTAGGCCATAGGATATAGTTGGGTTTGAGAAGATGTACATGTAGATGCAGTTCGGCAAAAACGGGAGGGGGGGGGGGGTGGTGTCATGTTAACACGTAACAGAAAGTTCACTGAGCCCTCGAAACTTCTGCCTTTTTTCAGTGAACGATTTTATTCCCCACTGAATTTCTGGATTCACTAACAAATACAGTCACCAGAATTTGGGAACAATATCAAATATTTTCAGAAAAAGTTCTCCAATGCCCTCAAATTAAATTGAGTTAAACTGTTTGTTTCCTTTTTTCTCCACAAAAAAAATCCAACCTTTTCTGGTTTTTGGACCGCACCTACGAAAGACAGACTCGACATCCACCCAGTCTCTAGGTAGACCTGGCATGGATTGATAACAGATTGCCATGGTAACCGCCAGGGGAACGCTGTATCAAGATTAGAATTAATTGCTTCGGGTCAGTATCGTTTGGCATGTTTTTCACTAATCACTAAAATAGCGCTGCAGGGTGTAGTTGGTTACCCATGTCTGACAAATGGCTCACGGGTGGTAACGACAGACCAGTGCATTCAAGTTCATGATCAAATTTAGAAGTATTTTTAAAATTGATAATGCTACCCTAAATATGGCTATAACCATAACAGGGTATACGTGTATTACAGGTACATTACCAGGTGTAAGGCCCCCCCAAAAAAATTTCGGTCTCTGGTCAGACCAAAGTTCCGGAATTGATGCGGCCACGCGGCTTTTTTTTTTTTTTTGCTTTTTTTTTTTTTTCTTCTAGCTTGGATTGTACAGACAAGGTGGGGTACTATTTTGCTTTTTTGGTGTCCTCATGTACATTGATGTCCCCCATAATTTGCCTTGGTGCTTTCGATCATTTGCCTTGGTGCAATTTCTCATTCCTTGGTGCTCTTTGGTAACAAAAATTGAGGTGCGGAAATAGAGGGCGCTGTTGGAGTTACCGCGGAACATTTTGGAGAAAAAAAAAGATCAACGCGCATGATTAAAATCGACGCGCGCACTGACCAGAGACCGACTTATTTTTTGGGGGGGCCTAATACACACTGTTTTTAATAGTGATTTGAGAGCCATAATTTTGATGTCAAACAAAATCATACTCTTTCAAAGCTGAATACATGTACATTTGTAACTGAATAAAACTATGAACAAAAAATTCTTCACATACGTGTAATACCAATGTTTTCTCTTTCGGTAGAGCTCTTGTACAACGTGGCATTTGGGTTTTGTACCAAGATCAAAGTACTTCACGCTCAGTTTGTACACGTACATTTTTTCACTGTTTGTTTACATGAAGGACATTTAAGGATCTTGTTGCTTATAGACACTGAATACTATTATTTTCAAGACAGAAGCTTCATATTAACACAAAAGTGGTTACATCATGATGCTTTCTTGGGCACGTAAATGGTTTGTGTGAGATGAGGGCAAAAATGTTTGCAAAGAATCTTTATTTTTGCACCTTTTTGTGGAAAACTGAACAGGGTGTGACTGTTAGACACTGGCATTTTCAACTCTACACTACATGTATGTTTTTTTTTATACGTTTTTTTTCAGACCACACCGTTCATGACTATTAATAACCTCTACATACTCCCCACACTGCGGGCACTGGCAGGTCAGACTGCAACCATGATAAGACATCGTTGCCTAATGATTGATCCAATCCGCCCCCCGCGTCCAGAGAGACAGGGCTGAGTATGTTGAAAGTTTTATAAACGGGGCCTCAGGTAACAAAAAAGAGCGCGGTCAGCGTGAGCGCTAGGTGTGGCATTAAGGACACCCCTGGCGTTAAACTGGCAACGCAGCGCGACCGAAACAGTTCCTCTTGTTGCGCGCCAGGGGAGTAAAAAGAACACGTGGATAGCTGTGATAGGGAGCCCCAGACTGGGGGGGGGGGGGGGGCAAGACTAACAATAAGGGGACACCTGTCAACTTGCTTGCCAAGCACACATCAGCGGTACACCAGATGCCTTGTTACTGTATATAAATGGGGCGTGGTAACGCTAAATACCCTGGTAAACCTAGTGTTGACAAGGGAAAATTGATAAATTGACAAACATCCCGGGTGAGAAAATACACATGTGAGTAGTTGCGGGTGCTGTGCTCCACTGCAATGACTCGATGAGCTACTGATAACAAATTCAAGACGTCCTATCTTTGAAGAAAGAATTCAGAAGAAAGGTCATGATAACAATTACCGCTACAAGAAGGTACACGGACAGATTGAGCAGATCATTTAGGTGGAAGAAAAAAAAGGACTTGTGTAGCCAATGATTGAAAACTAGAACACAAGCCATTCCAAATCTGCAAAATTCAAATGATTGGTTTTGAAGGATTTCAATGGATGCAGGACTACATATATCCCAGCCACATCTTTACTAGGCCTTCTAAGTATGCTGAATCTGGGTCAAGTCACGTCCAGACAAGAGCCTATTTCTCCCCACTTTAGGACTAACTGGAAGTTAATTTTTAAGGTACCGTAACTTTAACATCAATTACTTGAGGTTACTGCCTGGGACTTGGGCAAGGCCTTAAAACAGTCGAGCGGCTGTTTACTTGTGTCATTGGAGCGCTGTGGTGCAATGGTTACAGTGTCAGACTAATATGCGATTGGCAGTTGGGTTCTAACCCTCAAGCAAAAACAGTGTTCTTGTGTCCTTAGACATGATACTTTACAACAATTGCCTCTCCCCACCCAGGAGTATAAATGGATACCTGTGAGAACAGATTGCACTGATCTAAGCTGCTACAGATAACTGGCCTCATGGCCTGATGAACAGGGGTAATAATAGTGATGCATTTTGATACAGCTGTATAAAGCACTGTACCCTTAGCACCTCGTTATGTTTATCCTTGGAGCTATGAAACTCACCCTGAGTGATCTGTCATAGGATGCACTGAAGACTCTGGTAGTTCCTGGAGCGCTGATGACTGCTAAGGCATAGACAGTGCCCACGTGGCCTGTCAGAGTCTCAACTTGCTCGTAGGAGGCTTTGTCCCAGACCTGATGAAAATGGAACAATAGAAGGAAGAAAAAAGGCAAGATTGACTCATTGGCTTCAGACTAAAGCGAAAGAGTTGGTATCACTGCGACATAATTTTTAAAACATCTGTCAGATTTATGTGCTTGTCACAAGTTGTGAAGTTTACATTAATGACGGCTACAACAGGACACATCAAAGGAAGGCGCTGATTGGTGCCGGTAAATGGTGTTGAAGTCCATTTTTATTGAACTGAAATGCAAAAATCTTGTGTGTCTTTGCATGATAGTGCATAAGAGGAATGCACAGGCACAAAATTAAAAAAGGGGAGTTTAGTGTTCTTCGAAAACAGTATTATGGCCGTGTCTGAAACAGGTTTCCAGAAGTACTGCTACATCTATCGCCACTCGTTCCCAAAGAGCTGTAATTGTCAAAGACCAAGCTCTGGGCAAGAGATTCAAACAGGGCGTTAACTTACATTTTGTAAAAAGTAGATTTAATTAGTAATTTTAATCTTACTGTATCACAGTCTCAAAAATAAAGATGAGCACAATATCAAATCTGAATGATTCCGATGACTGTGAAATTTAAAGCGAACCACAGTACTGCAACACTGTGATGTTTATAATAGGCTCTTGTGAGTATACGTAAACGAACGCCGTGGTTAAATGGAGTCTGGTCAACACGTCTGCAGCATAAGCAGGGGAACAGCCCGACTACATTACGTACACGAACATCTCAGGAGAGGAAATCAATGCAGCATTACAAAAAATGAGGCTTGGGTAAGGTAGCGACAGGATAACACAACAACCGGGGGGAGAGGAAACGGAACTCTCTATGATATGAGTCACATGACTGCTTCCTTGTTTTGAGAACCGGTATGGTAGCAAAGTTAATGCAAGGGTCCCATTTATATGTCACCAGACGAAAAGGTGCAGAAATGGAGACAGATTTTGATGACAGAGGACCGTTTACATATACAATTACAGACTGATGGTAACTACATCTGATGGAGAGGCAGGTTCCGTTCCACAGGAATTCGCGGGAAATCCTTCAGAGACCTAATGTCTGGTCCTACCCTCAACCACCCCTTCCCCCTCAAAAAGAAAGAACGAAAATAGCGGTTGCATTCAGCAAACATCCTTAGATATGTTTGTAATTAAGCAACATTTTTTCATAAATCTCCCACATTTCCATATTTTTCCATGTGCCCCAAATCTTCAACCTTGCAGTCCACACATTTCCAACACCTGAAAATAACATGAAGTACCGGTAGGTCCAAAACAATAAATGGTAAGAACACCCTCCCCCAACCAAAGTTGCAGTCTATAATTTTGCAAGGAGATTTGTAATCCCAAATAGCAGTGAACTACAGACTGTGCCAACCAGAAATTTGCTAATAGGCCATCAGCCTCGGTCCAAAATTTTGGCCACCGGTATCAAATGAGGGGAATAATCGTCATAGCAATTTTTGGCAAGGTAAACACCTCCAGAGTTGGAAAATATGTGATAGCATTGCAACGGTGGCAGCTTTTTGGGTGTTATCACCCTTTTTTCAAAATGTCCATCAAAATGCTTGTTACCACTCTAGGGGCGGTATACCTTGCGCATGCGCACTGTAATCATTCATGCCCTGATTTGATACTGACCAAACCCCAGGCTGATGGCCTATAACAAAGCAATACAGTGAATGTTGCGTGGGACTGATTCTTGGCCAATGTGGACATAACACATACTTTTCAGTAGGGCATATCTTCTGCTTCGTAGCTTGATCAAATTGGGCCCAGATTTAATAGAGGAACCTGTATGTATCCCCCTCATCAGCCCACCCCCCTCCCTCCCTATTCCCCGCCCCAACGGAGGGTCAGTCACAGATCACATTACGAGCCAAGCTGGTCCCGTTACTGACTTCCTAATCACATTACTGCTAGCAGGAAACCAGTGAGTCTAGCGCACCAGGTGACAAGGACGGTTGCAGGCGATATCACTCGTATCAAACTTCCCCTCTCTCGCTCTCTCTCTCTCTCCCTCGCAAACGTGAGACAAAGTAAGACACATTAAAGGGTCACAACATTTACAGTAGAAAAGAAAAACTGTGAGGTGATGTTTCTATTCATAATGGCAAGGTGAATAGAGGCAAGGTGCTTTTACATGTGACTTTCAGTCTCCCAAAATCCTGTTTTCTGCTTTAAAACAAAACGACAAGTGGAAATATTGCTTTGAAGAATGTGACCCCTTATCACTTAAACATGTTAAACGCAAAAGTCATAAGCTGTTTTGCAAGATTTAAGCCCAAAGGCAATTACAAATTCACAACACAAGCTATTTTTCCGAAAACTCTGCAATGTTTTACACACAAACACATGTACTTTGTGTGCTTCTGTAGCCTTGAAGAGCTCAGACCCCAAGTCCACTTGGATCAGATTCAACAAAGTTAAGTACACGTACATGTATGTAGTGACAGGAAATCTGAAAAACCAAAATTAACCCCTTTAATCTCTCATGCAGCTTTCTAAAAAAATCATGTGACGCTTCAAGTTCTGTCATAATTTTCCCCCCTGAGTGTGGCTTATTTAAACTTCTTCTTAGCTTTTAAGATATTTATTTTGGATTTCTATGCAAAATACCACTTTCAATATATTGAAGGGAAAATGTTCGTAGTAAGATACAAGTATTTTCCGGGTAAGATATTTTCCGGAATGGAATTTTGTTGTGTGCTGCTGAAATTTCTGGTACTGTTTCTTGCCAAAATGAATTAATGTACCGGTATTTAGGCAACTGTGTGATCAGTAGTTTTGAGAGCATTTTTCCCAGTGCAATGTGGGAGATGGTCGAGAAATTCACAGCCTGGGACATTGGAAATTGCTAGTTTGTCCGTCAGTAGTGTCATAAGCGTATGATTCGAGTATATGTTTGGCCTTTTATTTTTTATCAATATGGTGTTTTTGTAAGGCGGCAGAACGCTATGCCCCAATCTATTAGCTCAAGTTGTCTACTGACACTCCTTCAAATGGGCCATGTTTTGTTGACCATTAACTTGAAAAATTGACTCTCCATGGCAAATTCTTGGTGGCGCACTGCATTGTGAATCGCCCAAATTCAAAGGTGTTGCATTGAACATATTGAAGTTCACATTTGTTTGTTTTGCACTCAATACAACATCACAGACAACAGAATTCTTTTACTTCGGTTTAATATGCATTTTATGAAGACATTTACCAGAAAGATTGGACAGATTTTAAAATTGCTAAAAAAAGTTCTTCACAATCTTCACTGATTAATGGTACTAAAAAGAGACGTAGCAACTCACAACATGCATTCCAGTCAGTTTTTAAATCACCTGTAGCTTTTCATGGTGACCAGACTCACGTCTGCAGCCGCCAGGCATTTTCAGCCACCAAATGCAACCCAAATGCTTTAGCACCCCCCCCCCCCCCTCGTCTGTTACAGCGTTTGTATGTTTCCATGTGTAGGTGATTAAATGTTTCGGCATTGGAAGCCTTTAACCATGTTACCTGGCTAATCACCGACTTAATTCAAACTGGCTCCATGCAGTCGGAACCAATTCCAAAATCAATCGATCAATAAACGTCAATACCCAATCTAGTTTGTCACTCACATGAGAAACAGTTTGGCATTTGGGCGAGGAAAGTGATTTACATGTATAAGCAATCGATAACTATCCATTTTTTAAAGTCTTTTCCGATGTGCTGATGATTTAAATTTCATGGGCGTGCAACTTTAAAGCGTGCTATGACTGAAAGTTTTTACTCGATAGGTTTAACAGGCAGTACATGTCTAGACAGGGATGCAATGAAAACGACTGCTCACTGCAATAATCGGGCAGGGTTTCAGTAAATGTCTCGTCACATTTGCAAACTGTAATCCTCAGAGAGGTACCGTAAGATGGCTTGTTATTTCACGTAGTCAGGGTTATCCTCGGTCATCTAAACCCAACTAGTTTGGAAAAGTTTGTAGTTCACAGATGCCTCTCATGATTTGTATTAAATCGGTGATGTCGCCCTGACACATAATGGCCTTTCAATCTCTTACATAGTAACTTCCCAAGAAATTCTTCATTCTTTCTTTGTGTCAAGTAGAAATAAGAGAAACACTATACAATAAATGTAAGTCAATGAACAGTTCTTGTGTACTCAATTGTGTCAGATGAAACGATGTGACAATTTGAACATACAGACAATCATGTTCCACAGACTGAGCACATGACCCTACGATAGAGGACTGAAAGGATCTGTTGTTCCCCCTTTGTGTGTCGGTCCTCGGGGGTTATGTAGAACACGTATGGGTGTACATACAAGTTTGTACATGTATGTGTATGTCTGTGGACTTGCATACAAGTTGTTGGTTCCCAATCAGACTGCCTGTGTCTATAGAGCTATCCAGTACCGGTACTCTGCACCCCATGTTTTGACCAATCACAGCTATGACGACGTGACCAAACGTCTGTCAAATGTCTTATTGAATGCACTTGGACCATGCAGTGTGGCATTTGGGAGACGCACGTATTGTTGGCACTGTGGGTGGTTTTTTTGGCCACATGCAAGTCAGCCATTACAAAGCAATGCATGATTGCCACTTACGGTTGCAACATAATGAACCAAAGCTGAAAACAGTTGAAAATGGAAAGGTACATGTATTACGGTGGCTTGAAACTGCGAGATCACAGAAGGAAATACGGACCCAAGACGATGCCAACGTGACGCAAACAGCCCGCTCGAAAAATCCAGCTTTTCTTAGAAAGAAAATCAGCATGTGGAAGTGCCACGAGGAACTGATTGTTAAACCATCATGTAGGGGCGGGACGGGGCATGTAAGCACCAAATCACGGTGTCCATACAATAGATTCCAGCTTGGCCACGACGGGGTTGTAATTTCATTAAAGCTGACAGGTTTATGGGGTACGCCAGAATTAACTGGAGGTGGCACCAACTCTAACATGATGCATGGGCCATGGAACAATGATATCCCCTCTGCTCGGTGCTCCTAACGTGCTCCTTAAGTTACTCCATATGTAGCTGGCTGGCGCCATTTTTATTACCTACCTACATGTACATGTACCTACGTATGGACCTATACACCTCATGTACTGTTTGTCACACCGAAGACATGAATGCACAATTTTGAAGCAAGTTTAGCGACCGGCTTTTCAACAACAATATATGCAGGTCAGTTTGGGTGTGGGTTTGTCTAAACTGAGTCATGCCGGTGTCGGAATTCATGTACCTTATCACTAAACCGCACACGATGCTTGCAAGCATATGACGCGTTGTGGACATGTAAAATTATGTTTGAGCACTGTTACTATAATTATAGAGAAAGGAACACAGAAGGAGTGACAGCTCAGACACTTCAAAGCACCAGGGAATCATCACTGCCATCTTCAGGGATGAGTCCTCCTGCGATTGCCTGATTTCAGGGTTTTTTCACATTCTAAATAACATATCGCCACTGTACGTACATGTTCATGTTTCCTTTTCCTTTATACGTGTACCTCAAATGTCAGGCACAAATGTCAGGGTCCACTTAGATCAGACTTGTTTTGCTTAATTAATCGCTGAATCTGTTTGCTTATCATAGACCTTTGCACAGACCTTTGTTGTGCAAAAGTCTATCCCATGGACTATACTACATTGATTCAAGGTAAGTTAGCATGCAAAGCTGTACGAACGGGTTCTAAAATGTTTATCGCTCTCAGGCTGCAGTTGCTGCGCTTTGGCTACAGGCATTAAATAACAGTAAATGGCTGTCTCATAAATATCACCCGAAGTTCAATTTCCACTTGGTTCCTGTCTGTAAGCCATGATTTAAGCACTGTGATGAGCATTAATGTATGGAAGGTACAGAATCTTTAAAAATATCCCATCATCAGGAATACTGTGAACAAGTAGTTTTTTTTTCTGTGATTGTTTGGCATTTCCCCATGTTCAATTTTTCCTTAGCGTTTCGGAGCCAAGAGAATACCCCAACTTGCCCAGTAAACTCCACAATATTAAGGATTGCCCCCACACGTTAAAGCAAGGATTCCTTGACAGAGACTTTTCATGATAATTTTTTGACTATATCATTCTTACGTGTATGCAGTTCTCGTAAGTTCCAGCGATGATGTGGTGGTTGGTGACGGCGATGGAGTACACACTGCCTCCAGATGTCTGTAAGCTGTGTACGATCTCCAACGTGCTCATGTCCCACACCTGCAAGAAACAAAACAGCAAAGTGATTGTCAATAATCAATGGAATGACAACTTTGAAACTACCATGATATGTTTTGATCAGTGTTGTAGTCAAGTCCATCACAAGTCCAATCACAAGTCCATCACAAGTCCATCCCAAGTCCATCCCGAGTCAATCCCGAGTCAATCCCAAGTCAATCCCAAGTCAATCTGATGTCAATCCCAAGTGAATCCCAAGTCCATCACAAGTCCATCACAAGTCCAATCACAAGTCCAATCACAAGTCCATCCGAAGTCAATCCCAAGTCTATCCCAAGTCAATCCCAAGTCAATCCCAAGTCCATCTCAAGTCCATCACAAGTCCAT
Organism: Patiria miniata; assembly: GCF_015706575.1. NCBI lineage: Eukaryota > Metazoa > Echinodermata > Asteroidea > Valvatida > Asterinidae > Patiria > Patiria miniata. The sequence continues at coordinate 44,159,970 of NW_024037069.1, read as the reverse complement.
CCCTAGTTCAATCACAAGTCCAATCACTAGTCCATCCTAAGTCAATCCCAAGTCAATCCCAAGTCAATCCCAAGTCAATTCCAAGTCCATCACAAGTCCAATCACAAGTCCAATCACAAGTCCATTCTAAGCCCATCCCAAGTCAATCCCAAGTCAATCCCAAGTCAATTCCAAGTCCATCCCAAGTCAATCCCAAGTCAATCCCAAGTCAATTCCAAGTCCATCACAAGTCCAATCCCAAGTCCATCCGAACTCCATCACAAGTCCAATCACAAGTCCAATCACAAGTCCATCACAAGTCCAATCACAAGTCCATTCTAAGTCCATCCCAAGTCCATCCCAAGTCAATCCCAAGTCAATCCCAAGTCCATCCCAAGTCCAATCACAAGTCCAATCACAAGTCCAATCACAAGTCCATCCCAAGTCAATCCCAAGTCCATTCCAAGTCCATCCCAAGTCCATCACAGGTCCAATCACCATGATCACAAGTCCAGGACCAGGCTGGACCAGTTGAGATGCACCCAAAGCTTTCAGTTTATGACATTAAAATGTATACTCGGGGAGTCATTCAATCAGTTAGTCAGTCAGTCAGAAAAAAATAGGTCGGCCTTATGGGGTCATCAAAAACTCTCAACCATCCACATTTCTTTACTGGCAGGAATAGATTTGAAGTGTTACGGCGTCACAGCTCATTAAGCAAACAATGAGACAGCAAACGCTGAGAAACCCCCCTCCCCTGGGGTGAGTACCGGCGGGATATGCCATATCACACGCAGGTGTTGACACAGGAACCAGTCACATCCTAAGTTGGCTTAATGTGTACACCTGAGAGCGACAGCTTGGCGCTCTGCGCGGAAGCCCCATTATGTTCTGAAAACAATCGACGTGTCAGACTCGACGCTGAATGCAAAAACAATTAGTGCGGGGCAGTATCCTCTGAAATCTGACTTAACAAAGCATTGGCCAGGAGGAGAAATATATCGGGGGGGGGGGGGGGGGGGGGAAGATATTGTTCCAGGGAAGGATTAGTCATAGAGGGCGATGATACTTCTCTCAGTGGCAAACAGCCTTGATATAAACTGCCATATACTGCACGTTGGGCACTCTTTATCACATTATTACAAGTGTGGCTGCGTGCTTATTAATATGAACCCTCCCTGCCTATCAATCAATTAAACAGTTTATATTGACCAATCAGATCACTACCATTAGACAGGTAGCCACAGCAGCTCGGTCAAACTCCGTCACAAGCACTGTGAGATATGTAGGTCATGTCTGAATGTAGGTCATGTCTGAATGACTCGGGCAGCAGTTTGCAATTGCACATGGGCTTATGCAAGCGGCTGCATCAACTACCGATACAAAAGTGTGTTGCAGCCGACCGTCGCCAACAAATTGGGATGTGGTCCTACACAAGACATAGGTAGGCGGGCTTAGGGCAAAATCCGGAGCAGATCAGGTGGTTCAGGGTGCAAATCCAACCACTGTGTTTGGTGTTCCCTCCTCAAGAAAATACCTTCACCATCACTTGCCTCCGAATTCCATCTGCGGTATGGCTCTATGCCATACCCCAGACTACTTTTGGCCACTTTTTAGGGCTCTAGTGGGGGGAAACACCGTGTGAGCATACTGGTTTGCGCACTTTCAGCGCGAAGTATGTACAACCAATAATATCATGAATGTATATGTGACTTGAAGCTTTGCATGGCAGATGAGAAAGTAGAAAGATTGCGGGTAACACCATGTGAAAAGAAATCTCATCTTGGAAGAAGTGTGGTTCTGACACACTCAACCAACCGCACACTTCTTCCAAGAAGAGATTTGTGTGCACAGGGCCTATAAGAACGAATTTACTCAAACAACACCTTATTCATAAACATAAAGAGTCACACCAATCAAAATAGTCCAGACACTGAAATTCATAAATGATAAGGCCAATGTTTGAAACAGTTAAGAACGATCACGTTGAATGACTCCAGCATTTTGATTTCAGACGTTACTCTATATTGCAGTTAATGGAAACTTAATATAAGTTCATCTATCCGATGTAAAATTCGCATTTTTTTTTACCTGCGGCCTCCTTATACTATTTGTTTTTGGTGCAACTCTGTTATACCGATCTAAAATGGCCGCTAGTCATGCTTGTATACTTGCCTTAATCGTCTGGTAGGAACCACTGTAGAGGTAGTTGCCGTTGGCGACCAGTGCCCTAACCCAGTGGTTTAGTCCGGTCAGTTCCCGTTTCAGCTCATGTGAGTGCACGTCCCACACCTAACAACAAGAGAAGAAAAACAGAGAGAAAGGTCAAATAGTGAAAAAAGTTAAATGTCAAATGTTGTTTTTTTGTATAACAGTTTGGGATGGATTGCAATGACCAAAGTAGCAAAGTTATTCTAGAGCCATTCACAAGTCATCACAAGTCATCACAAGTCATCACAAGTCATCACAAGTCATCACAAGTCCTCGCAAGTCATCACAAGTCATCACAAGTCATCACAAGTCATTACAAGTCATCACAAGTCACCACAAGTCATCACAAGTCAATCACAAGTCATCACAAGTCATCAAAAGTCATCACAAGCAATCAGAAGTCATCACAAGTCCTCACAAGTCATAACAAGTCATAACAAGTCATCGCAAGTCATAACAAGTCATCAAAAGTCATCCCAAGTAAACAATTCAATACCAAAAAAAGTCTCAAGGCAAGTCACAAACCAATCAAATTAACCTGAATTGTGATGTGCCTTGTTGACTTTTGAATGGCTCATCCAGTTACACTGTACAATGTACAGGTATACTGACAAGTGATGGAAAAACCTTCAACTGTTGGAGTCTGAACTCTGTGGACAGTGGTGTATATATGGGGGAGGGAGACATGGTGCCATGCCACCCTCCCTCCCCCCCCCCAAGGAAGAGTTAAAAAAAAAAGAGGCGCTTCACAGCTTTAGTTACTTGCCGCAACGAAGATCGCCACTTACTGACAGATGGTGTCCAATATCGTGGGTTTGAAACAATATCTCCAATAGTAAGATGCTTCCCCCCTCCCCCAACAACTGTTTGGGTACTGTATCTTGGGCCAGATTAAGTGCGTTTCAAAGAACTGAGTCTCTCAGCTCATCTTTCTTGAAATACCAACAAAAAAATTTCCTTCTCATTATTCTAGCAGAATAAATCAATAACAGAGGATGTTATGTGCCAACTCTTTACTTTAAGGAAACTTTTTTTCTCAACTTTTCTCTAGATTTAGGGTGACTGTGAATGGTCTGACAGGCCGTTCACTTGTCACTCAGCAGCAATCGGTGTCATATTCTCTGTTCTGGAAGGTGCTTCACACATTTATGTTCCGTATGAATCATGCTCAGGATTGGCTTCACACCTCCTGCTTCAGCCACAATTGTTTCAGCGTTAATTAAAACCCGCACTTCTGCCTTTCCTGCTCCTGATAGATAGGACATCTCCAGAAGAAAAGTTATCTCTGGCGAAGAACCGTGCATTCTCAAACCTTCTCGTGCAAAAGGTTTTTTTGGTTTTGTTTCTGACAAATCAAAATCCCGATTTGTCCACACATTCCAATCTTGTTTTGCACATTTTCCTGCTCTATTTATAAAAAAAAAGTAAATATAGAAACGAGTGCACTGTTCTGCAAATCCTGCTGTTTTGGTGTTGGTGAAGTTCCATGCTGTTTCAGTAATTAGTTTCTTTCAGCGTTTGTTGTACTTTTTGCAACGAAAGTTTTCTGGTGTTGGTGCTAGTTTGAAATTTGTCTAAATCTCCTTTTCGCATAAAGCATGAGCACTTTTCTCTCTCTCAGCTCTGCTTTGAATCAGGAGGTAACCAAAAAAATATTTAAAGAAAACAGGGAAGAAAAGCCATGGAGTGGTATTAACCAAAGGAAAACTGGACCACTTACATGTCTAAATCCCAAACACATAAGCCTCTGGCTTGGAGAGTTAATATCTTTATCTAAATAAAGTTCCTTTCTCCGCAGTCTGCAAATGTTATGCAAATCTGAAATTCTCAAACAGTCGATCTTTACAAGCTGTCTAAACTGTCTAAAATGTTTTCTTCTTCAAACCCCACTCAACTTCAAAATTTGTTCAATTGAAAACAACACCACAAAACAGCACTTGAAAAAACTGTAATACAAGAGTAGAAACATTTCAAGGAAACATCAAGACCAGGGGCAACAAAGGGCCACAACCTCTGACAGCTTCCGTTTCGAGTCAAACAATGTGACAAGTCCGACAACACTGCCCTCACTTGTCATAATAACCCATGGCCAGTCATGACTTGAACGCTTCAAGCACTGGATTTTATTTGACAACCTGCCCGTTATCATTAGACACAAATCCCGACAAGGCCTTTATCCTTCACTATTCCTTGGACCAAAATTCCACTCTATCACAAGAATCCAGAAACTTGGAACACGAAGTCGCGGGAAATCCGAACCAGGAAGAATTAATCATAGTTGTGATCAATAACATCCTAGATGGTGGGCCAACATTTGTACCCTGTTGCAGTCGGCTATGCCAAATGATGGCAATTCATTTTCTCTGTTAATCCTTCTACCCAATCATCGTGAAACACATTGGTGACATTAAAATGCTGGCCTAAAGTTCAATTTATTGTCGAACAGACTGATAATTGAAATTAATTTTGTTTGTCTAGTTTTCAGACTTAAATGTTGCCTTGAATGTGCAGTCCCCCCCCCCCTTTTTTTTTCTTTGAATGATTTGTAGATGTGCGTAAGTTCGCGAAATGCATGACCCCAATGATAATAGAAAACAAATTTGTTCCACCTTTCATGGCACAGTTTTGCAAGGGAGGTCCTTTTTTAAAAATAAACATCACTGCAGAACCCTAACCCTCCTCAATCCTCCAAAATCCTCCAGTCGGTTTTGGAGGATTTGGGAGGATTGAGGCTGAATGGCAAAAATATGTCGGTTTATTTCTGAGGATGTATCATGTCGAGTTTGTAGGCTGTACCGAGCATTGTTTGTGTTCAGTCATGCACAATTGAGCCTTGCATTATGCTCAATATCATCCGCACAGCTTCTGAATGTCAACGGCATTACCTCAACCCATTACAGTGATTGTTGGAGGATTTTGAAGGATTGAGACAGTGGTCACCCCTCCACTGAGAAAAATCAGATTTTGGAGGATTTATTTTTACATGGTAGCAATTGGTTGATTTTGCAGGATTGCGGATGGTTCCTAGCCAAAGGGGCCTAGAGGGTTAGGGTTTTAAGGAGAGAAACTTTATTTTCACGATATTTTTCGAAACATATCTTGCGGTCAGCTACCCAGAAGAGACTGTTTTGAGCAGAACACATCATGCTTCTAAAATTGACATTAGGTACATGTTTGCAACAGTTGAAACGGTCACATTCTACGCCTTAGGCCTGCTACATATCAGGGGATTGCATACTCCTTGCCCTAAAGACTAAAACATTGGTTCTTCTTTCTCTTTTTTTTCTTCTCTCTGAAGCAGAATGTCATGATGATTTCCGCGCTTTGTTCTTAAACAAGTCTATCCTGTGAGATGCTCCTCCCTTCACAGAAAAAGACAAACAGACGTTGAGGGTTTTCACATCCATGCCTTCTGGACAGCACAAGGTGACATTCTGTGCGAAGGTTTGAGGATTTATGGCCGCTATTCTTCGGTCAGGATCTTTGAATGATTGGTTTGACGGAGGGAAACAAGCAACAGGTGGAAGCAATCCATCACGGGCAGCAATCTCATGACAACTCTCCTCCTTTGCATCCCGCTTGAAAAGCCCCCCTCCCTTCAACCCAACAAAAACTCTCAAGTCATGCAGGATGCCAACGCAGGGGGCCAACCACGTTCAAAAAAAAAAAAACCATCGTTTCTTTTCCCCTGTTACCACATATTCCCCCCAGGTGGCTCGAACATCCAGTTTCGAAGGAAGTCCACAAAAACAAAGTCAATCAGGTAAGAATTCAATCAGGAAAACATTTCATTTTTTCCAGATTTTTCGGGGCTCTGATATTCCCAAGTTCAAACTTGGGAAATCTGCCTGAAATCATTTCCCTGTTTGGGGGGTCATCCAAAGAGCAAGATGGGAGGGAAAAAGTGACAAAGCAAAACTTAAGGCACCCCCTCCCCCCTTCCCTTAAGGGAAAAAAATCTAACGTTCGATAGAATAAAGAAAAAGTGAAACTAAGAATACTCTCGTTCTCCTCCCTTAACCAATACTGACCCAATTCTCATTTTTGAAAGTAAGTAGATATACTTTTTACAAATGTTAGCTTGACTCTGAAAAACAAAGCAAAGCCCAATGGACAAGTCATTAATTCTGTCATCAATCATGTTAATTTCTTTTGTGCACAACAGGACACCATGACAACAGAGATAAGTGGTCAGTAGGGACAGAGACCTGCAATTTCCAAATCCCAAAGAGAGCTGCAAAAGTTTTGTCGGTGTATCCCCACCCCGACATCAAAAAATGTGTTTGCATGTTTCCGCGCCTTTAAAGGGAATATACATCATTGGCTTTTTGCTGTAATTTTCAGAAATGGACTATTTGATGGGGTTAGTGTAATAGATCAAATATTTTTACACTGACATGTTTGAAGTTTTGTATTCGAAAATGCTGGGAAAACCAAGAAAAACAAAAAAATGTTCTAAAAATGAAATAGATAAATTTATAAATGCCGGAAAATTGTAAGGTAAGGGAACCAGTCTAACTGGCCTGCACCCGTTCACCAACATGTAACAAATAGCAAACAAAATTTGGACTGAAAAATGGTAAATTTGGAGCAGTAGTTGAAAAATAGTTAGGTTTTTCCAACGGTGGTTGGCCGACCACCGTTGGAAATTTATACAAAAATACCACTTTTATTAAAATGACTTCACATTAGGTGCCATAATTTTACAGGATGCTTTAGACTGTCATTTACCAACATCCTAGTAAGGTATTTCGTAAACATTTGATAGTTTTGTTTTTCGATGTTTGCAAATAATGTATATTCCCTTTAAATGTTTTTCAAATAACGTTCAATACTCTTTTTTTCAGTCTTTGCCCTTCATTCTCTGCCCTTTGGGCAGAGAATGAGGGTCATGATCAAGAATTCTTTACATTGTAGCTGCGTTAGAATCATTCCTACAATAGATGGATCTATTTTGCACTGCCCACCACTACACACCTCCCCAATTCCACACTGCATGTTCTGGACGCAAGTGTACATATGCCGAATATTTGCGTACGCATGTTGGACATTAATCACAGCTGTGATTGGTCGAAACATCGTAGTGCGGGGCTTATTGAGCGGTCCATTTATCTGGCCCAAAGGGTCAATAGGTCAAAGGTCATGTTCAGGTCACACTCATGCCACTCCGTATCATTTCAAGCTTCCACGCTCAATTAGAATCTTAAAAAGTTTTTAAATGAGTTCTGAGCAGAGATAATGACCGTTGACAAGCACCCAGCTGACAGGATCTAGTGAGTCTTATTGAACACGTAGATCAATCAACAGGCCTGGCCTGTCTAATTAAACTCAAGGATGGACAAACCAAAGCAGGGTAATTTGCGTAATTATACGACTTTCATTGCATTGTCAAACGCTGCTTCTATCTTCCCTTGCGTAATTACACTTGGCAAAGCTGACTCACGCTCAAAATGATGCATCCCAAAATATTCATTTTGTTTTCTAGCATTTGTGCCGATTTCAAAGCTAATAATCTTCCGGTCGTTGATCAGTAATTGCAAGGTCAAGGACTAATATCATCATGTGGACAAGCTTCCTGATTGTGACTTCGTCCTTGAGATTCGGCAATTGACTCGTCTTTCTTCAGCTGTCAAGATTGTAACTAAAACTGGTTTCCTTGATGAGCCATGTCTTAGATTAACTTAGAAATGTTTGCTTTGCTCTGCACATTTGTTTCCATGATATTATTGCCATGACAATCACAGTAGACTCTTGGATCCTTATTGACTCCGTGGGTGAATAGTACATGTACATGGCGCATTGTGACCAATCGTGAAGTATCCATGTGCATGACACAACAGCGCATGGACTTGCTTGCACACATACATGTAGGCCAAAATTACCAGTGGCCTCTTTTTATCCGGAAGTGCACAAATCCACAGCGTCTTTTCATGAAAGTCAGCTGGCAATGCGCTCAAGCCTCTTGCCTCTCTCATTGAGGAGGTACTTCTGTGTGGAGTCCATACTAAATTCCAAACATGTTTTCCTTTTGTATGATTGAGTCTGAACGTACAGACCCTCACATCAAACATGTACCTTTAAGTATTAAACGTGCGCTTGCATCAGACCCATGGTGCCTATCAGTTCATGCTCAGGGGTAGATCAAAAAGTTGCACCGAAACTTGGATTTGAGCATCTGATACTAGGACAAGATACCCATCTTTCTAGCATCTGATATACTGAATGAAAAACATGTCTAACACAGCACAACTCCATCATCTGATTTCTGCTCACAGCTGGAGCTACATGTATCGTTTCATCCACTGTTCATGACATCATTTCAAATGTTGTCTCGAAGTTAGTGATATTTATGTCAGACATCCTAAGCTCATAATCAGTCTTTTGAAAACCATGCCAGGAACAATCCCTAGACTTGTCAGCTCAGGCCGACTACCTGCCATGCCTGGCCTCATCAAGTGATGCATACAAACTGCAAGGCCATCACTTCACCTGCCAGTCATCCGAATACTCAAAGTCAGCGGCAATTATTTTATTTTTTGGGGTTCCCAAAATAGATTTGTCAATTTCCCGAAAAAAATGACAGGCCCCGCAAAAATAATCCATGAGAGAATTAAGGGGGTCAGTGACTGGAAAATATTGTTCTTTTTCAGGAGAGGTGGAGTTCTGACAAGAAATGGGTGTGTTGTGGGTGCTTCCTCGCAACAAAGTCTTGTGACTTCTCTCGAGGGTCCACGGAGAAGAAGAGGTTTTTAGTGAAATGGGCAGCTTTCTAGGCCATTGAGGTCTGGGCCTAATCTCTTGGTCCAAGCTACAGTGTTGATGACGTGCCTTTTTCTAAATTCCTAAGTAACTTGGACTATGAGGCTCATGCAGTAGAGAAGGAATCCAATTTTATCAAATTAACCCTAACCCTGCCAGATGAAACACAGTGCATCAGGTGTAACAGTCTGTGGCACCTTGCTGCATTGAGCCGTCAACACCAGTGCATAAACGACCAATTCAGAAAAAATGACAGCTAGTCCTATTGAACAATGCCCCAGTTGTACCCTGCTGCAGTTGGTGACCACAGACTCTGAGGCAGTTTGGCCCGATGGATCTTGCTACACTGAGCAGGCGTTGGATACAGCCTGGTATCTACAGCTTACCTTAATGACTTTCAGTGAGCCACTGAACAGCATGTTGTTAGCCGCAACCAACGTGCAGACTGGGTTCTCGTGAGCCTGTATCATCTTCTCCTGTTCTAATGTGTCAATATTCCACACCTACAACATCAAACAAAAAATCGTTATGAACTAAAATAGATTTGAAACAAATAAAAAAATTCATTAATATGATAGCCATTATCTTTATGAGATACGGTGGACACAATAGGACGGCGCTATTCATTTTGGGTAAATTGCTTTGTTTTTACCCAAATAGCAGCCTCCTATTGCGTCCGCCGTATCTCAAAAAGGCTAATTCCAAACAATATAGGAATATAACAATTCTTGTTTAACTGATTAAAAGTGCCCACTAAATTACAGGATTTGAATCCGTCAATCGACCATGGCAAGCACTGTGGTAAGACAAGTGCACTAGAAAGTAAGAGGTATGGGTTCAAGTCACACCCAAGCCACCTCTGGAGTTTTCCCTATAGAAGACTATTGACCAATCCCGGCATGCTATTAATTCTATCACAAAGGCCCCCTGTAATGGCGAAAGCATTGTGCTAGCTATTGTTCAGATAATTCTTCACTGAACAGTTGCTTTGTACAATAGTGTGCACAATGGTTTCTCCATTGAAGGGGGCCCCGTGAGTGTACAGTCATCACATGACCGTATTCATCCATGAACTGAACAAAAAAGTGTTTAAACATGTTACAATGATCTGATACACCGTGCCCTCTGGAGACATGCACACAATAGGGAACAAAAGATTGTATACGTCTCCACAGGGCAATTTCTATAGATGAATACGTCTCCACAAGGTTTTCACAAAATTACTCAAAACTAGGAATTTCCAAGGTATGTTGATCTATCCCAAATGGTAGAGTTTTAGAAAAGGGATATTAAGTCCGAATTTCAGCCAAGGAAATTAAATCTGGTTAAAATAAGAGCATTTTGAAACTGTACTTTCAACCTCGAAAACTTTAGTACACGAGAACAAAAAAATATCTCCACAAGGATACAAATTTCAGTATGTATGTGTTTAGAAATGCAAATCCAAACATATTCAAAGGGATTTTGAACACAGTAATGAAGCATGGATAAAAGAGGAATCCTAATTTCTTTCACTCACAATAACTGTGCAGTCTGCAGACCCGCTGAATAATCGGTTTCTGAACAGAGAACGGGAGAAAAAACAATTGCTATTATTTATATGCATGCATTATTGACAGACTGTGATCTGGGCCAATTTTCTTAAAGCTACTTATCAATTGCACTAAATTTTGGCATTAAATACATGTAGACCACTTGCATAGCAGCCATCTTTGTGGGCAATTAAAGGGCAAAATTGCATGCAAGCAATGTTCAGCCTACCCGTGAGTGCATAGTGCCAGCACGATGCCATTGTGTCCCTCTAACGTCTTCTGACAGGTGTAACTAGTGCAGGTGTCCCAGACTTTGATGGTCTTATCAGAGGAACCACTGAAGAGGTAGTCGCCGTATACACATAAGCACCATACGGGGCCCTGATACGATAAACCAAGGACAAATTGAAATTGCTGTCAAACAGAACATTTTTCCTTGCTCGGGATGGGCACTTTGAAATTGTAACGGCCGAAAATAGACCAATTAAAGCCCTGCCATAAAACGTTTTGACCAATCAAAGTTGTGGTTATAATGTCCAACATGCGTGCACAAAAGTCCGAAATGCGTCACATTGCACACAACGCACACGGTTGGACATGCAGTGTGGAAATGGAGAGTCGCACGTGTTGTTTCCCAAGTCAAGAAATGTATACAGATTTGCATATTGGTCTTTTTGCAAATTCTTGGACATTTTTTCAGCACGCTGTTAAACCCAAATACTCAGATACCTATCCATAATAAAAGCCCACATATCTGGAGCACATGTATCTGAAAATATTTCAGTGAACATGTACAAAAAACAAAATGTTCTTGTTGGACCCTGAAGCAGACTCAACTAAAACTCTTCCAATATGCCATGACTATCATGGCCTTTAAATGCTATGTACAAGCAAAACCATTTTGTCATTTTCAAGGACCACAAAATCACTCACTGTGGCAAATTTTCCTAAATAAGCTAAGTTATGGAAAGTGTCACCTCAAATTTTAGGGGGAACAAAATGAAAAGTGTGTTATAAATACCTGATGTCCAACGAACGTTCCCTTGCATTTGAAGACTTGTTGTGGATCATAAACTGCACAGAGACAAAGACAGGAACAAAGTTAAATAATGTCAAGTTTTAAATCACTGTCAATGTTTTGATGTTTAAATGCAATGTACATGCATGCACAAGGAAATGATCAATAACACTTGTTCAATCTGTCAAATACATGTAGAACGAAGTGGTCAAACCAGACAGTTGTCAATTACATTACAGAATATCAACTTGTTAAAATCCACACTTGCACTTCATTTCTGAAGTTATGTATTTTTTTAACTACAGAGGTCCCCTTTTTTATGTTTGCAACTTAAGGTCGATCCTATAACAAGCAAAAATTGGCAGAGGAAAATGATAAAATAGCCTACATCAAAGACTTTTAAGGCCTGGGCTCAGATTTCTCTGAAAACAAGAAAACTGATCATAAGATACTGGTAGAGGGAGCAAGTCTCAGGCAATGAAATCTCAAACATGTCATGAGTTTGCAGTAAAAACTGCAAGATGCCTCTCGAACCAACGGATCCCATGAAAATCAACTGTTTACAAAAATCCTAGATGGATCTAAAAGAATATTTGATTTTAATTGACAATGCCCTTTATCCAATCACATTTCGCGGAAAATGTGCATCTTCAAGAAAGATTTGTGATAATTCTCCAACTTCTACCTAGATTCCAGTCTGTCATATCTGTTTAAACCCTTGACTGTTACATTTGTAATTCAAAAGTTCCGATTTTTTTCCGAGTCATACTTCATTTAAAGCAGTCTTTTTGTCTAATTCCTGTTTAATTTCCTTCTGTAGATCCAATTTCCTCTGAAATCAATTTGTTCCCAAAATAACTTGGCAAGAATCGTCCCCAAATGGATGTTGGGGTATTAAGTTACAGTGCTGTATTCAGTTACTCATTCTGAGGGAGGGTATACACGTGTGTGCATGAACATGAAGGTAGGGTTCATTACAGGCAAAATAATGGAGTCCTTCACAAGGGCAAATTCATCCCCCCAAAAAGGGGGAAAAAACTCTCTTGATGAGAGAGAGCTGATGCCAAGATTACGCTGAGATAGGACAAGGCTAGCGAGCCCAACTTCCTTTTTCCAGGCTGACATTTCCTGCCGCCCGCTTTCACCACAAGATTGCCCCAACTTCATCTTATCCCCCCCTCCCCCCCCCCCCCAACGAATTTCTCGGACAAGGTGACGAGTGATTTCACTCAGTAATCAAACGCAGATTATATATTTATAAAAGCAAACATGTCTTTTATACCCAAGGGAGCATTAGATTATATTCCGCAAATTGCCCCCAAAAATATGATGGCATAAAACTCTGTCAGAGGCAATCTTCATAACTATTTAAATAAATCAAACATCGAGTTCAAGGATTTTGGTCATAAATTTATGATCCAAATATACCAGATGGATCAAATTAGGCACTGAAATTCCTTGAAGGGTCTGTTCAAGGGCAAATAAATAAGAGTCATAAGATCCTTCGGAATGTTTAGTAATTGACGGGAAATCAAACGTTTTCACAAGTCATTCTCCATCATCCCTAGTTTAAGTTCTTTATCATGAGGCCAAAAAAAAAAAATCAGAAATACTGATTTTTTTTAAAGACAGTTTGAAAAGTGGACACGATTCACTTCAAAACCAGTACTCCTTTTCAGTAAGGGTAAATATTTTCCATCCATTATCCACTGATGCAGAAAATTAAAATACATAAAGCCATAAAATTTCTAATGTATTTGATCTTACTGAACCTTCGAAATGTTTCTGCGGACAGTAAGACCCTCAAATGCGACTCCTCTTTTATTAAGAAATAATTATTACACCTTGAAGCATAAAATTCAAGACTCCAAAAGTCTCACCTCCATATCTGAGAAGCGTAACAGGATTAGTCCACACAAAGATGACGAACTTGAAGAAGGCGATAATTTGATAATGAAGTTTGATCCGTTGTAATAATTTACTGTCAATAATTAGCAAGTTCATAATCACATTAAGTCAAGCATCCTGATAGGAAAATAGGAATTCCTGAGTACAATCCATGGTGAAAAAGAAATTAATTCGTTAATTAGGTCTGGAAGGCTACCTTTAATTTGTATCACTTTTAATTTGAAGAGCTAGAACTGAGTTTTGTTGTTTGTCGTGCAAACAACAAACTCAAATGATACTACATGTACCATCAATAATAATAAAGATGTGGTGCTTGTAATAGCGCCTTATATCGAAGTCTCAAAGCATCACCCCTGTTCATCAGGCCATGAGACCATTTTTTCTGCGGCAGCTCGAGATCAGTGCAATCTGGTCTCTACCCTCACAGGTATACCCATTTATATCCTGGGTAGAAAGAAGCAATTGTAGTAAAGTGTCTTGCCCAGGAACACAAGAACCATGTTCCATTTTGGGTTCAAAATCATTTACCATCGCATGTGAGTCACGCCATAACCGTTGGACCATGAAAAAAACAGGGCATCCACAAGAGAGGCAAGGTGGTAGAAATGTGAAAAATGACAAAACGACATGCATCTAGAAAATTTCCAGTCCTCAGTCTAAAAGGTGCCAAGATTGCCATGTCCTCACACGTCCAGAGAAAAAGGAAAACTGTGTTAACTCCTCAAAAACGCAACACTTTGGAAAAGCAGGACTTTACAGGACACTACACATGCTGTCAATTACAGAATCTGAGCCTTTGAGTGCAACGAGAGAGAAAAGAAAACCGTCTAAGCTGTCAACAGGTTCTGACCGGGGCTGGAAGTGAGTGGCTCTTCGAGAGGCGGCTCTGTTGAAATATCTCATTAATCAGGATGGACAACAGAAATCCTGATCCCACTTCTGACACTACAGGATATTATACAGGTTATTCACGTACAGTATGGAACTGATTATCACATATTCTGGACAAGAAAGTCATCAATTTAAACCTGACGGTCCACAGCTGGAAATTAACTGGATAAAGTTTGTGAGACTTGCCACTGGATTTGTTTAGCGTTGCAGTGGAAACACCTTGCTGTGAGAATACCAAGCACACCCATAAATCAAGATCCAAACCTGAATTCTAGCCAAACATCAGTGTGACTCACATGTACAAACTGTACAACTGATTCTCAGCCAAAACAGACAGACTGTGAGTTTTAACGGCTCATAAGTCAAATAGTGAGGATCTTCTAGCTAATGACTACTACGGCATTCAAGTCTAAATGTTCAGAAGATTTGTTTACTCACCAAAGTCAGGCAAGATAACTCTCACAAATTTTATAATATCCAAAACTTGGCGCAAATACACCAAAATTCTCCTATTCTTCCTTCCAATGGACTTTAATGGACATAAATATTTGAGTATTAAATCAAATTCTAAGAAATCATCTACCGGTAGTTTTTCCCACGCACCACCTCACTACGGAATTCCTTACTTGTAACTTCTTTTCCAGTTGATTTTGATCTTTCCCAGTTTAAGCGTAATGTCAATATTTATCTTTCTACTTTTACAGTATTTTTTCTTTTTCTGAGATTTCTTGTTCCATTCCTTCTTTGTGTAGGGCTCCCTCACCTTAAGTGGCCCTTAAGGGCCTTGTGATTGGCGACTATTTCTCTCTCACAAAAATAAAATATAAAAAAAACCTTGTGAGTTGTCTGTAATCTAGATTGCCAAACATTATATACATGTAGTGAAGCAAAGGCATCAGAGGATCTGCTCTGCTTTTCTATTCAAGAATTCTGCAAGTGTCTCAGACGATAGCTTGTAACTGACACAAAGTTACTCATGGCTTGGATACAATTCTGTATTGCAGCACAAGTTGAACTAGATATAAACAAGTTGCTCGTGCAATTTCCAAATTGCCTTGCAAAAGTTACGCAAATACCATGAATGTCATTTCCCTGAATTGGCCGAGCTGAAAGATGCAATCAAGGTAACTTAAAGTACATCCACCTCAATCAAGGACGACTCTCTTCTTTATTTCAACGGAACTACATGTACATCATGAACTCTGGACATGAAAAAAAAACTGGGGCAAATCACTCTGCCGCCTCGGGAAACCTAAACTGGAGTCAATGTCAGGGTAAGGATGATCTAGATTCTCACACTTGCAAGTCCCATGGCCTGAAACATGCAACTCGACAGTTTTGGATCGAGGGATCTGAGGAAATGTATGGCTTCCGATTTCCTCTCCTACCACCTCTAGCAAGTTAGCATTACGATTAAAAGCCAGTCAAGTTATTCATTTTATATTCTGACATTCCTGGGCTACATGACATCCTGGTCAAACATGACTTGCTATGATGAAGACAAATCATTGTGTCAATTTGTGAAAGAGAAGTTAAGGGTCGCTCTGGTTCAAATCACGTGGAGGTCGCCTGGTGACTGACTCAGAAAATAATACTTTACTTGTGCATCATAATACACTTTTGCTATCATTTTCATCCTGTTCCCGGGACACACATGTACATAGTAACCCCCTAAGAATTACAGCTCAAGTGTTTTCATTCCGTGTTTCCAAACTCAAAACTCCAATAGATCGAACCACTAGGCCCCACCTACCAGTACTGCGCACTGTGGGCATATCAAGGATATTAATAAGCAACTTACGGTACGAACACACACATCCATGCAAGTAAACATCTAGAATTGTGGACCTCCTACTGTAGATACCGGCACTCCAACTTATTGGGAAGAACCCTGATTGGTTTTACAGATTATTTCCAACAATGGACTTTCACCCAATCGTGAACCCTATTGTCGTCTCTGGCTTAAAAGTCCACTAAAAAGCACTACATGTACGTGTTCTGACACACACCTGCACACACCAAGCTCATTTTTACTACACTCATGAGGACCTGCCCCTTTCCTTCTTTTGTTCCCTTTTCTTTGTACTAACTTTTTCTCGACAGCTCCTACAAGGTTTGTACATGAAATTCTCCCGAGGACTAGTGCCCAGGTCCTTGGGGTTATTGTTATCGCACACACCCCACTGTCCCAAGTCCTCAGTCGTAAAGGATAACCCACCCATACAAACTGCTTTGTACATGTAGTATAGACCATTCCGAGTACACTCACAAAGGCCCCTCTTCATTGATAAATGCATTCTGCCAGCTACTGTTGCTTTCTACAATGTTCCAGCCACTGATGGGGGCTTTCCTGAATGTACAGTGTTAGCCCCCTCTGAGCAGTCTATAGCAGTGAGAATCATTGCAAACACATTGTCAGGACAAATGTTTCTATTGTTTGGATGACTCACCTCCTGCGGCACCCGAGTTGAGTCGAGCGTTAATCATGGACAGCTCAGAGTTGAGCATTGAGTAGTTCCTTCTGTTATCCATCAACTCGTCCGACATGCTGCGGTTCTGCTCGTCCAGTTCCACTGCAATGAGAAATCAAAAAATGAGCTTGCAAGAATAAAGTCAGTTCTGAATTATGGTTGTTTAACAACGGACTTTGCATTTAAAGCCCAAGACCAAGTTGAAACAACAAAAGAAAATACTGGCAGTGAAAGCAAATTGTATACATTTGGAACTCCAGCTTAGGCCTTAACGTACAACATGATGTGGTTAGTGTAATGTTAGCTGAATTAATTAATGAGATACCGGTATAAGCACTGTAGACAACCATTATGGATGTCACGCTTTAAGACAGGTTTTTGATTTTCAGTTTGCACTGATCCTCCCAGTAAGAGTCTGTCAAGTTTCTTGTAAGAATTATGAAAGCATTAATATGAAAGGTGTAATGTCCCTGATGGTGTCATCTAATTAGTGATTCACAGAAAGGATCCAAAACTCCTGGTCTGCAATCTCCTTGACCATTACAAGATGATGGATAAGATTTGAAAACTATATCTTCAAGTGTACTCACTGAACTCTTAAAAGCTCTGTCACAGACATTTCATAACACTGGATTTGCCCATAGATACAATTCAAAACTCTCAGAAATTTCAAACATACCGGTACCGGTATGTCATAAGGCAGGACATAATCTGCTGTTTTGCTATTCAAATCAACCATCGACCAAATCACAAATTTGGTAAGCACTAAGTTCTGCTTTAAGCAAGATTCACCAGATCAGCCTCAACCCCCAAAACAAACTGGACAGGCTGACCCTTCCCATAAAACCACACTCTCACGCAAACCCATATCAGAGTAGCCCTGCGGCTTCACGACGAATTATCATCATGCGACAAGGTCAAGGTACACGTATAACCCCCCCCCTTTTATTCTTTGGCCCCATCTGTGCCCAGTGCTCAAACTGCCCAAGTCTTAATAACCAGTGATAATATATGTCCACTTGAGTTAGTCTAATCGGTTGTATGATTTCTGAGGGCAAAGGGCTATTTGGGTCTTTAGAGTACACTGTACATTTTGTTTAGTTTTTGTCTATGGGCTCCGTGCATAAGTACCCCCTCAATGGTGCCAAAAGGAGAGTTGGGGGAGACCACTTGGAGGGACATTGGAACATAATGACAACAATACCTGATGCGAAGATGCTATGGCTTAATGCATATTCAAAATATAATGTGTTGCTCACAAACCAGAACGTGCACGCTGTGTGTTCCGTCCACAGGTCTTTTCAAAAGTGGTCAAAAAGCGTTTTTTCTTGTTCTTGGTTAACTTAGTAAACCCGCTTCAACACATGGGATTTTTCAGGGAAGACAGGTTGACAAAGTGATACTCTGCATTCCACTTCTGTAGCAAGGGTTCGAATCCTACCCCGGCCAACAAGTCAAGTGGGTTTACAGTCCCTGCCAGATTCTACTTTTCGTGGGAATGTCTTTCAAAACTTTTCCTCCTACACATTTGTCCCAAACTGTAAAATTCTTTTTCATGCATGTAAATTTCCATGACCAGATATAATCATTATGTATTTGCGTTCCGACCGGAAGTGCCCACGCGATTTTTTCACCTTATTTGCCGTGGAGTTCTTTGGTAGACGACAAGGAAGACAAATTACAGTGATAGAGGTGTAAAATTTCAACACGGGGTTGTACCCTTCGCTGTTTAATCAGCACTTTCATTCAAGGGAAATTCACAAGCTTGTTCATTTGGAACTCAAACCCATGACCTTCTGCTTAAACATGGTCTTCACTGGTGCAATGAAAGCAGGAAAATGGGTGGGAAAAAAAACAAGCTCTGAGTATTTTCTCATAGGTGTTCGCGGACATCCGGGAATATTTTTACATTGGCTTATCTAGCTCCCAGACCCTTTTTCTTGAAACTCAATGGTTCTTGAGTCTGGAGTGCTGAATGGTAACACATAGCAACTGATAAAAACTGGTGTGCAAATGAATATTCTTTCATTGGATGAGGTTATCCCGCCCACGCCTTCTGTCATGCCCAAAATCACAATGCAATACATTTTGATATCAAGCACTGATTTTTACTCTTCCGATTACAGAAATATGAACACACCTTTGAATATGTTCTCAAACTTAAGACTTAAAAACAGGAGAGATAAAATAAACGTAATAAACTGAAATGCTTACCAAGCGACTTCTCCATGCGACTCATGTTCTCATCTAGGTAGTCTGTATCGGAAAAGACAAAAAGGAAGTTGATACTCAGAGACAGTTTCCCAAACACAATGAACAATCAGTCGGTGTGCACAACGAAGACAATAAAAAAAAGAGGAAATTGCGTTAAAGGCACGAGTCTGTCTTGAAGATCAGACGGACAAAACAGACAGAGTGACTTTTGTTGCCTTAGACTGGTTGGACTGATCCACGATGTGATAAAGCGAACGTGAAGAACACGTGCCTCTTTCAACAAAACCGGATGACATTGGGGTCCTTTGTGAGATGGGAATGATGAGCAATGTGTGGTGGGATTATTTGGTTACAAAGTCTATCGGGGGTCGGGGGATCGGTAAGAGAATCATTGTGGAGTGCGCTCGGTCACCGTGGCATGGGCGGGGAGAGAGGAAGTGGTGTCTTAATCAGTTAAACGAAATCAGATTTTTTTTTGTGGGGATTATTGGATCGCAGACAGCATGACTAAGTGTTGAATAACCTATTGTTGGACTCGGTGCTCGGTATGTGGTTACCAGTGGCAGACGGTTGTCAGAATGAGCGGCGGGATGACTACGGCTTTGTCTGAGCCAGGTGCGGCTAATCTACGTAACAAAACAAATACGATTGGATGACAAAACTGGGCGGGGCCCAAAGGCAGATTTTTTTTCCTAAGAAATGTGGCGCAGCGAGTCATTGTGACAAACGCGAGGTTTCCCACTCACCTGTATCGGTTTATCTTCTCGAGGATGTGCGCGATTATCAACCCTCAGCTGGGTTTTAAACTTGCATTTCACTTGAGATGTGGGAAAGTGTCATGACTAAGCAAGACAGATTGAAATGAACTTGGAGGGGGTAAGGAAATTGTGGGCGGAGCCGCAAGGGGGAGGGGGCAAGCTCACAGTTGCTTGTCCTTCCATTGTTTTTGTTAACAGGTCTTTCTAAATTTGCATGTTTGTAGTTGATAAAAAGAAATTGTCTTGACTTCAAATTCTCCTTTGGAAATTGACTACCACCACAAAGTACACATGACTAGTTTATTCTGAATACATGTAAGCAATCTTCTTGTGAGCCCAAGGTGTATGGAGGCAGATTCTCCCAACTCTTTCTTTCTCTCTCTCTTTAGAGCCACTGAAGTGGCACTTGGGTCCCTAGAAGTCACAGATGGGTCATTCCATACATTTGGGGACCCTTTCTTCCTGTCCCTGTTACGCCTGATATATCTATGATTGTATAATTCTGATGCACTCCTTAATGCAGTCATCCACTGAGAGTGATTATGAATAGACCTTTATCATGCCATCATTTCAGTCATATTACCTGTATTCCATAACAGTATTGAATGATAATATTTTTTGCGCAAAAAGGAACCAGACTAGTTTTCCTTCCAGCATCGCTTTGGAAGGCAAGATGGCCGCAACATGATTATGGTCTATAGCAAACTACCTACCCGATAAATAAAAAAAAATGTTTGAAGTCAATTCTAATGATACTTGAATGGCAAATTAAAAAGTAAGGTACCGGTAACAGGGACAAGACAAAACGTCACACTTTGGACCCTAAATGTACAGAAAGACCCAGATTCAAATGGAGCTGTTTTATTTGCCATAATACTGGTACCGGTACATGTAGCAGGTGAACAATTTAACATGGTATCATCCTTGCTTTGAGACACTTTCAAAATCCTGGAGAGAATTGCGAAACAAAATTGGCAGTACATGATGAAAAATGATTAAATCTGATTCATCTGTCTACCAGCTTGGTTCTAAGAACGTGACATCTCTAGACGGATCACCAGGTGACCAGTGACTTTCAGTGGGGGTTGGGAGCTCAGTTAACTGAAGGATCAAGTCTAAGACATCGGATTACAGTCCACTATGTCAACCCACAGGAGTGTCTTCGACTAACAGCATTGTCAGGGAATAACAATAGATTGGATTTCCGGTGATGTCGCAGGGCGTGGAGAGGCAGTGATCATCATTATCAAGAGGGATTAAATGGGAAGGAGGAGGCGGGGAATGAGGGAGGAGGGATTTGAGTACGGTCCTTGAATTACTGCTCATTAGGAAGACTTTGGAATTGGACAAGTTAGAACATCTAAATTGGTGAATTTCCTGAGCCCGACGAAATGCTCCACTGGGAAAACATACATGTTTTTTAAATTTTCCCGGAAACTTCCACATGCTTAAATCAATTAAACTGGATTAGCAAAATCGCATGGACCCAATTTCAAAGAAGGCTCTGCACTTTATGTACATGTGTAGCTAGTCAAATGAAATTGACATGTACATAACGCTGCTCAGTATTTCACTTTCTACCAATTGACGCGTCTTCTACTTCATTCTGTAAGCAGTAAACATAGCAAAAAGTTCTAACTTCAGAAGTAGAAATTAATTAAAATAATAGTTACAATACATGTCTGTAGATTTTCTGCATCAGTCAGCACACAGCTCCGACAAGCGCTGAACCAACACTGCACAGAACTACCCAAAGTGTGGTTCAAAAACCACAACTTCAGTCTTCAGTCCATCAACTAATCTAACACCATTTGCAGGATGTAGGCTTTTACGATTCAATCAATGGGCGGGTGGTTTTGGCTAATTATAAGTATCTTCTTGATTATCTAAACATGTGCAACACAGTCACTCAGCAATGATCATTAGTCATTAATAGTCATCCGTACTTTGACACAGTTTAGTCAAACACCCCCCCCCCAAATAAAACAAATATGGACCAGATTCCAATTAGGCCACTGGCACCTCACATAATTAAGAGACTGCAACGTGCGTGCCATGAATGAAAATTGCCGAGACTAAAGTTGCCTCCTTTGGTTTGCCTGGCAAGCCAATAAACTTGTCCTACGATCAGGAAAAGCTGACGAAGTGTTTCCCCGGGGGAAGGGGGGGGGGCATTCGAGGGGAAACGAAAAGCTTCTTGACACGCTACACACAGTGTTTACATGAAAAACAAATTTCCCGGATCCTGAATATGATGTGTTTCCCCATGTCAATCATAATAAGAATATTGCATGCAAAGACAGACATTGATAAATACATGTACCGTACAACAGAGCATTTCAACAAAACTACATCCACTTGTAGTTTTGCTACTGTCAACTTTAGTACTATACAAAATACTAAAGAATTCATAAAGTCACAGAGGACTCGGTTGGTTTTGGGTACTACAGGGAGTACCAGGCAGGGCGGTTTTGGGTGCTACTGGTACGTGACTAAGGGTTAACTGATAAAACTTGAATTTCATATCTACATGTATGTAAAAGCAGAAAAATAAGAGTATATTAAGGCTGGCAGTTTGGAATATTCCTGCTAAACCACTAGTCCCCATCCCACTTAAAATTGCAATGGTTTACTCCCCACATACTGCCCACACCTGCCCAAGCACTCTATGGTGGTTGAATGGATTCTTCAGCATGTTCAGGGAATAAATACAGGGTGAGTAAACACAAACTAAACCCAAATGGCAGGACCAATTTTTGAATGAAGTTCAAAATCTAGGATATGAAAGCCCAATCAATGAGCTTTCTTTTAGTACACATATCATTCAAATCACTCACGTACTTTTCAAGTTACGGAATTTTGAACACAAACACCGTTTTAAAGTTCTGTCCACGGATCACAAAAAAGGTAAGTGTTCTTTCAGCAAAACGAAAACAATTCTCACAGGGATGCATGTGAATTGTTTTCGTTTTGCTGAAAGACCATTTTTCGTGATCTGTGGATAGAACTTTGAAATGGTGTTTGTGTTCAAAATTCCGTAACTTGAAGAGTACATTTTATGAGTGATTTGAATGATTTTTGTACTAAAAGAAAGCTTAACGACTGGGCTTTCATATCCTAGATTTTGAAAGTGCTACAGGCAAAACCTCTATCAAAAATTGGTCCTGCCATTTGGGTTTCGTTTTTTTTTTACTCACCCTGTACAATGTAATAGGACCTACAGGTGCTATTGAGCAAGAATACCTACTGCTCTGTTGCACAAGACCAACAGAGGGAGTGACCTCCAACCTCCCCCATGCCCATCAGATGCAAGAGAGCAAGAGAGACCAGCTTTCTTGGACCCGACTACAAAGCTGGTCGCAGAGCACACAATCTCTATTCAATTGACTCGGCGGCTTTTCAATAAAAAGCATTTCATGCAGTGGTCTACACAATGGACTGGATTCAGCCAAATCATGTGCGTAATCCTATATGATAGCACTGCCCAGCTGACAGGTGACAGTGAGTCAGTAGTCTGCCAGGTGCAAAGGCCACCTTTGCTTGCCAACAAAAAGTCTGAAAAACTGTCCAAATAATGAGATGAAGGGGCGTCAGAGGTGGGATTTCCTGGCACATCTGACATAATTGACTGTGGCAACCCTTCGTGCAATGTCGAGATAGACTTCACTCAAGGGAATCCGTCTTCAATGACATTTGATATCTCCGTAAGGTATGATTTGAGAGAGTGTGTCATGAGGCGCTAATAACTGAAATAAGGAGCACATTTGTCATGACAGCTTGGAGGAAACACTAAGAATGATACAGCCTGTCCAGTCCACAACCTTTCACACTAACCGCAGATTCCTGTGCAATCTTTAGCGGTTTAAAATGGGCCTATTCGGGAGGTTGTCATATAAAAACATTTGCTGTCTTCAATTCCCGTGTCCTGCATCAAATCTTATCATTACATCTTAAAAGGTGCACCATCAAAGGTGAAAGTCAAGCAAAACATGCTAACGCGCTCATCACCATTTCTCAACTAAATATGCCCAAACATACGACATTCTTTGAGGCGCAGAATTGCAGGCAAAATTTGTTCGCAAAACTGTGCCCTCATGAAATAGCCCTCAAGTAGGTTTTTCCTTTCTTTTTTGCATTATCACATTTACCCGGAATCGAGAGTCGTATTTCAAAGTACCTGCATGGATCACAAGTAACACTCTCGATCCCAGATTTATTGGTCTATTTTCCAGCTCAAGACTTTCTTTCTTAACTTTCAGTGGAAGCTTTGGCAAAATGGTTCCAGTTAGCTGCAAAATGAATAATTGTTCCCCACAGAGGCCTCTTGACTTCTTGTCAAGTGATCAGGTTTCGGTTTGTCAGGACATTCGTCCGATACCAAATTGAAAGCAGGAGGATTGGTAACATACAAGATTCAAAGGAACCTTCACCATCTGCAGTTTGATGCCAAACCAGTGCCTGTTTCTGTTTCTGATTTAGAGCTGGACTTCAGGAGTTCTCTGATAACACTGTAGTCAACAAAACAAGCCAACAAAACTTAACAACACAGGGCATTTCACACTCTGTGTTGGTCCCAGCAGAGCCAGAGTAAGTGTTCCGTAGGCCCTAGGCACCAGTGTCACGTAGGCCCTAGGCACCAGTGTTCCGTAGGCCCTAGGCACCAGTGTCCCGTAGGCCCTAGGCACCAGTGTTCCGTAGGTCCTAGGCACCAGTGTTCCGTAGGCCCTAGGCACCAGTGTTCCGTAGGCCCTAGGCACCAGTGGTCCGTAGGCCCTAGGCACCAGTGGTCCGTAGGCCCTAGGCACCAGTGTTCCGTAGGCCCTAGGCCCCAGTGTTCCGTAGGCCCTAGGCACCAGTGTTCTGTAGGCCCTAGGCACCAGTGTTCTGTAGGCCCTAGGCACCAGTGTTCTGTAGGCCCTAGGCACCAGTGTTCCGCAGGCCCTTGGCACCAGTGTTCTGTATCCGTACTCTGCCATAGGCACCAGCATCAATTTCACAGCTCTGGAGCCTTGCATTTCATGTTGCTGCTAAGCTGTGCTAAGCTGTACTAAGCAAGCCAGGCCAAACTGGTTCTCTAAAAACATGTACAATGATGTGTACATGTATTGGGTTCGCTACCTCTTATTACAATGTATTACATGTACACATATTGAGATTCGCAGTAATCTATGTACTAGCTGGTTTGAAGCTTTACCAAAATCGACAACCCAGAGAGACGCTAAATCTTTTCTTGTGTCGGGGTGTGTGGGCGGGCCGTCACCGCATTATGGGGAAAATTTGTATTGTTAAGCAAATTAGGACCAAGTTATGGGGACTTTCTGCTTTCCCCACAGCGTCTTAATTCAGTCCCCATAGTCCTATGGGACAACTCGTGTGGTGTCCCCACAACTACGGAACAATGGTGTAAATCGAGGACACACACGTGCAACATCATCGATGAATTGAGGACAGGAACCAAATCGAGGACGACCTCGATTAGAAAACGTGTACAAAACCAATGAGAGCTGTTGCAAAAAAGTTAAGGGTATAAACAAACAAAAAGGGAAGAGGAACAATAGAAAATCCTTGATTTACACCATAAGTATACTGTGCTAGTGTGGGTGTGTGCTTTTTGGCACACTGGTATTTTTGTAGGCCCCGAAAAATTTACAGGCCCTATAGACACCCCTTCAGGAACCCCTTTCACACTAACAAGAATCCAACACATCTTCTACATGGGCATCATGGGTCCGGCAGTACTCTGCATGGGTAAAATCCAACCCTGTACAGGATCAGGATTAACAGGCTCGACCCTGAATCCAACCCTGGTCTGGATCAGGGTTGAGAGGCTCGACCCTGAATCCAACCCTGGTCTAGATCAGGGTTGACAGGCTCGACCCTGAATCCAACACTGGTCTGGATCAGGGTTGAGAGGCTCGACCCTGAATCCAACCCTGGTCTGGATCAGGGTTGAAAGGCTCGACCCTGAATCCAACCCTGGTCTAGATCAGGGTTGACAGGCTCGACCCTGAATCCAACACTGGTCTGGATCAGGGTTGAGAGGCTCGACCCTGAATCCAACCCTGGTCAGGATCAGGGTTGACAGGCTCGACCCTGAATCCAACCCTGGACAGGATCAGGGTTGACAGGCTCGACCCTGAATGGTCTGGATCAAGATTGAGAGGCTCGACCCTGAATCCAACCCTGGTCAGGATCAGGGTTGACAGGCTCGACCCGGGTAGAAAATCCAAAACCTACAGCAGACCTGTGTACAACCCGTTAAAGTGTGAACGGTGTGCCTTGCCTATCCCATGTTTGAAGGGACCCAGCTCGGCTTCCCATGGACTCATGTTGATTTCAACACAGGTAGATGAGACGGTAGTGTGGAAAGGGCTTTACATGTGCCCTGGGCAACTCTGTGGTTGTCATAAGTTTCAATATACCGGTATATGTAGGTTTTCTGTACTTGACTTTCATCGAGTTCTTCACCACATGCACAAAGTCAATTTCAGTCATTCTTTTTGAGCATTCCCATGTTTTTTGTTCTGCAATAATCGGCCAATTTTCTTTGACAAAAATCAAGCAGCATCTACATGTATGACCATGACTCCAGATGACATGCATGTAGCTCCACCATCAGTCACATACCACACTACTTTAGGTGTTCCTTCTGATAGGAATCCAGTCTTGATTCAAACCCCAAATTTACTCTCAAATCTGCTGACTTGTTTAATTGATCGTTCAGCGAGCACAGCTTTTTACCTAAGTTCTCGTAAACACTACAATTCCCATACTCTCGTACCGGGTATTTGAAGGTCGGCACTGCAAGGCTGTATCCTAAATTGTCCCTTTTGTTAAGACTATCATGACTATGGCTATTTAATGCAGTACATGTATGTCAGGGGGCAAGATCCAAAGCGCCAGCATCAAAATACATGTACCTGATTCGCCACTTAAATATTCCTTATGACTCCAGAACCTGATCTGTTTTGGATTCAAGAAGAGATCCACTTTGTAGTTTTTACGAGTTGTTGATGATGCACAGTGACCAGTGGCGCCAACAGCAGAAACCCTGTACCGGTACATCCCTCTTTTAGAACCTCCAACCACTTACCCTAGCCAGCAAATTACATGGGACAGACCTTCCAGAATGATTTACGTCTACCTTCCATGCCTACAAACTCATCAGACACCTACATCCCAAAGGACAATGGCTAATTTATGCCAAGATGTCATCACTAGTTATGATAACCATCAAGATTTTCCTGATGATAGCCAGAACAAAAACAAAAATTCCCTTGCTGCTAAAATATACCTGTACAGTCTACATGTACATTGTAAGATCCATTGGATCAGTAATTGGAGCCCTGTGGTCCAATGGTTACGATGTTCGACTCACGTGCTGTGGTACGTGGGTTCGAACCCTGACGGGGAACATGGTGCTTGTGTTATTTGGCAAGAACGTTTCTACCATTGCCTCTCTCCACCCAGGAGTATAATTGGGTACCTGTAAAGGTAGAGGTCAGAATGCGCCGATCTCGAGCTGCTGCAAAAAATGGACTGATGGGGTAATAATTGTGAAGCGCTTTGAGACCTTTGGTATAAAGCGCTTTGTAAGAACCACACTATTATTATGATATTCAACTAGAGTTACAGTGTAGTTAACTGAACTGTAACCAATAGTCATGTTACCGATAGTTCAAGATGAAGCAGTGTGGGCTCTGTGCGCTAACGAAAGAGGGCACCCTTTTACCTAGCAACAACGTCCCATGGGCGGGACATTTAGCTGGTTGACGCGCACCGTTCCTTGTGTGTGATGCACGTTACAACCAGGGGATTTGTACTATGTACACGCAGTGGTAGGGCCGCGTGTCGCAGCAAAATTGCATTCAGGCAATTCGCAAGATGGCGTCGGTCGGTCACCCCCAACTGTTCCTTCTTTGCCAGTGAGGGGGTACTTGTGAACGGAGCGGATAGCTCAAATTCCTTGCATTATGTATAGTCACTGCAGCTGGGTTGTTTTATAAATTTAGAGTCCAAAGTGTGACCTTCTTCCTGTCCCTGTTACCTTGGTACTTTGTGATTTACCATTCAAGTATCATTAAGCAAATGTACGTATCTCACTGAGATTTATTTCCCACACTGCTTTGCGGCCCGCCCACTAAAATATGTCCTCTTTTGTCAAGCGTAAAGTGTGAGTGAACGATATACAAGGCAATGAAGAAGACAGGGGGAGGCGTTAATACTTGTTGGGAGGGGGAATCATTTCTATTTCCTTGATTAATTTTACATGGATCCTCAATGCTGCCAAAAAGATATTAGATTAAACAAAAATTTGAAACAGCTTCATGTAATCAGAACTTCCACAGCCAGGGTATCAAGGACAAGGATTTCGGGGCAAAACTTTTGAAAAATTCCCCTCTACTCGGAAATTTAATTTGACCCCAAAGTAAAACCAATGGCCCATGGGGATTGAGCAGCAACACACTTACATGGATGATACTGCACAAGCAATTCTGCTGACTTGTTTTTTGACATCCTTTTGAAAAATGGTGATGAGCTAAGACAGTAATTAGTTTCTTCGTTCGTTCCTTAACGACGTCAAATTACCATGCAGACATCGGGGCTTCGGGCTATCACTGGAGATTAATTCAATAAGTTGGATGATTGATTATCGACAACGGGAGAATCGTTAAAACGACAAGTGCGCATGACGAAATATAAGTCAGTTTATGTCTCAACAAACCCTACTGGGAAATGTTAAAATCGTGACAAATCTAAAGTTTGGTTGTGGGAGAGGCCACAAAGGAGCCTCCTGTCCCCAAATGAAATCTTGCCCCAATTTTATGGCACTGCTCATTACAGAAACGTCTACCCCCAAAGAAGACCCGTCACTCTTCTGAATCTGACAAGTAATGTGTAAATATTAATTTGAACATGATGAAGTATGGGTTATGTTTCACTTATGCGAATAACGCAAACCTTGCCAATGATTTCCCATGGGATATGCATAAAAAGATCGCAAATGTTGGAAACCTTTGCTTGAGTGCGTACATTTATGTGACCACTCAATTAGAAAGCGTTGCCAACGTTTGATATCTTTTTGTGCATAACCAATGGGCAATCGTTGGCAACGTTTTCGATGTTCGCATAAGTGGAACGCACCTCGTGTACCTACATGTAGAATATACAGAGACCTGACCACATATCACACATGAATATTGAGACAGGGGATGCTTTTCAGATCTGATTGGTTGTTCTACAACTATTGCTTTCTCTGAAATTTAATTGGCCTCCATTGTAGTTCGGGTACGCTTACATCGTTTGGAATATGAAATAATCTTTTCATTGAATGAGGTTGACCCCTATGCCACAGGTCAATTGGCCAACCACATGCTGTCTGGTCTCAGACTCTAAATACGACATGTGAGATTTTCAGGTCATGTTCAGACTGACATGTTTCCAAGTACATGGACAAAACAGTTTGTAAAACACGTGTCCGAGTCAGAGTCCAACTAAATCAAAATTTTACAACAAACTCTTCTTTGGCTTGCAAATACAAATTTTCCAGTCTCAACTATTGCTCTTGGAGTGCCTTGGCCTCGTGGTCTGGAGCATTGAATTCGTGGTCTGCGGGTAATTCTGCAGGTTGTGGGTTCGAGTCCAGCCTGGGGTTATGGAGGGTGTGCCCTTGGGCAAGGCACTTTGTCACTCATTGCTTCTCTCCACCCAGGAGTAAATGTGAGGGCAGAGGTGGTTATTGTGGTCGATTTAAGCTGCTTTGCGCCAAAATGGCAGCATCGAGCTGTATACTCCCCAGGGAGCTGAGATGGTAGGGTACCGTACATGTATCTGAAATGTTTCATTGGCCCAATGAGCAGGGTAGGCCTAATAATGATGGAGCGCCTTGAGCACCGCTATTGGTGGATACGTGTGCTTTATTACTACTAGTATTACTACTACTTGTACATGATGACAAGACTGTTCCTATTACGCCCAAATCACTAACCCAATATTCAACATTTTGTACTTTTCAAGGTCACTAACAAAATTCTTTTTGGGGGATGAGGGATATGACTAAAAATCTCTCCATTTAGCCACGATACAAGGTCAACCATCAACTTCAGCTCAACCCTGAAAAAAATGCCAACGACCAACAGAGACATCATCTTTCCTGCTGGTAAAATCTCAACTGGGTGCGTTACAGACCGACTGCCAACCAAGTAAAAAAAAATTATGTCTCATATTTCAAGTGTTGAAAGGTATGAGCAGAGAGAAAAAAGTGGAGAGTAATTTCTTAAATAAACTGA
This sequence comes from Patiria miniata, assembly GCF_015706575.1. Classification (NCBI taxonomy): domain Eukaryota; kingdom Metazoa; phylum Echinodermata; class Asteroidea; order Valvatida; family Asterinidae; genus Patiria; species Patiria miniata. The sequence continues at coordinate 44,129,940 of NW_024037069.1, read as the reverse complement.
TCCGGTTTGATATCCTGTTGCAATGGAGTGAGCTTGTTCCCGCGAGGGTTCACTTGGCGTCCTTTCTGCTGCTTTCCTCCCCTTGTCTACGCTTGATTAACAATCCCATGAGTTGGCTACTTCTTCCTACTTTTGGAAACCGGACTCAGGAAACAAACCACCGTCTTCCCTTCTGCTGAAGTTAAGAAGACAGAACACGGACTGGCTCTCCACTGTGTCTCCAACTTTGCGGTTGACGGGCTCCTAGCCACAGAAAGACAAATTTGCGCTGTCATCAACAAAACAGCACTGTGCCTCATTCTTAGGCCAAAACAATCTACCGCACTTGCTGTGTTGAGGGCTGTTTCGCCTTTGAGACAATGATGAAATGTTCAGTTTGAGAGGCTGGAGGAAAATTCCGGATACAGAAATAGTAGGGACTGAAAAGCATATTACAGAAAGTTGCCATGGACGGGGCAGCAAAACCGACTTCAAATGCAAAGAATGCAACAGTTTAAATTCTCCCCTAAAAAACCTGCCAAAAGAACATTATGCTTTAAGGCACTGGTATCATGTCCAAGAGCAATCTCAGGCTTAACCCTAACCCCCTAGAGTGATTTACAAGGAACCTTCCTCACTCCGGCCAATTCCAATACCATATGGTAGCCTCGACACCCAAACTGTTGGACTCTGATTATGGTGGTACGCACCTAAACCCAGACTGGGACCTTAAGTGCAGGAAAATAAAACACGCAAAACAAGATCAGACCACCTTTCCTCACCCAAAATTCTCCAAAATTTTCATTGGGCAAAGACACGGTCTTCAGTTTTCACCAGCCAATGAAATCTAAATTCAATATTTAAAGGAAAATTTTTCATAGCATTTTGCGACTGAAAGTGATGCCAAGTGATTTCAATTTGAAGCTAAAGACTAGACCGGTGCATGCTGATGCCCAACTTTTTGCAAAGATTGACCCTTCAGTAGTCCGGTGGCATGACCATAGACAATTTATACAACTACGGTACATGTACATGCAGGTAACAGATGTTTCAATACAGAATTGAGATTCCCAAATTTTCGGACTAGGCTAACCCCATGAAAAACATAAAGCAGTGCAGTACTCACTCCAACAGATTCCAACAAACCCTGGTGTTGGAGTTTGACTGGATGGGGATTGTTAGGGTTAAAGCTGTTGCTTCAGAGTTCCTACATGTTTATGTATTTCGTGGGCTTCTGGCCCTGAAAATGGCCTGAACAACACAACACAGTGGAACAAACAATTGAACGACAACCTGCAAATATCAGGGGGGGGGGGGGGTTCAAAGCATTTTGTTTTAATTTCTAAATGTCAGAGGCTCTACAACCTCAAAAGTCAAAAGCTCTACAGCTTCAAAGATGAAGTACTGTAATGCACATCCTTGTTTGATTTTAGTACTTTGTACCCAATCTGAGAAGGCTAAAGAGTGCCATACACTAGTCTGCCGTACCATCACTAAAATGAAATTTCCACATCAATCATTATCCCAAAATGTGATCTTTTTTTCAGTCGAAGATACTTTCCTTTTTTTTTTCTCTTGCAGAAGGGGGAGGGGGGTTCTCTCCTGCGGAAGAGGAGGGGGTTCAGTTAGACCCCTTAACTTCCTGCCAAATTGCTGGCTCCATCAAGGACTATAGCCGACTTCACCACATCCTTCCCCGAGCGCTTGTGAACTCCTACAGAGTCTTAGGACAAGCAAACACCTCCAGATTACCGCAGAGGAAGTTTTGAATTTTCAAGACCGAGAGCAGAAAAGTGCAAGCGCCCCTAAACTGAGCTTCATATCCACTCTGTTTTCAAGGGAAGAAGAGTTAAGAAACCTTGAGTGTTGGACTTTCCCATATCATTTGCCTTGTGAATAAAAAAGGCAGTATGATTTGTATGATGGATCTGTGCATGAACAGTAGAGGGCGACAGGCGCTCTCATGACAGTTTGTGAAGGACATAGACAGATTTCCATGTAAATCATGTGGATAGCTCGGTGGCCATTCCGAGCTAAGAAAGTGTAGAGCTGGTTCCGGATCCTTCCATTCAAATGTTGGGAGGGAACCAGTCTCAACCACTCCCATCATAAAAAAACAACTAAAATAGAACCGTCTTAAAAGGAATACAATTACGTATCCTTTGCTGTTATTTTCAGAAATGGATGCATCTGGGGGTTAGTATTCTCAAATATTTTTACACTTGACTTGTTTGACGTTTTGGGTTCGTAGATGCTGGAAACCCCAAGAAAAACAATCGTGTTCTTGTAGTCTGGTTCCCTGACCCCACTTAAGATGGAACGGAGCAGTCTAGATGTCGGGGAATTGTACATGTTAGGGAACCAGTCTAGCTGGCTTGTACCCATTCACAGGTAACTAATCGATTGCAACAAAATGCGGACTAAACATGATAAAATGGGAGTAGTATATAAAAGAAGGGTACCACTTTCTTGAAATTTCAGCACACCAGGTGCCATGATTTTACAGGATGCTTTAGACTGTCATTCACAAATAATACAGTAAGGTATTTCGTGATAATTTGGTAGTTTTGTTTTGATGTTTGCAAATGTTGTATACACAAAACAGTTATTTTTTTCAACAGAAAATATATATGAAATACACTTAGTTCTAATTTTAATTTTGTTTTTCAATACAAAAGAATAAAAAAGTGTTATGTCAATTAAGTTAGATATCTTTCTTTACAAATCTATTGTTCTTGGAGTGGTAATGCTGACTCCACTTCTGACAGCCGATGGGCTATGCCGATTTTTTTTACATGGACATCAATGGGAACGTCTCCCTGATTTACGAGCATTGCTCACCAACCTGGGCAAAGCAAGATTGCACAGTGTCAGCACTCAGTCATTTTCTTAATTGAAAGGGTACTCCCGTAGGCAGTCCATAATCTTTGCTTCATGTTGCAAACTTTATAGTGGAATATCAGTTTGTGGAGCGCGCGGCTGAAATCGATTTAACGTGACTAAACACAGCTGTAATAAATCGTGGAGTTGAAATGCTGTGTCACTATTGGACATGTTTATCGCTGTAATCTGACACTGCAAGAAAGTGCAACCACACCATCTTGGTACTTTAAAAGCGGACTACAGACTCGGTGAATGAACAGTGCTTCGTGAATCGTGACTACACGTACATGTACTGTACATATGAGTAAATGTAAGTCTGTGGGTGGGAGGGGCACACTGTGAGCGCATGAGTAGTTATGGAGTACCGTTATTGTCCAACTTTAAATACATGTACTTCCTTACTATTGTTCTTTGTTTCTATTGAAATCTCAAACTCCATTGTAGCGTTTCACATGCGGGGGCACTGAGATTTCTGAAGACGGGCTGTCCCGATTCACAAAATTAGAAAATAACAAGCGCCAGGGATGGTGAATCTACATACCGTAAGCATAATGTGTATACTAATGGTTGGATTCCAGTTAAGAGACTTCTTCCTTTGACCTTTTGCAGACAATATTTTTTTCCCCATGAAAGAGAAACTCGTGCACATCAAAGATAAGTGATTTGCAATGCAGGGGAAATGAAATTTTACTTTGAACGAAACAAAACAAAAAAACACAGGTGGCAAAACTGACTAATGATTTTCGGGCATTAGTCAGAAGATGCAACCTGGTTTTACTGCGACAGCTCACATCAGTCAAACGATCGCGTAATAAGTCAGGAGAACGTTTGCGAGAGCGGCCTGATGACCTTGACTCACGTCATGTAGTGAAGATGTGCGGAGGAACTGACAATTACCACAATTACTGACATTTGTAGATTACCCATCGCAGAGATAACAACCCATCCATTACAGGATTCCAAGGAAAGATGCCTCAGTGTTTTCAAGACATGAAATGGGCATCTTCAAATGAGCCCTTTCCGTCTTAGTTTTCTTCTTACATTTCTGTCGCCACCCTAGGATGTGTGATTTGACGTGTATGACGCTGACGACTGATGCTTGCCTAGATCCATTCTGATGTGTAACATAGAGTGTTATGACCTTGAACCACTTACACAAAACAGAGAATGTTAAAAAGGGAATCAACCTTTTCCTTCCCATTTAAAGTGTTCAAGGCACTCTCCAAAAAAAATGTCAAACGTTCATTGACAATTAGATCTGCTCAAACTGTGAAATGATAGAGAAAAGGAACTGTTTCATACAAAAAATCCCGATTTGACTAAGAACCATACACTACTTGCTCTGTTAAGGCCAGTTCAAACTTGGTGCGAAAACAAACAGGAACGCAAATTTGTGACGTCATGGCAAGTATTCGTGCTGCAATCCACAAAAACTGAACACATTTTAACTTTTCACAGCGAAAGGTTTCTTGACGTCAAATTTGCTTCGTATGCATTTGCGTCAAGCATGAACCAGCCTTTACCCAACTACACTTGTACCGTATTTATCCAACTTGTGATGACACAGTTGGTGACTGAGCTACGACCGTCTGGAACATATCGGTCGCCGATTTTTTTTGCCACCTGAGTGTAACTGCCGCAATATTAAGACGATCAGCATCAGTCAGTGCTCAAATATTATCAATAGTCACAAGGGTAGAAATATTTCAACTTCTGCACCACGACGGAACGTTTTCCCTGACAAGCAGGAATCAATCGCAGTCGACCTGTATGAAGTTACAACGTCACGCATGCATCTGAATAATCTTATTTTATGTATAGCCAATCAGCATGCAGCAAAAAAAACCCAAATGAACAGACGTGGCCAGGGAAGATCGTTTGATTGATATGAACCCATGCACCGCCATTTTGAGGAAGTCACAAGATCATGTCTGGGCCGTGGAATCATCGTCGGGATGTGTGTGACATGAGCATGGTTGCGATTTTTTTTTCTTTTTGTGATGCCGCTTCTTCCACAACAATCATAAGATGGTTTCTCAGTTTTGTGACTTGCGCATTTGTGACTTGCGCATCACTTCCTGCTTGATGCCGATGGTCCTGTCGCGGCGCAAGCAAATTGCAGGGCTAGGCACAATTAAAAAATCAGATAAAATCAAAGGGGAAATACATGTAGTTGGGTGGGCGTTACAGTAGACTCCTGGGTTTGCGGACAGGCAGATCAGGCCTTAAATTCTTGGAAGTGCTTTTTTTTTTTAGAAGGGGCTGAGGATTCAAATTAGGAATGGCAGCACCTCCTCCTCAAATGCTGCTGGGTTCCGTGGATCGCGTGCAGGCCTCCCCACGCTCTTGGCTCCAGGGTGATTCCGCGGCTTGACAGGCCCGGAAAGTCCATCGGAAATGAGCTTTGGAACCAGTACGGGCTAAAAAATGATCCTGAACTGAGCCCCGAGCACGATTTACACCAAGAAGGGGGAGGGGAGGGAGGTTGTTTCGAGTTAGAGGCTGAAATCTAGGTGCCACCATCACTAATCCGAAAGTTGTGATAATGTGATAGGGTAAATTGCTTTAGCAGAGAGACCTTTTTCTGAACCCAGGGAAAGCCGTTCGGCATTTTAACTGACTCACGATTGTTCGTACTTTTTTTCTTCCTCTCTTTTTCTCTCTCTTAATAGGTAATGTGGCTGTGGTGTAATTAAACCATCCCCGCGACTTTCTAGGAGCTCTGGGAAGTTAATCCAGTCCGACTTTCAGCAGGTCTCAATCTATTAGTGCGACTTCCCCTCGGTAGGTTTGGCACGCAAATGTTTGTGTAGCATGCCAGGGTGCTGAAGCCTTCCCAGCATTCTGAGCGAGAGCAGTGGGGACTTGCAGAGCTGCTCACTTAATGAAGTTTAATTTCAGCCGAGGAATTTTTCTACATCATCTGAATCCAATTCAGGGCAGTTTCTTGTAAATTCCACAAAATTAATAAGGGAATAAATATGTGCTTGGCTGGTTTTCAACAAATCTGTTTAAAATCGGCTCAGGCCTGGATGCTGATAATGGCCCAAGCTGAAGCTGTTTAAGTTGAAATGGAAGTATGAGGAACCAATGTCATGGCTCTTGCTGCATATAGCTTTAAGCGAACAATGTGTGTTAAAAATGTCTGCTTTAAAAATAAAATAGTGTGATTAACCCTTACCCTACTAGACCCTCCAACGCATGCCATTATGTGCCTCAAGAAAATCTCCTATGTTTTTTTGCATGGCCCTCCAATATCTGCCATGTCATTTCAAGGGTAACTGGACAGGCACTCCAATACATGCCACAGAGAACAATGAGAGTCCTCTGATAACAAAGTGAGTGCCCCCAGCTGGTCAGTATCAGGCACCCTCCAGGGCCTCCAACTCCTGCCAATTGGAGCCTTCACTGCTACATCAAAGTATCCTCCAATAAACTGCAGCTGGAGGGCATTGGCATAACCAACTGACATGCAGTAAACTACCCTCAGAGAGTAAGGGTTAAAAAGTTGGTAAGGGATACGAGTCCTTATGTAAATTTATTGTCCAAAGCGTGACATTTTTTCCTGTCCCTGTTACCTTGGTACTCTGTAATTTGCCATTCAAGCATCATTAAGAATGACTTCAAATGATTTTTATTCGTTGGGTAGTTGGTTTGCTTTTTTATAATCACTCTTGGAGGACGACTGTATTAATGAGTGCATCATAATTATGAACTCATACCGGTAGATGTCAGATGTAACAGGTATAGGAAAAGAAGCGAACCCCTGATTTATAGAATGACCCATGGCTTACGCAGACGCAAAGATTCTGTCCTTATGGTCAAGGGAAGAATTTCACGACAAGCCCTGTAAGCACAGCATGGTGATACGTGTAACAAAGAATTCTACTGCCACCAAAGCAATACTGGGTCCAAACTGTATCCAAAAGTTTCCATAAACGTTGAAAATTGTTGTTCTGAAGTCAAAAATGATGGCGTTATGCTAAATTAAAAACAGACTGACTGAAATCAAAACACTAAGAGCATACATGTACAAATGGGAAAAAAATCTGGACTTACTAATTTTGAGCTCCATGGATTTTTCCAACCTGTCGACCCTCTCGCTGAGCTTGCCCAACATGGAGCGTAAGAAGCCAATCTCCTGGTCCTTCTGGACAATGGTTGCTTGGAGTTCTCGCATCTTCTCTGAGGAGGTCTGTAAGTAGTCTTTGATTCCCTCGTAACTACAGTCTTCTCGGTGGTCTGAGACTTCTTCCTGGGTGCCGACAAACGGGCAGCCAAACTTGTGGTGGTCACACTTGCACAGGTTACAATTCTGAAGATGAGCTTCCAGATTCTACAAGAGATGACATGTGAAGAACAAAATTTATTCGATGAATGATTTCTGATCCTTACCATTTTTGTACTGTACATGTGTTCAGGAGAGCTTCTCTCCTGCAAAGTAATATCGGTTTTGAAAGTTTAAAATATGTCTTATGCACTCTGCCATTATGAATCAGAACTAGTGCATGTGTTCAGATTGAACAAAATTTGAATGGGACAAACTCTGTCGTGCAAAAATCCATGTATTTCAAGATTTCAATAAGTAGCCATTAGAGGTTTGAGGCTAAGGACTAGTTAAAGAAGCATATTATGTGACACAACCGGATCTTTTTGAATGTAGTGTGAGTGATCACCAGTTGGTCAAATGCATACTGAATTGTGAAGGGCGTCTTGTTGCCATGGGGGGGGGTAGTCAGCTTCTTGGGAGATAATGCATGCTTTCTCAAGATGTACTACTCTTGAGAATTTGCAATAATCTGAATCCATACTTTGGCAAACCCTTTATTTCCACACACCTTCCCAACTTAAAATGTGTCCATGTTTAGATTGGAAACTATGTTTCATTTGAAGATGAAGTGATTCATTAGGAAATTGCATCGAATGTTGGTTTTGAATTGACACAATGACCACATTAACCAAGCCGATAAGTTCTCCATAGCGTGCTTTACTTTTTGTGATTATGACATACATGTACTTCACTAAAAGTTGAAATTCAGCTTCACCGAGTGACAAAAATGCATGTTGACGGATAGGAAACCACTGGATTCGATTACTTAAGATGAAGCCTTCCTTGAAAATGGATTTTCATGAAATGCCTGCTTCAGAGTGAAACTAACCACACTTAGAAGTCTTTCTTCAAGTTACATGTACATGAAATGTCATCTCCATCTTTCTGTCATCTTTGTTGGCAGAGTTGAGAGTTCCACTTATTTCACAAGACAAATATAATATCCACCAAGGAGCTTTCAATGACCACATTTATGACAATAACTTACCATTTTCAGGATCTTGGGGCAGTCTGGATTGTTTGGGCACTGGACTGGCGCGTAGCTACATTCCATCTCATGCTCCCTGCAACGTGCAATCAACCAATAGAAAAGAAAGAGCAGTGTCAGCATCATTTACATACATGAATATTCAGCAGACAGTTCTCCAGTTACTACAACTGCTTGTACGCTGTAAGCTTAACGGCACTTTGCTGGAAAACCTGCTGCAATCCTGGAACAGAAAAAGAAATTGTAAGGAGAGTAAGACCCCAAAAGCTCTTTTTTGGTCGGCCTCTTGTTGCGTTGAACTCCATTAGCAGGTCAGCCCTTGATAAGAAGAACATAAGTCATGTGACTGCACAATAACAAATGTTGTACAATTAGACACAATGATGGTTCACACATTAAAGTGAAGATAGTAGCTTTGAAAAGCTGTCACAAGAGTAGTGCAGGTGCAAGCTAACTTTTACTGTTTGAAGATCATCACAGTTCATGCTGCAATTTCGCACAAGCAATAAGTTGTAGATTTTCAGAATTTTGAATTCAGGCATTTTTGCATCTTCTCAATCACTAGCACAAAAAAGTCAACCTCCCTGAGATGCATGCATCTGTTACGGATAGCGAGACTGAGAAATCGCTACATCTTTGAGGGTAAACCTGAGACAAGTGAGAAGGAAACTAGTCCAACATAAAGCATAACTGACCATGTTCAGGAGAAATCTACAAATGCCAGCTTCTCAAATTGCTGTGGTACAGACTCATCAAAAAAACCTCGCCCACTGCATTAGATTCACAAGGCAATTTATCCCTGGTTAATTCTTAGGATTCTGTGACTCAATTCTCAAACAATTACATTGTCAAAATGTCATTAATACCTTCATTTTAGTGAGAGATCAGTGGGAATACCTCTAAGTAAATCACGTTAAAATCTGCTTACTTAGCTGTGTCCTGTTGCCACCCTGAATAAAGATGAGTCACAATCGTGAGGCGGGACTTGATTAACAAACCAATTAATTCCGTAATAAACACGCTGGTTTAATTGCCGAGGGTCAAAATTGGTAATCAAGTGTCCAAACGATGACTGCGTTCGTGGCCTCATGGACATCTTTCTCTTTTCAGGAGGCGACATTATCGAAACCCTGGCGTCACCCACAGGAACCAAACTTGTTAATCCCCTTCCAAGATCGTTTCTGCTGGACAGTTTTAATTCACTTGACAGAGTACGTGTCGTGGGTCTATCCGGTTAGAAACTATGAGTGTTGCCACGGAAATTGGTAGCCTTATTTTTTTTTAAAGAAAATCCACAAGTACAGTGGCCTCTTGGCCTCATAAAACAACGTCTAGATGATTTGGGGCAAGTCTGCAGATCGTGGATCCAAGTCCATGACGTGAACGTTCGTTCACGTCACATGGAGTCCACTTCAAGCTGGTGTAGTGGGAGGGGCACAATGCATGCGTGTGATGGTCCAGGTGCCTGTTGCGTGAAGTACGCACGACTTATTGTATTCTGAGTGTGCACAAATCAGTAGCGTTTCAGTATCAGCGTCAGGCTCTGCGGTTAATGCATTTGACTGTCCCCCCCCCCCCTCCCCCACTGGTTCCCCCCTTTGTGACCATTGAGCGGGTACATGCACCGTACTTAAAAACAGGCAGGTATGTGAAAAGCAATGTACGTACAATCATGAATTAAGCAGGATTTTTAATGACCTCCGTGACACGGGGGATCTCTCTCCACACTATTACAAGTAATTGAACTGAATCTCCTTAGTTCTATTGCTTCGAGTGACGTCTTTGAAGCATGACATCTTGACATCCAATCACGACTTGATAATAGAACTTCCTCCGCGCTCAGGCAATGTGTGGTCTATGACAACAATGTAACCCTATCGCTGGCACATTGGAGGTTTTTTTTTCTCATGATGGTGATGAGATGTCCCGTGGGGCCTGGGGCATCAATTTGAAGATGATCCTCCCTTGAATGTCTGCGTTATCTTCAAGTTACCGCAACTGTCATTGATGGATTTGTGGGGGCACTGAGTATGCAGGGAAGGGGGGATCGTCGCTAATTAACAATTTGGGTCTGCTGTAAACTGAACAGGATACTAGATGACAAAGAAGGAGGTTGGGTCCAATTGCCTGAAGGGAAGGATGCACAGACCAAAAGAATTCCAGACTCAAGCTTGAAACATCCAATTGACTAAGTAACTGTCCACCCTTTAGAACTTGTATTGCACACTCCTTGATAAAACCCTAAAATCCTAGCATCCTGGCACAAGTTTGGGGCAGTATAGAAAGTAACAGGCAGGGTGCTTTTGGGCAGTACAGGAACTAACGAGTCTATACTGCTTTCACGCTTAATGATGTTATGATTAAAAGCACTGAACACTCAGTGTCTTTTGAAAGCTTTTGACAAAAAAAGAACCCATTTCTCACTCATGTTGGACTCAAAGCCAATGACTAATGTTGCGAAGGGCCAGAAAATTGCCACAAAGTTTAGGAAATTTTTCAGTGTGTTGCATGTTTTGATAATTTTGGAATTAATAACATTATGGAGTAAATTTGCTGAATACTGCAATATTTGTCAGTGTGGTTTAGTGGATTTTTGGTGGATGAATGGACATTTGAAAGGTAAACTAAACGTGGTTTTCACGTGTGTACATGTACTACAGGTTCCTCCTACCCCAAAGGTAAAGATTAACAGTTTTGAAGAGAGTCACGTTTGAAATGCATAATTTGAACAAATTACAACCAGACTATGACTTCTAATAACGAGTAACACTTTTTCATCGCCACTATACTCCCAGTCAGACATTTGAGATATTTTTCTGAAACCGGAAACACTGAATACTACACAGACCACTATTTGCACGGAAAGAACAAACTTAGCAGGAAAGTGATCGCAATTGATTTGTCCGGAGTGACTGCATGGTTAATGCCAAAACACATCACAAATCTACAAACTATCAAATTTAATCCATCACGGACAAAATGACAGTGTCTTGAAGATCCATGTTGGTTATCAAACAAGACTAAACAGGACAGTATCGGGAGTCTTCCTGGCCATGCTGAATCCTTTCTCTGGATAGATCAAGTTTGGAAGTCATCAAATGGTTCGGTCAAGTCACATGCTACTTGGCTTGCATCCTTAAAGATGTGTAGTCTTAGTTCAAGAAGTTAATAGTGATGCAATCTTGGTTTATAACATTACTAGTGATGCAATTTTGGTTCAAGACATTACGAGTGATGCAGTCTTGGTTCAAGACATTACGAGTGATGCAATCTTGGTTCAAGAGATTACTAATGATACAATCTTGATTTTAGATTTAACCAAAACACTTTTCAGAACCTTAACCTTTCATCTAACCATAATCTGAACCATAACCATAACTATAAGCATTTTTTGTAGAATAGTTTATAGAAAAAAGTGGAACTATCAAAACAATCAGCTTTACAATTCCAGTTGTTTTGTTGAAAAAGTGTCCTTCAAGCCTACAGAAGCATCCGTGTAGCCACTTAAGTCCAAAATCGCTTACGCAAATGCACCTCCCCATTTCTCTTTTCGTCACAAATCATCACGCTACAGCTGCAAGCCCTATGGCCGCTAGGTGTAGATGAGGCAACGACTTAAACGATCAGCTCTCACTAACCTCAGGAGTTGACTGATTGGGTGTGGTTGGAATGTCATCACATCGTGGCCAAGAATGCTAAAAATTGACGCATTCTGACTCCTAACATGAAGTGCAGTGACCTCTTTCTATTTGTGGATGGTTTGTGACAATTGCACAAAAGAGGTATATGTGTTAATGAACTTGCCATTAATTCTAGGCAAATTTGGGGAAAGAAGGGAGTGGCCCTAAAAAGAATCAGCCAGAGTAAAAAGTACTGCATTGTATTACATTGTATTACATTGTATTCATTCCCTGATGAAACCATAAAACCATCGAGTGCTTGAGCAGTTTGTGGCGTTACAGGGAGTAACAGGCAGGGTGGTTTGGGGTGGTATAAGGGGGTTACAGGCAGGGTGGTTTGGGGTGGTATAAGGGGGTTACAGGCAGGGTGGTTTGGGGTGGTATAAGGGGTAACAGGCAGGGTGGTTTGGGGTGGTATAAGGGGGTAACAGGCAAAGTGGTTTGGGGTGGTATAAGGGGGTAACAGGCAGGGTAGTTTGGGGTGGTATAAGGGGGTAACAGGCAGGGTAGTTTGGGGTGGTATAAGGGGGTAACAGGCAAAGTGGTTTGGGGTGGTATAAGGGGGTAACAGGCAGGGTAGTTTGGGGTGGTATAAGGGGGTAACAGGTAGTGTGGTTCAGGGGTGGTAGGGGAACTCATGGGCTACAGAAGGGGCCAATGTTTTTGGACAGAATGGCAGAATCTTTCTCAAAGGCAAAATGGACTTTGAGAAGAATTCTGCTACAATTTTTGTTCTTGTTTTGTTCTCATTTTGTTGTTCTATTTTGTCATTTTTAGGACCTTATTTTTACAACTTTACATATAATATGTAAACCCCCCCCCCCCAAAAAAAAGCCTGTGCAATGTAATGTGCATGTATATGTACATTCTAGACTAATACAAGATGCAAGATCACTAACTGAGTTTTCAATATGAAGTACAGTAAGCTAATGACCTACAAATGTTTTACATATTCTTTCCGCTTTTGGTGATTAATCAATGGGAAACCATCAATTCACAAGTCCAAGATTGACCTCCAACGTTAATGCTCTCCCATCCTAAATCTCCACAGACCACAAAGCATCTTCAGGGACCAAGGTTTGGGGGCACCTGTCACTTTTCGCCATCTCCCTTCGTTTTTAGGTTGTTTTTTTAGATTTCTGTATTTTTACGGATCCCAATGAGGAGGAAAGATCACAACAACTGCTAGGAAAACCATTACCTGCAGTCCACCGTTGCGAGAACTCTAGTCACGTTTTCCAGTTGAGAAAATGTTTTTCATCGTATCAACAAAAACCGACCAATAGAATCGATTATAATTTAAGGTGCAAAGAGCACACGACCTCCATCCTTGAGAAACTCTGTCAACCCCTGACAGAGGGCTCTCAATCTCTGAAGTCCACCTCCTGCTTGGACAATCTTTTCCCCTCGGACGGTGGACTAGCCTCCTGACAGATTTCCTTGCTGGGGTTCAGGTACGGTTTGCACTCAGCACCGGCGATTAGCCACTTCCAGCCTCTTGGGGCCACACGCTGACAAGTAGAGGTCACTTTACTCTCTTCGGATGTCTTCTGTTTCCTTTGAGGTCCCAATTTCAAGGAGATGTACATGTACATGTACACGTACATGTACATGTACATGTACATCGCATAGTTAACCAAAATTGCATAGTTAACCAAAATAGCAGAAAACTACCCACAGACACTTGTTCATTGCATGATATGCTGTGTGGTAACCATAGAGCTATATTAAATTACTAGAGCGCTAATTCCTCATTCTTGCACGCGGAGATGCTTTGAAGCCGCTCTGGGTGCAGACATTTTGAATTTATGTGCATGTTTGTAGAACATAGTCAAAATAGATGGATTGAATTTTAAAAGTGTACTCTAAATGCAACACGCATGTAGAAGATACGCAAACAACTTACATGTAAGTGCGTCATGACAGTTCAAAACGTCACAGCGAAAAGCATCTGCAGCGGAGGGTTGCGCTGATGGCTGTTTGCGTAGAGCAAAATGAAATGCTCATTTTGATGATCGTGCTTTTCAGTTTTTGGTGTATCGGCTTTGATGACGCACCAGTATGGAATACAAATGCAGATGGGCAAATAGCCTCACAAAAGCCGTACAAAATTTCAAGTTTTTCTATAGGTTTGTGCACAAACATGGATGCGCCAATCAGGCATTACTTTGTACATCCAGTTAGCACTCTAGTAATTTAATATAGCTCTATGGTGGAAACCTGGTTGCATTAAAGCTTTAAAGTCCAGGCCTTTCAAGGATTTTTTAAAAAGTAGGCAGGTCTCCTTGACCCCTCTCCCTCCCCCCCCCCCCCCCCCCCCCCCCAGGATCCAGGTGCATAGATAATCAGAACAGCCACTAATAACTTCCACCAATCGGCCGCGACGTTGACGGCTGGAGGTCGGCTAAATCCCGAGTTGAGGATGTCTTAATGTGTTTGTTGACTCCTAGGATTACATGTCCATATCCTGTATTAATTGATGTGGAATAATTGTTTAATGCACAAAGACAGTGAGACAATAGCACAGCTTGCTATGCCTACACCACAGAATTATATTTAAAAAAATAGAGAGCGCACTCGCTGTACGCGGACCTGCCGAAACGGATGCGCGGCAGCCGGACATTTCTTGCATTCTTTCTAAGCATAGCTCTTGGTACGTACAGGCTGAAGGTTGGCACACGATCTGGGTGTTTCACAATCGTGCCGTGTTCTAATTATAACTCTCTGCTTTTTTTTGCCAATTAAAGGGAATATACATCAATTGCTTTTGCTGTAATTTTCAGAAATGGATGGAATTGGGGGGTTGGAAATATATAGCAAATATAGTTAAACTGACTTTTTTGAGGTTTTGGGTTCGAAAATGCTATAAAAACCAAGAAAAACATTCATTTTCCTGTAGTCTGGTTCCCTGACTCCATATAAGAAGAAACTGAGCAGTTTACATACATTGGGGAATTGTAAGGTCAGGGAACCAGTCTAGCTGGCTCGTACCCGTTCATAGGTTTGTAATCGATTGCAAACAAGTGCGATGGTCAATTGGGGCCAGTATTTGAAAAAAGCCAGTTTTTTCCAACGCTGATCGGCCGATCAGCGTTGGAAATTGATACAAAAATACCACTTTTCTTGAAAATGACAGTAAACCAGGTGCCATGATTTTACAGGATGCTTTACACTGTCATTCACTAATAGTCCAGCAAGGTATTTCAAAATGATTTGGTAGTTTTATTTTTTGATGTTTGCAAATGTTGTATTTTCCCTTTAAGAAATGGCCACCATAAACCCTTGTCGGCACGTCTGCATGTGCATGTACCGTACAAAGTATAGCGAGTGAGCGCTCTAGGTTTTTTTTTAAATAACTCTACTGAACACGAACTGTTACATTGTTACATCTGTACTTGTTACATCCCACTACAAACTAGTGGAAGGTAGTCAACGGTGTTGTAGGAGCATCCAGACCTCACAAAGACTTGAACATGTTCAATTCCATGCCAGTACACTCAGGCGCAGTTCTACGGGGGGGCTGGGGGGGGGGGCTTTAGCCCCCCCAAAATTTTGTCTAGCCCCCCCCCCCAAATACCCCCAAAAAAAATTCCGTAAAAAAAAATAATTGTATTAGCAAAAAGAAGGATTGTGATGTACATACATTGTATGTACATGTACATGCGAACGGTCTCCCCCTAAAGAAATAGTCGTGACAAGGGTGCATATTTGTAGTTAATATAGTGTGAATGATTTTAGGATTTTATTGGCGCTCCTCACCTATTGATTTTCGGAGGCCTAAGTGTCTGGAGAAAATAACAGGTCTACATTTCAGCACGCCTCCCTGAAAAAATTCTGTATCCACCCTGCTAGCCCCCCCAAAATATTGGCTCTAGAACCGCGCCTGAGTACACTACAAAACTGGAAAAAAATGCCTGAAGTCTTGAGCCCTAGGGTAGGTTAGGCCCTGGATTTCAGAAGACATGTTTAAGGTTTCAATGGTTCACAAAATGAGTCAACAATAAATGTCTCGAGTCATTTCAAGTCAGTCTTTTTCAAATCTCCATAAATATGCCGACCCTTAAGTATCAATAATTTAAATAAACTCCACATGAAATTCAACTCAAAAAACAAAAACAACTTTCAATGAGAGAGAAACTACATATGTACATGTGGGGAAAAAAGTGACCTCCGATTTGAAATTGGAAATAAAAAATTTAAAAATATAAGTGTTATATCTAAACAGTTTTTTGTTGTCTAACATGGTCAGTAGACTTGGCCAACCCATCTGTCATAATTTATATCAAGACTGGGCAGTTTAAGAATTATTTAAGTTGCAAAACTAGATTGATTTGATATTTTCCAACCCACCTGCGTTCGTTGACCCGTATCGTGCATGGGCACCCATCTGGATCCACTACGTATTCATCCTGAATGCCGGTCCCAGAGGGCTTACAGCCGTTACGACAGTGAATGTACAACTCTCCAATCTGCTCACTGACTGCTATGTTGTTGACCACTACGGCAAGTTTCATTTCATCCACTGGGCATGTGTCTGCCAAAAAAATGAAAATAAAATACAAGGCTACTAAAACTGGTCCTAGAGCACACACAAATATATTCAATCAAGTCGGAATGGGTATTCACTAAAACCCTTTTCATGCATGTGGCCTACATGTACACAATATTATATTCATGGTTTATTTATTCAATCATACAAAAAAGAGACATTGCAGCCAGAGGCTGAATTGCGCCTCCCCTCACAAGTTCACAAAAAAAATTACAAAACCATAACATGGGCCATATGGGCAATTCCGCGGTACATTTTCGTAATGCGGGTAACCAATTTTGTGCATCTTGTTTATCATACATAACACATTTTTCTGGTTGTCATCTTTGGTGCTTAGGTAGGTCTAGGTCTACTCTATCTACCATGGGGATAACAGTTAATAAACCTTTTCAGTAAGGTACATGTAATTAGAGCCCAAGGAAACTCAAAAGTACATCAAAATGTAACGTGAGTAACCGTGGAATTGCCCACATGTAGCCCATTCATTGGCATTACGGGGTAATCCTTTTTCAAATTTTTGGGCCAATGCTGAGACTCAAACAAGTCTAATTGACAAATGACAGTCAGTAACTGAGTCGGTGAGTCAGTCAGGTGCAAAGCAACCATAGGCAGGCAAAAAAAAAACATTATGGATTGAATGCATAACTATGCATGGCGTCAGCAGTAACAAGTGGGAAACGTTTGTGAAGCAACTCATGTGTGAGGATTCAGTAAGTGGGCTCTAACTGTAACAAGGAACATGGTGTTTGTGCTCTTAGGCAAGACACTTTACTAAAATTGCATATCTCCACCCATGCAGGAGCATAAATGGGTAATATAGACCATATTGCAGTCATGATGGATTAGATTTTTTGCCAGTTGTCAAAAATGTCAGCATTTTCTGATTGGATCAAAAAATAAATGAAATAGATAAAATATGTCCACATTTTCACATTTCCAACAATAATATTATGAGTAAATGGAGCATATTAAAAAAAGAAAAGAAATCCTCAGCTAAAAATGCAAATTCAGTTCAGTTTAATTTGTTTTTTTGACACCAACATTGGCAAAACCTACATGTAGTCTGAGTATCATCCGTTGTTCAACAAAGCCTGCAAGATACGCAACAACCTCTGATGTGAGCTTGCAAATTTTATGCGATCCTGCACACCAGCCAGTCCGAGTCGACTTTAGAAATTTGAGCAGAAATTCAGCCTGAGCTATTGATTGGTCAATTGGCTTCCACGTTTTTGTAATACAACAGGCAGACAGGGTATGGAAGACCCGATAGAAGGCGCTCACTGAATGGTCAGAATCTGGAGGCCAAGACACAGTCTTCTACTCTTCTTTGGCATAATTAATTGCCGAATCTGCGTGCATATCATAGACCCTTGCTATTTGCAAGCAGCTATTCCACAGACTCTAGGCAAACCAGGCTATTCCCAGAATCAGTCAAATGAAATTCAAACGACAAACATTTTCTGGAAACTCGATCAAAATGTTAAAAGTTAATTTGCTCATTTATCCTCATTATATGATTTCTATATAAGAAATATATTTTCCGATATACATTTGATTTTATACAATCAAGTTTCAAAAGCACAATTGCTGAAGTAAGTTTTGTTTGCCATGACAACATGTAAAGAACCCTTACAGCACTGACCCCGCAAACATTTGCTTTCACGGACGGATATATTGAAAAAAAAAAAAAGGTTTACAAACATTTCAACTCCCTGTCCCACCTCCAACCATCCTATCCTTCCTAGGATAGGTAAGCCAGCAATCTTGGCACGACCTGAGTTCCTGCTTAAGACGCACGCTCCGCTGATAACGCCGTGAATAAGAAAGCCGCGCTGGAAAATATTAATTAAACACTTCCTGGATTTGATGGGTTCAGATGCTTGCACGCACGCACACACTCGTCACGTGATTGTACCCTCTTGTTTTTGTTCTCTTTTTTTTTGCGCACGAACCCAGGTTGTACAAATTTGCGAGCTGATAATTTTCACAGCTGGGCAAAGCGTGCATTTTCATTTAGGGTATTCATCGAAAAACCCACAGGAAATGAAAATTTAGCAACGTTTCAGAATATCGGAAGCCATAAATCTGGATTGTTTACATTTTCAAAAGTTGTTTGAGGTGTTCTTCTTTGCAAAGAAGTGAAGTGCAAAAAGTTTAACTCTATTTTCTAGGTTCTAACTTTATAAAATATTTTCCCATTTACTGGAACAAGACCAAAAATTAATTCTATTTTTGGAGTAAATACGGTTGAAGGGATGCATGTCGAAACTAGGTATAACTTGCCAAAGAAGCTTTTTTTTTTATGTGAACAACATATGTGAACAACATACAAGGTTACAACCCGACTACAGCATTGTCCCATTTATAGTTAGGACAATCCCAGCTACAGTTGGGAGGATCTAAGGCCCCCCAAAAAAGTCTCCGGTTTCTGGTATGGAGCTTGCCCAAAAAGTGGTGCGGCGACGCGGCTTCTTTTTTTTTTTACCTGATTTTTGGTGCCCGACTAAACTTAGTGCAAATATATGGGAGTCCAGAGAGGCCACATAAAGCTTATTCTCGACCATAACCCAATCTAAAAACACGTTAAAATTGTGCAGCAGCAGGATTCCAGTCAAACTAGTGAGTTTGGTGGTTTTGAGACATCATCTTTCATTGAAAAAAAAAACTTTTTCACTTTGCCGACGTGCATGGCTACTGCGACGCGCGTGCATACCAGAAACCGGAGACTTTTCTTTTTTGGCTTTAACTACAGTTGGGACTGTCCCAACTATAGTTGGGCCATTGCCATAGTTGGGACATACTGGCGGAACAGGGACATCAAGCCAAAATAAATTTCATTCTACCTCAGTAGGATTCCACGAATTCTCCATAATTACTGCGAAACCATACATGGATTTAGGAGATTTTGAGCGGTGACGGTTGAAATTAAAACAATAAAGCAACAACTTAAAAAAATATAATAAATAAATGACGATGAAATTGCTATCAGACATTTGTCAGACTGAGGCAACAGTCGTATTGAACAGACAATGTATGTAAATGTACTTTGTTACATGTATTTAACCCTTAATTGTTGTGAGTCTGTAGATTAGGCCTATACCATGTTACTCTTTCCCTGTTACAACCTTCTCTTGTTTGTACACTAATTAATTTATGACTAACGTCTTGACTAAGCTAGCGTCATACTTACCATATTGCCTGGACGTCACACAATACCGACAGTAGGTGTGCTGTGGGATAAGAAAGGGATCAAGATTAGATTATCTGGAGTTTTATAAAAAGTAACTGACATCATTTTTATTTGTGGTCAACCTTGAGTGGATCGTCCTTTAAGTCGATGACAGGAAGTCCCGATTTCATGGGATAAACATGAGCCGTTAGAATCAGGTGGCTGTAGGATATATCATGAAGCAGTTATTGGTGGGGACAATCTGAACGTGATGACATGATGAACAAGCCACAACAAAATGCGTACACATTTTCACTTTGAATCTAATAATTCCTGTAAATTGTATCGTTGAGGAGACATTTTTTGGTCATAAGTTATGTACTTGGCAAACAAGGTAGATTAAAGAGGCATTTCAATGTCTCCCTAATGTCACAATTCCATGATTGCATGTGGTCCAAAACGTAAATGTACCAACATTTTTGGGGTTAGGATATGGGAGAATGCGGTTTAGGGGTCATAAAAATTTGAACATTTGTGTGCACAACCCTATGGGAATTTCCCCCTAAGGTACCATTCCCAGAAATTTAAATCATTCCTATAATTAATGTCATACTTTTAATCATGTACAATTGTAAACTTTACAAATAGTTTTGTTTACCTGTTTGTTTGTTTGTTTGTTTGAATTTTGTGTAGAGCATGTACATGTGTGTTGTACACGTATGTAAGGACAGACACGAGACCCCTGACTAAACTACACGTTCCTTTAAACTCTACAGATACACTTTGTTCCAACATATAGCCAAGGGCGTGTCCCTATTCACCAGAATCCTACAAGAGTACAGGAGACTGGCTATAATTGCTGTCAACCCACAACACGTAGTTGGCGTCGCTGGGCACATCTCCAGTGACTCCTACCCAAAATGCTGCTTCCTGTACATTCCGGGCATCCGAGCTATGATATGTCTGGCTTCGCCATCTACATGTGCTGCGAGGCATATCACATACACCTTTCATGTATACCCAAGAGTGCATACAATAGGTCTCCTTGCGCGCCTGTATGTGGCTTGATGATAGATTTCTGTATTTTCCATGTTTCTTTACTTCCAGGTGTTGAGAGCTAACTTATTCAGACTTGTTAGTTTCATCTATTTTTCCTTTAGACAGATCACATTGTACCCTTGGGCTAATCTGTCACATTCTAAATTGCTTACATGTACTTTACTTCCCTGTAGAAACTTTTGATAGATTTTAAGATGTGTGTGCCGTGTTCTTTATCCAAATATCTAGAAAGCTTTTAATTCAGCCATTTTTGGTATGCACGATCCTTTACAAGCTATCCTGCCATATCCAAAAACAACTTACTTACCACATGTACATGTACATGTATATAAACCTTAATCATGTACAACAATGTATGTTTGACCTATTCATAAGATGACATTTGCGTTAGGGTTATGCAAATTCAAACTGGATTTGCCTATGACCGATGTATTTTTATAAACACCGTGTTGCCTGAATGCTTGCAAGACAAATTCACAAACTACCCAATACTGAATTTATATTTGACCTACATACACAATAAATGTAAAAGTCTATATCATGGTTCCAGCACTTTTTATTGAAACAGAATTCCCCGATAATTCCCCGACAAATTTGCAAAATCCAATGAGATATACTGGTATTTTCACTTTAACAAGCTCACTGGGAAGTCAAGAGGCGGTTGCAGCAAAGCAGCTAATACTGAAATTAATATTAGCCAGTCAATCAGTGATTACAAAAGGCACATACCGGTCCACCAAACTGGCAAAACATTTCCTTCAAGGTCATTGTCAAATTCCCTGAGTTTCCCCTGATTTTTGACACTTTCTCCAAATCCCTGAGTGTTCCCCGACTGGAAAAAACTGAAAACTTGTTTTCAAGGTTCCCCTGTTTTCCAGAGTGGATAGAAAGCCTGCTATATTTTTCACAAATTTGGGATGCTGAATTTTGAAAACACGAGGTTTGAAATGATGATTTTTGATAGGAAACCCCTTGATGATCCCGTTGGCTTTTTTAGTGCATACATTGACCAAATTGTTCAACCCTTAAGTTTTTAATAAACTTGTCAAGGCACATCGTGAGACTTACACCGCACTGTGTGATGACTGGATCCTTGAAGACATTCTTGCAGAGAAGACAGAAGAGTTTGCGGTTGGGCGGCTCGGTAAACACCAACACCTCAGGCTGTCGAGGAATGAAACACCAAAAAGAGAAAAATCATTACTTTCATGAAAGAATACGCAATCACAAAAAGCTCCAACGTTCAAAAGAGTGTCAAAAGAAAGGTCTTGTAGGCCAAAGCATCAAACTTGACAGGACATTTCTCAGAACTCCCCTTCTCAAAGCAAGTAGAGTACTGAAATGAATACATCACACGCACAAAATGTGCATAAAAGACATTAGCACGCGATTCAGCCCGTGAACCAGCACGCGCACGTACTCCATTCGTTTGCACTAAACTTTCTGGTTCTAAATGACGTCACACTTCTCAGTATTTACAAGCCCATGAAGCTTCAGTTTGCCATTTCAGCATGCCATGAAATGAAAGCTGACACCCACATTTTATAGTCCATCCAAATACTCAATTTTTTCAACAACAACAACAAAATTAAACATTCAAAATTCCTGTGGAAATTTGAGGATATCTGATGCTATCAAGCTAAATGAGTCGTTTGTCGGGAATTTTTATTTGGAGATACAGGCCAAAATAAGATCATTTCATCACAGCACTTCATGACATCTCTTGGTGTTCCAACTTCCATCATTTTTTAACTAAAGATGGTACCAGCATGCGGTTATTGCAGCAGTAATGCTGAGATTGTGCTCTTTTCAAATCTGTAAAAAAATAAAAATTGACCAGGGTCGACAAAGACTCATGTAGCTTGATCGCATCACATATAATGAATTGAAGGGATTGTGTTTCATCTACCTTATATAATGAGTTTTGCCCTAACAAGGACACGAGAGAACGAATGACAGAGGCTGTTATAAAAGTTTTTGACTCAATATATTTCCAGTCCCAAGTGCCAGAAACTCTAAATCAATCAACAGTGGAACGTTTTTACAGCTTAGTAGTTTCCTTGTAACCTTAAGTTTTTCCCCTTCTAAAGTAACAAGAGAAGCTTGATCATTTACATAACACACTTGAGAGTGATTTGCACTTTTTACTTCTTCCCCCTTTCGTTACGCTGCATTGCCAAAGAGATCAAAATATGTCACAACAAATTAAGTTGCCGCACTTCCTCTCCCAAAAGAGCGATATAATTAACCGCTTTTTTTATTTGGTTCGTCTTCTTTTTGAGAAACAACGTTGGGGAGAGTTTTTAGGAGGAAGACCGGTGGCGACAGTGCGGCAGTGATTCGGACTATTCTGAGATCTCTAGGGGAATGGGGAGAGTCTGGAGTCCCAGAAGTATCGTTTTTCCATGACATGATGGTCTTCTTTGTCAGAGTTGCTGAAATCTGCCAAACGGACATTATCACTTTTTAAAATTATTATAAGTTGAAGTTTTGATCCTAGCAGATTTATTAATTTATATTCTTGTCATTTTTCATGTTTTTCTTTTCTTTTCAACTCTAATCAGCATCTTTGTAAAAAAGAACTGATCAGGATTCTTTTTGCGAGTGCTTTTCAGCAGATTTTGGAATATTGACTTTTGTCTTGATTGTGCACAAGCATGTTATGTAGTATTGGCATCTACAATGGTGGAAGCGTGGTTTGCCAAAATCCTATAAACCTATTAAATATCATCACGATGATAGCATCATGGTGTAAAAATCGAAACCACATGGAGAGTGCGCTTGGGAAAACTTGACAACTCCAGTAATCCCAGAAATAGATCAAAATTAACCCATCAGCTCATTTTCAATGAATCGCAGCTGACTTGCGGTTCCGCCATTTCTAAATGAGGCAACCTTACTATGTTTGTTCCTTTAAAACTCAACGGAGCTGAAACTCCAAACATATGGTTTCACTTAGAAGGGGCTTTGTAGCAAAGGCCTGAAGACTTAATAATCTTGTTCGCTGGGTTAAATGGTGTCCTATCGTGTGAGACGTAGGATAGGAGAAAAACGGCCACAGCTGCTCACACTTTTAGCTAAAACCGCAATGTGGACATCAGGCATAAAAAGGGGTGTACTTTTTAAATTGATTTTCCCAATTAAATCAGGCTTACGCAAACCCACTAATTGAGCGACTTCCACCAAGGAATGCCGGCACTCTAAACAACTTAGAAAGTACATTTCTAGGAGACAGATACAAGTGTCTCAACGTGTCAATTCCAAACAAAGTTACATGGAGAGTTTAGCAATACGCTAGTGAATTGAATTTTGACGATGACACGAAAAATGCCTAGTCATGTTGACTTCCAATATTTCATTCATCTTGGGTGTTTTCCCTACATGTCATAACCCAGCTCCCACTGGAGTAATGTAAGGTTCTCTGGGGTAAAGCTACAAGGTGATTTTAATAACATAAATTAGATAAAAAGCGCTTTCTGCAGGGTTGTGGGTGGGACAATCAAAACATTTCATGGAAGTTGTAGCGGTGTGCATTTACGAGTAGTACAGGAACCGGGTCCCCTATTGGAAAAAAAATACGGGTACCCGGTAAGCCAAAAAATCAAATCTGTGAAGTTGCTGTTCAGATTGTTCATAAAGGTCTGCACGATAATACTACCACATCGGTGCTGCAATACGGCTAGATAGAGTGTATACAGTGAGCTCTTTAGCTACCGTTATGTGGTGAAAACTGCAACTTTCGCAAGCATCATAAAACGTGAAATTGGTTCTGGTCTTCCATGTATCCTGTTTGTCATTCTGAAATTTCCCCACTGACATTCGAAACATTTCTTTTTCATTGACTGAGAAATCAGTCTTCGTCTTCGATAGCGATAGGGAATTACTGCCCAAAAGGCAACCTATACATGTATGGATCCATACATGCAAATTTCAGTCCGCTGTTTGTGTTAGTTGCAACATTAATAAAGCCTACAGTTTGTAAAACAGCAAGACCTACATTGCATAAAGTTTTTAAACAAGGCACTTGTCCACTTGCCCTTTGGATATTGTACTTTTTCAGTTTTTATTTTCATAAAGCGGTATTTGCTTTAGATCCTGTACTGCTATCACTGAGGTTTGAAATCCTTCCGTTTCAGGGTGCACCCATGGCCTTAGCAGTGGAAGTCCAGGGGGTAAAGATTGAAGTTTTAAGTCCCTGTGCTGAGCTTGCCGGAACCCTACCAATTTCCTCCCAAGGGAAAAGCAATTTAGCTCCCTTGGGACATGCCAAGGTCACAGTGGTTCTTGCACGCTACTTGCTCTCAGCTGCTTTTGACGATACATTTTCTGTTTTTTTATTTGGGTATCACACTCAAACCTGACTTTAAAAAACATCTGAGAGGTGTGTATGTAAACAATTCTGTAATTTCGTAAATTATGGCCTTCCTGTCGTGGTTTCAGAAATTAGGCAGGCCCACCTTAAAATAGAGCACCTCAGACTAGATGTTGCCATGTTTATTGAATGTTTTTCTCAAGGAAACTGTACCAGTGAGGTGTGATGTAATCCAGTGTGGTTGACCGGCCTCCAATGTCAAACAGTTGTACATTTCTCATAATGGGGCTCAAGGCACTGATCATCGAACACACTACATGTACTTCCATTTGAATTGCACCGTGCTCCACTTGAATTTGTTTGTTTATGAGATTTTATATTTTTTTGTTTCACCTTCTCAAGAAAATTTCATGAAGTGTGCACTCCCTCTATTATTTTCAGAGGTGGCAATTTTTTTAAGAGAATAAATCAAAAGCTAAAGGAAGAAGCAATGATATAATAGTCCCCTACTAATAGCATTTGCCTGTTACTACATAACATGTTACAATATTGAAGAGTAATTTTCAAAGTTGAACAAAGAAAGTGACTGGAGTGGGGTTTGAACCTGTGACCTCCGGATAACCGTTCCAGTGCTCTACCAACTGAGCTATCCCCCCTTTGTTGGGAGTCCCCAATTCGTCAATGTCTTTGTTCAAGGGTTTATGTCTTCTGACTAGTGCCCCTTGAACAAACACATTGACGAATTAGGGACCCTCAACAACGGCAATCAGAGGTCGCAGGTTCAAACCCCACTCCAATCAATTTTTTGTTCAAGTTTGAAAATTATAATAACAAACCTAGTCAGTTTCCCTCTGTACTTTATTTGAAGTCATTAAAGAGTGTTTAAATGCCTCAGTCTAAAGAATCAGTTTGTTATTCTAAGATCAGACCCAAACGTTTTATGAATCAAGTTGGTGCAGTCAAGACAGTATGTATGTTATCCTTGCTGTCCAATTCTGGTGCTGGGTTCCAATCTTGCCCTGCATGCCCTGGCTGATATGTGGATTTGGCTTTCAGTCCTAATCCAATTCCCTGGCTTTTCCTCAGAAACCTTACATTTCCTTGCTTTTTGTCTTATCTGATGCTGGGGTTTCTTTTTGGCTTCTGAGCTACAGTGCGCTCTTTTAAAAGTACCCTTAACTCAAGATCAGAAGACTTAAAAAAAAATAATAATAATTTTCAGAAGGTGAACTCTGACAGGTGTGTACAGGTGTGTACAGGTGTGTACAGGTGTACAGGGTAAGTGTGTTATGCAGTAAGCTAAGGGACACTAGCCATTCCGTCAGGTAATTAAATAACAAAGCTCGTCGGAACACTGTCGCCATTTGTTACAATGTGCAGGCCTGCTGGGCCCAAGGTGTTAATGAATACAAATGAGCGGACACCATCAGGACAGGATTCCTGATGTCTTTCTTGATTGAGTTCCAAGGTTTATTACGGTCCCTTGGTACATGCACATGTGCTGGATGACGAAAACAACAGTGAATGTATGCCACAAAGCGTGACAAAGGGTAAAAGACAGAGTAGACAATTTTGGGTGTTAGATCTACATGTAAGCCAGGTTTTTATGTTATATACTGCAAGTTGATGGAGACTTGGCAGTACACATGGTACAGCTTGGAAAAAGTTTTGCAGATACCGGTACGTACACATGTTTATGTACCGTACACCACAGAATAAGTTTGGGTGAGGTCCATTTAGTGGTTGGTTGTGACGTAACTTCCCTTTTTGAAAACTTTCCTCATGAGCCGTAATATAGAAAGCAAATATGATTGACCGAAGGCAGTGCGATCGACCGACATGGCATGATCAATAGATAATGCAGTGTGCTCCACCGATAGTGCAGCGCCGTCGCACCACAGTGCAAATCTGCCGATCATGCCTAACAGTTACTTGCAAGTCCCCCCCTCCCCACTAAAAAGTCAAACTGTGAAGGTGAATCGAACAAACATGCTAGTGTTCTGACCAAAGCGATACGCGTCAACCTTCAAGACAGAGAGATTTGACTGACAATGACATCTGGTCTCCCTTCGTGTCTTTCCTTAAAAAATCCATCACACTTCACATTCAATCTATCATTCCACCAAGACATTTACTCCCCGTGAGGCTGAACCTCGCGCGCTGCTAAATAAGACATCATGCTCACATGCTGGCCAGCGTTTTAAGAGCGAGGCCAGCCCAGGACACACCCAGTTGATTTGTCAGACTTTAGAAAGGTCACCCCAGCCCCGGAGCCCCATGGTATACCCTACCAGTTCCTATGGAGTGTTGGTAAACCTAGTCTGAATTCCAGACCATAATTTAATTTTGTTCCCAATACCAAGAGTACAGGGCACTCTTTTGAGGTTATAAACCATCCATGGCCATTTCCCAAAACTTTGCTCTACACGGGTGTCGAAAAAATACAGACCTGCATATTATAAGTTTGAATCAAGACAGTGCCAACGCGTGTGGCAAGTTTCAACGAATTCAGAGCACATTTCAACCCTAAACTCTCCATTGTCCTTCAAAATCCACCAGCTACACAAGTACATGTCACTTGACGTCTCCTGAAGGTATCAATATGAAAGTTCCATCGGATTCCTGCACAATGCTGGGTTTTGTGATAATTCAGGAAGGCAACAAGCCAAGGGGTTTAACATGTACATGAAGAGTTAGGGATGCTAATACTGCTGGCTGCATCAGCCTGCAGTAGGCAACTGTTATGTCATGTGTTAGCAAAAGCCTGTTTGCACTTCATGTTAACTTGTCTTCTAAATTCACACTTGTTGGTTGCGTGTGGGTTTGGATTAGTAGTGGTGTACAAAAATGTAGTCAGGTCAATCACAAGTCCTCACACGTCCTACAAAGTCCTCACAAGTCAAACACAAGTCACCAAGACTCAAGTCACAGCTGTGGGTATGGATTAGCAGTGGTGAACAAAAACGTAGTCAGGTCAATCACAAGTCCTCACACGTCCTACAAAGTCCTCACAAGTCAAACACAAGTCACCAAGACTCAAGTCACAGCTGTGGGTATGGATTAGCAGTGGTGTACAAAAATGTTGTCGGGTCCATCACAAGTCCTCACACGTCCTACAAAGTCTTCACAAGTCAAACACAAGTCACCAAGACTCAAGTCACACCTGTGACAAAGGCACTCCTTTGTTACTGTTCATCCCCTGTTACTTGTGAAGTGATTTGACATGTTCTTGTGACTGGACTTGTGATGGACTTGACTACATTCCAAAACTGTGGATTAGTTTGCAGAATGCCAGATTCCAAATTATTGGTTAAGACAAAAGAAGCTCATGAACTAGCTTGTTCCGAAAAATTTGGGGGAAAAAGGACAGAGTAGGTACTGGACCTTATGATGATACACGTACATTGATGAATTAGGTTTTGGTTTAATGTTTACAAGCAATTTTTAAAATTTAGATGCTACCATAGTATATCATGATGTGCCAAACTCTTGGCTTAATACTTGTGCAGCTGTAAAAAATCAAGAGACTAATTGAGGTGAACATACCGGTATAGGCCTAAACAATCAGACTGAAGTAAATTTTTATTTTTATATTCAAATCAATTTCTGTTTTCTCCTTCAGGCTTCAGCCTTGCTAAGGCACCTGCACCTCCAAGCAGGAGGCCATGGTTTGAATCTCTCCTGAGTAAGCCTGTGAATTTTGGGCTTTATTTTCATCAGCTCTCACAACAAACTGTTTGTAAAGACTGTATACCAGTACATGTAACAGTGGTAAGAAATGACCTTTGTTTTTCAAACTTTACATCAAATCCAACCCTCCCCTCCCCCCCCCCAAAAAAACCCTCCACCCTCTATCCATCAAGTCAATCCAGGATTCGAACCCAGGACAGATTGCAGAGTGGTCCTACCTCACTACTGTCCGAGCTGTCTACACTCTTGGACCTGTTGAGATCACTGTAGCGATGCTTGGTGGTTAGTTTAGGGCGTGGCTGCAGATGGATGGGGTGAGTATGGTGGCAGGGCAGGCAGAGAGGCAGTGAAAGAAGCCAAATCAATGAGAATGAGATTGCCATGTGATGAAGCAATGAGCAAAAATATCGCTGAAGTCAAGGTACCCGACTGACATTATGATGCAAGCATTAGTGTCTGGTTCCTAAGCTTCTCTACTTATTTGGAAGTACATATATAATGCTGTTAAGGCTATCAAGAAGGCCATTTCCGAATGACTTGGCTATGGCTGGAAATTACACACGCACCTATGGAAGTGGCTGCAGCCACTTCCCATAGCCCTGTGTGTTATTTCCAGCCATAGCCAAGTCATTCGTACACAGCCATAGCATGATCATTGGCTTGTGAGCCCTGTCCAATTCCTTGGCTATGGCTGGCAATGACATATGCACCAATGGAAGTGGCTGCAGCCACTTCCCATAGTCCTGTGTGTTATTTCCAGTTATAGCGAAGTCATTCGGACACAGCCATAGCATGATTATTGGCTTGTAAGCCCTGTCCGAATTCCTTGGCTATGGCTGGCAATGACACATGCACCTATGGAAGCGGCTGCTCAGCCACTCCTCATAGACTCGTGTGTTACTCCCTGTCATAGCCAAGTTATGGGACAGGGTCTAAGACATGATTCTTGGCTTGTATAGTAGAAAACAAGGTGGTGAGCATTAGTGTCTAGCTCCTAAGCTTCCATATCAGGTTTCAAGCATTAAGCCGTTAAGGCTATCAGACTATTATTTGCATGGAAACAGAGGTATGGTTATTGGCTTTTATGGCATAAAAAGAAAAACAGTTGCATGTGCTTTAAAAATATGTTATTGTTATGAAAAGAAAGCTGGCAGTCACAATCTCCAAGTTTTGATTTTGCTTGTTAGATTGCAGCACATATTTGCTATAGGTTTGATTGTAATGTATAACTTCCACACAGAAATTTGCCACTAATGCGTAAATTGTAAATTATATCCGACAGAACTAAGAGAAATTTTGTCAAAGAGATAATCGACACGATGTATCTTTTGGACATTTCAAGGTTGGAACAATGTCTTTGTAGATTACGTATATAAGCAGCGAGTACTGATCATTAGTCCTCATATAAATAAGGATTTTCTTTATTCCTTTAAAGTTCCTTTTTCCTTTTATTAGTTTTCCCCTTTTTCTTTAATGGTATCCGCAAAAGATTTAGACGGCTTTGAGGCAGGAAATGCAGGCCTTACATGAATAAGACCTGCTGGTGACTGTTCGGATTTAGAGGATTTGAGATTGCGATGATCAACGGGATGCCAGCGGAAATGGCGATTTACGGCAGGAATATAAATATTGTGCCCAACAATTAATGGTCGTGAGTTGTCCAACTCATCTTCAGAAAGTACTGGAGATTTACTTAGTGTACTTGGGCAAACTGGCCAGTTGTCATTGATCAGTTGATTAGTAATGCATGTACTTGCTCTGATTAGCAAATAAATTTCCTTTTTTTTCCCCGCTGGTAAACACAATAAACACAAACTTAATTTCAAATTTCATTTTGAATTTCCCTATTCATGAGCAAAACACTGATGTCATATCTGCGAAGAGTGCATTTTATATGTATGTATACTTGTATTATTTCAAAAACTTAACCACCACAAACTCATCAGTCCTATTGAGAAACCTTAAAACTGTTAGCAATACAGTGTATATTATTGAAGATACTGTACTGGAGTCCCCCTTTTGTGACACTTGTTTGCCAAAATGAATAATGAAAGAGCAATTTCCTTCACACAGGATCACCAATGAGCAAGAACCTCAGGGATACATCAAAGAAGTGACCACAAAATGAAGCCTGACATTTGTCATCAACAAATTCAGAAATGACTCTCAAATTAAACATTTTCAAGTCTTGAATGGTACAAGACGAGGATGCATCAGGTTACAGTCAGTAGATGACGCAGTTTTGTTTTTATTAATGAGAAATTAACTAGATGCAAAACGGAAGTTGATAAAAATCTTGATGGTTGGGAAGGGGGCAGCATGTAGTGTTCCCCGGTCTGATGAAGGAATGATTGCAAGGGCCACATGGTTAGTATCATGAAAAGATGAGCAGTTAATCATGTGCAGTCATGAGAAGTTATTGTTAGTAGTTAACCAATGAAAGGTCGGACTTACCACAATATCCAGATCTCCATCGTAGGAGGGGGTAGTTGATCCCCGGTTATTCTTGAAGGAAGGGGAGACAGGAGCTAAAGACGATCCCCCAGCCACATCTGAAAAGATGAAGGGGAAGAGATTGGCATTCCTCATGGTGGTGCTTGTAAGACGCCAACATTGGGATGGCAGGGAACGCTCCCCAAAGCGATAGGGGGCGTGATAAGGCAACGGCGACGACAGTACAGGCAGTCTGCGTCTGTGCCAGGATCTTGCAGCTGGCAGCGTCTTGTAGCTAGGGACCCCCAGCCTGTCTTTCAAATCAGGCAAGACATCTCGACTGAATTTGTCAAACGCTGCGATAGCGGGCAGGGTAACATTGTGGCCATGAACCGGCAGTCTGTGCATATACGCACTCGGTACCCAGCACAAGCTGGTGATTTAGAGCTCACTAACAGCCGGTAAGGGTAAGGAGAAACCATGGGGGGGGGGGGCGGATTGCTGGAACGAGCCTACTGTGAGCGTGATCCCGAGAACGGTGACGTGACCCCTTCCTTATTTCCCCATCTGCTCGGTACACAGGATGCATACATTAATAACCTGTCGGTGGGAATTGTGAGGGTACTAAAGATGTCACCACACTGACAGCGTTAGTGTGTGACCGTTTGTGTGGGGGTGTGCCTGTGTGTGTGTAATACCGCGGACACGCACAGATGAGTCACATGATGCATAATCCTCTGCATGTTCCCACATCCCTTAAGTTACAACTTTGTTCCTTCTTTAGTGACTTGAGTGGCCCACAGGATCAGTTGTGATTTCACAGAAACTTGCCTGCCAAACCAAAGCTCATGGGAGTGATTTCCATCTCAAATATTGACAGTTTTCAAGTTTTTGTTCTTGAAAGTGTAGTAACTGAGCTGAAACTTTCAGCAGGTTAATATTTTAAACGTACTATGTTAGGTAGTTGAGTTTCTTCTATTCTTTAATCAATCAAAAATATGACATGAACAACATGTGCTGTGGGTCTACAGTTTATTAGGTACATGTACATGCACCGGTACATGTAAAACAAGCACATGCATCATTGGCGGATCTCCGGGTGGGGGTATGGGGTCAAACACACCCCCTTCCCTCTTTGGGCTGCAAAAAAAATAGGACAATCATGCAGAAAAAAGTGGAACACATCTGCTAACTCCCCCCCCCCCCCCCCCCCCCGACAGCATCCCCCTCCCACTAAAGCAAAAGCTGGACCAGCCTTTGTGCACATGCAATATACAGAGTAAACTTGACTTTTTACAACATGTACAAGTACTCCCCAGCAGTGCATCATTCATACCCTCTCAATAAGAAAAGTCAACTCTTTTACCTAAATTATGTTTCCATTTCAAACACATTCACATTGTGTCTAAATGAACTGGCTACGGCTAGCAATAACACACGTGTCTATGAGAAGTCACTTTAGCCACTTCCACCGGTGGATGCGATATCGCCAGACGAAGCCAATTAATTCGGAGGCAGTTGACTTCTGACTGACACGTCAGTCAGAAGTCAACCAATTAATTTTTACTTTTTCCAAAAGTTTTCTCTCAAAAGACCTTGAAAAAGAAGCGAGTGTAGACAGATGCACGTAATTACTTTTAATCAGCTGTGACGCGGCGATGACTTAACCTTTACAAACTTCATTGGCTTAATTTGTGGGCACGCTAAACTGACTCTGCTAAAAAAACACTACCCTGGACTTGCCCGAATTTGTGCCGTTTGAGGTGTATATTAGTGGACACTGGAGTGTCACTTCGGCATGATAATGTCAGTCACGCGATCTGCATGCCCATGACTTACCAGTGGAGGGAACATTTAATCCAGTTAATGCAACGCTGAGTGCAACCGTGGAGGCGGTCGACAGAGTGGTGCTGCTATTTCCACTCTGGTTCTGAAAAGAAAAACCCAGAAGATCTTTGATAAATCCTGGTGTCACTTCCAGGGTAACATGGCCTCATGAATGTTTCATGGAGTGGACATAAAAATGGAGTTGAGCGCCTTTATGTGGTCCTTGGAACATATTTGTTTATGTTAAAGTTCCACAAGGAAAGATAATCATTTTGTCAAGAAATCACATCCTCTGAACAGTGACAACATGAAAACATGGAGGAGTTGTTAATACCTGAGAGAAAAAAAAAGGTGAAGGTGAAACTGGTGAATACATACATACATTGTTCGGTACTTCTTTTTGGGGGGGGGTTTAAATGTGAAAGTTGTAAGCCATGTAAGCCTAAACTTGAGAATTACTCATCAGAGTGACAATTTGCATAAAACCACAACTTGTATCTCTTTGTTTTAATCACTTGCGTTTTGACACGCAGGAGGATCTGACCAAAGAAATTCAAGTTTCTATCAGTGACCACTCTGGCCAGTTTGTTGATCGGAGCTTTCACTGCCGACAGTCTCAGGTTACTCACACGCAACCACTCCGTCATCAGACATGAGTGACATGATAAATGGACGGATCGACTCTCTCTGCATCGGTGAGGTTCTGCAATTGCTAGATTGTTCCATTAGGATGGATTTAGCAAGTTACGGTACATGTAATGGGGTCTCAGTGTTGGTAGTCCAGTCTATCACAAGTCCTCACAAGTCCATCACAGGTCCATCACAAGTCCTCATAAGTCCACCACATGTCCTCAAAGGTCCATAACAAGTCCATCACAGTTGGTCTTTCACAAGTCCATCACAAGTCCTCACAAGTCCTCACAAGTCTACCACATGTCCTCTCATGTCCTCATAAGTCCCCATAAGTCCTCACAAGTCCTCACAAGTCCACCACAAGCATGACAAGTCCTCACAAGTCCTTGGAAGTCCATCACAAGACCTCATACATGTATGTCCTCACAAGACCACCACATGTTGCCACAAGTCATCAAAGTCCCAATTCAACTCACAAGCACATTGACACGTTGTCGAAATTCGCAGCACTTAACAATTTAAAAAACAAGGCTGCCTTTGTATTAGCACCCTTTCGATCCCACAAATTCAAACAAGGTGAAAAGCTGCTAATTTGGGTCATTCTACAAATTGAGGGTCCAAAGTGTAACATTTTTCCTCTCCCTGTAACATTCGTGCATGTACATGTAAGTGCTTTGTAATAATTTGCTATTCAAGTGTGAAGCGAATTTGTTAAAGGGAAGATACAACATTTGCAAACATCTCAAAACGAAATGATCAAATTATCACAAAATACCTACTGGATTGTTAGGGAATGACAGTCTAAAAATATTCTGTAAAATCGTGGCTCCTGGTGTGCTGTCATTTTCAAGAAAAAATGGGATTTTTCCAAAGCTGGTCGTCCGACCAGCGTTGGAGAAAACTGGCTTTTTTCAAAAAGTGCTCATAATTTTTCATAATAAGTTATTTCGCGTTTTCTTTGCAATTGATTACACACCTGTGAAGGGGTACAAGCCTGCTAGACTGATTCTCTGACGTTACAATTCCACAAAGTTTATAAATTGCTCTGTTTCATCTTAAGTGGGGTCAGGGAACCAGACTACAAGAACGTGATTGGTTTTCTTGGTTTTTCCAGCATCTACAAGCCCAAATCGTGAAACAAGTCATTTTAACAATATTTGCTATAACATACTAATCCTCCAAATCCATTTATTTCTGAAAATTGCAGAAAAAGCAAATGTTGTACATTCCCTTTAAGGTAATGGCGAATGTCACAACAAAAACTTCAACTGCTGATGTCATGAAATTCGCTTCGCTTTCACCGCAATTATGAAATGAACTTCAATGATCCCCCCCCCCCCCTTTAGGGTTAAGGGGTGCATGAGAACTGAAAAATCATAGATGTCGGACGCAATAGGGGCAGGAAAAAAAAGGGATACCAAATTCTGAGAATGGGCCAACTGCAAGAGAACCTCTTCTTCACACCTTCCTCCTCTGAGTTAGTGCACTCCGCTTCAAATCTACGACAGCGTGAGTCACCAATCAATTACGGAACGGCAAAAATACGCTGACCGAGATCCCTACGGATAGGACCAGGAGGAATTAGATTGGTGCCATCTGTCCAGAATCACAAATCTATTGGCTCGGATTATATGGGCTTTCCGATACTCTTCCCCTTTGCTGGAAAGGTGGATTTTTGTAAAACGAAGAAAAAGGAAAAGAAGTTGCCTTGCACATTTGGAAGTGATGGACTGGAGAAATTGGAAAGGAAATATATTTCCTTTGCTCACTGACCTATATATGCACCGGTACATGATGGTTGAAATAATATTTCAACCTACACTGTACATGTTCATTGCAACGATTTGCTTGTGAGTTATACTTATGCATGGTGTATTTCATGTAGACATGTGTTTCCATATCCTGTGTGTACTGCTAACTTGTTTGTCATTGACACAACATGATTGAGTAGAAGATCAGTCAAACATTAAAGGTGCATACATGTTTTCATGTGTACATTTTGTACATGTACAATGTACAAGTAGGCCTATACTTTGTTCATATACATGTACAGGAACATACATGTACGGTACATGCATGGACCGGTACGTGTCATTAGAGTTTATCTGTTTACAATGGTTTAGGGCATTTACATTGTCATGTATGCCCAAAGCTGTAACATATTTTTATGTACATGTATGTAAATTCAATTTAGGTTTTGCCCTTCATCAACGCAAAACATGTGCTGTACTCAGTGTGTATACCCTCAAGTGAAAGTGAAAAAAAAAATTACTCGGGTGGGACTCGAACCCACGACCTCCTGCTTTCTATTGCAGACATCTTACCACTCGAACACCAAACTTGCCGGGATCGGTTGTCTGGTTCAAATCTCATGTACATGTAGCAGCGGGTACCGCAATGAAACTACCGGTATTCATACATGTACATGTAAGATGCAAATTCCATCTTACGAATAGTACATACATGTACCGTATGTGAGTAGGCAAGCATCAAAAATCAAATTACCATTCTCAATGACACAGCTCCTATACTTCAAGCCCAGTAGTTGGTGGCCACACAGGCAGGATAGCCAGATATAAACTCAGCAATGAAGCATACAAATCTGATTTCCAAACAGTTGCACTGGGCCTTAACATACAGGAAGCTATCAATATGAACGCAGGATACGGGCATTCCTCTCTCTGTCTCTCTCTCAATATCGGACTGGTCGGGATACCTTGGAAACTGACAAACTGGCAGCCGTAAAAGGGAAGCCAAAGTTTACCATGCATTGCACATGTTCATATGGATGTGCGACCAAAGCATGTATATATGTACATTATGAATTCTTCCCTTTCCTTTATTTTGTGATATTCTCCAACTCTGGGGGAAACATACATGTACATAATCCCCCTCCAAAAAAAAAAATTACAAGTACAGAAAGAAACAAAAAGGGGGAAAATAGTACCAAAACCTAAATATTATAAATTTATGTATCCTTTTAAATCAAAATCTAATGTTCATTTAAAATGTACATGCCATACATGTGAAAGTGATTCATTTTCTGAAATGTATTTTTGCTGAAAATATTACTCCATGTAATCACAAGAATTATTATTGGGCTATATAAACCAACTGATGTCATCTTTGAAAATGTTCTAAAGTTCTTTGATGGTGTCCATTACATGTATATTGTATTGTGTGAAGAGGAAAAAAAGCATGAATGAATGAACCAATGAATGACAGAGAAACTGGAAAGAAGGAATTTTATATGTATAAATTTATGAAGTTACAGAGTACTGGGGTAAACAATTCAAGTACAGAGTCCTGCTCATCATAGAAGCACACATCACGATTCCAAGAACCGAACTCAAACGTACATACATACACATGTCCATGTACAACATTACCAACTATCCACAAGAACTTAAAAGTCTGACACACCACACAAGACCACACTTAAGATCCGTAGTTGTGGGACTATACATACCTGTAAGTTGTCCCATGGTACTATGGGGACCGAAGACACTGTGGGGACAGCAGAAAGTCCCCATAACTCGGTCCTAATTTGCCTAACAATAAAAACTTTTCCCATAACGCGGTGACGACCCTCCCACTGGTCCAAAGCGTCATGCAACCATTCTACTTTTATGTAGGAGTCAAAAGAAATTACAACTCGCAGACAAAAGACAAGACAATACAGGGTCAAACGTGTACGACAATTACAGCGTATGGAAGTGGGCTACTTACAAACAGGAGAACGTTTGACCCCAAAAATACACCACAGCTCCCCACCCTAGTATAACCTCCAAACACTAGGACCAAGAACAAGACAGTAGCCCTGTACAACACTGATCTTATTACAGGATGGGTCCTAATTGTGGATTAGCCAACTCCAGGTAACGTCTGGCCCTGACAGGTGGGATTCATTTAAACAAACAAGGTCTTGTCTGTCAAGTTAATCCTCATTAATTGTGGCTTTCTAAAGTTTCCTACAAACATGCTCTTCTTTAAACCTAAAAGAGCCAGGGTTTCACCATCATGCAGCCAAGGGATGGGTTCTGCCCACCAATCTGGGACATGTAATATCTTATTTTCTTCAAATTTTCTTCAACAAGTAGAGATATCCACACTCAGTAAATATACAAATGTATGCAAGGTTTAGGCTAAATCACACAAAGTATTTTTATGCCTTTGTCTTGAAAGGAGTGTATTTTCCTGTTCATACTCAGCACTCAATGAAAAAAACCAAAAGATATTTTGGTACCCTGCTTCCAAAATTTGAAATTTTGTACCAATACTTTTATGAAAATTGTGTCAATACAAGAAGTTATCCTATACTGAACAAAATTGCATGGTGCCAAATAAAATCACGTGGCAAAGATACTGGAAAAAATACACTAGGGTGTCGCCCGGCCCCTGTAGGTTTAGCATTTGAACCTTATCTTTTCTTAGCTGGGATGTGAGGGAATACTAGCTACTGATTGAGCTACCCAAGATAAAATTTTAATAAATAAACAAAATGGCAAATAAACGAGGGAGGAACTCTATAAAGAGAATCAAACCATACCACATTGAGACTTGTGATGGATGCTTCCTCCTCCAGATCACTGCTGACTTCGGTCACTGAGGCCATTCCGCCAGATCTGCAAAGGTTGGAAAAATGGAAAAAGAAATCATGGATTAAATGTTTTTGACTGGATGAAGTATAGCAGTCTGCAAAACAACAAATACATCTCCGTGTTACAGCTTTGAATCCCAGCGGGCCTGAGCTGTGGAAAGGTTGATCAGTCCCAAAGTTGTTCATGTTCTTTTTCCAACATTTAGAAATCCTTTTGAAGAGCAGGTCAGTAAGAGCTCAATTGTGATGCTTTACCTTCAGATTTTAATTGTATCCCCCACTGTATCTGAACAAAAATATCCCTTTTCCAATTTGATGACGTCCTGAATAAACAAGTATGGCAGACATGTTCGTGTCAAGTTTGCATGGAGAGTGTGGTACATACCGTACTAGTGTCACTAACTGTTCACAAAGTGATAACTTTTTGGGGGCCAAATCATCTTCTACATAGACACACATCTGATTCACCGATACACCATGCATGCACATAATAATTGATGAACACTTTATCGGAGGGCGTGGACAGGTGCATGTGTTACATCTGTTTTCTCTCTTGAGCACCTCTGCAGTGTCTTTAAAACACAAAATCCCAATACACTTTGACATTACAGGGGCGGATCCTACCAGTACGCGCATGATAATGTCAACACAGCCTGTAACATCGGCCATCTTTGAAATTTCTTCTTTATGACTTATCAGCGGATGCAATTATGACTGTAAGTGGGAAGGGAAATGGCATCAATTGAAGTTTTCTTGGTTCTCTTGCCAGCTGCTATTGGAGGGGAAAAAAGTGGCACTGGGCGGGTATGAAAGATGTGTACATCATAATGGTAAAGCCCAAAATGTGGCTGCCACTATGTACGTGAAAGATAACAATTGATGACAAACTGATATATTGTCATACAGCAGTGTTGCAGTCGAGTCACTTGAGTAGAGTCAGAGTCTGAGTCTTGATTCACTTGGGTCAAGTCCGAGTCTTGAGTCACTTGGATCAAGTCCAAGTCTTGATTCACTTGGGTCAAGTCCGAGTCTTGAGTCACTTGGGTCAAGTCCGAGTCTTGATTCACTTGGGTCGAGTCCGAGTCTTGATTCCAAGTCCGAGTCGTGAGTCACTTGGGTCGAGTCCGAGTCTTGATTCCAAGTCCGAGTCTTGAGTCACTTGGTTCAAGTCCAAGTCTTGAGTCACTTAGGTCAAGTCCGAGTCTTGAGTCACTTGGGTCGAGTCCGAGTCTTGAGTCACTTGGGTCAAGTCCGAGTCTTGAGTCACTTGGGTCGAGTCCGAGTCTTGATTCCAAGTCCGGGTCTTGAGTCACTTGGGTCGAGTCCGAGTCTTGAGTCACTTGGGTCAAGTCCCAGTCTTGAGTCACTTGGGTTAAGTCCGAGTCACATTACATTACATTGTGTACAAAATGTAGGTCCAGTATGTGTGCCTTAGCAGTGACTGCATTTTGGGGAAAGTTTTCATTATAGTCCCCACAACTAATGAACAAGTATGTGTGTATTGTACTGTGTAAGGATATCAAGACAAAGAGAGAACAAGAGATTCATTGTTGTCCTCAGACAGACGTCTTTTGTTGAGATAGTCCTCAAACGTACGTGTGTGCTTAGTCTATGATGAGAAAGTATAAATTATAGGAACACCACGCCTAGTCCTCAAACGTATATGAACTATGATGGTACAGGTATGTGTTTGGACAGTATGTGTTTTGAATGTACTGTATGCACCCGGTATGTTAACCAATCTTCCGACTGAAATGTGCGTGAACAGGTCTCCATTCATAAACATGGAAGTGCTGGTTGATGTCTCTATCTCCCAAGATACACGTAGTCATAATATCCATACGTTTTATCTCTCTGCCAACTAATATATCAAAACAGGATCTGTGACATGCATCCATCATAGTTTGGCAGAGGGTAGATCTAAGCACGGCACTAGCCACGCTGGCTGGTCTGCTGGGACAGGCAAGCAACTTGGCAGAGGAAATCTCTACATTTCAACTGTTGACTGATTGATTGAATGACTTTGCGTTGAAAATATTCAAGATCCCATTTGCACCCATGTGTAATGGGACTATTAGTAACCGTTGGGTACATAAATTCTAAATATGACGCCTTGAACTGTTCTAGGGCAAGCTTGAGTTTCCGTTTCAGAAGATTGGTGATATTAT
The DNA here is from genome assembly GCF_015706575.1 of Patiria miniata. NCBI lineage: Eukaryota > Metazoa > Echinodermata > Asteroidea > Valvatida > Asterinidae > Patiria > Patiria miniata. Next base: position 44,089,640 of record NW_024037069.1, on the reverse strand, counting down.
CTTACAACGCCCAGGCCTTGATTTCATGGAACAGCTACAGTACATGTAGGCAAAATTGATTGGCAATCGAGAATCAGTTGACGTCCACTCTCTGCAAGCAGTATACCAGTACCAATATGTGTACGTACATGTACATGTACGCATGACATGTACATGTACGCATGACATGGACATGTACATGTCACACAACTAAGAGCAAGTTCAGGCAAGGACCATTAGTCAACTACATGTAGTGCGGTTAATTCGTGACCAACTTACGCTCCTGCAATGTCGTGCACAAATATCTCACTGAATTAACTATACTGAACACTACAATGCACCTGTACATAATTGCACACACCTGCAAGTTCAGTCAAGGGGAGTCAGGTTGGCATAGCGGTACTTTCCTCGCCTTCCACCGCTGTGACCCGGGTTCGAATCCCGCCCGGGCCAATATGTGGATTGGGTTTTCAGTCCCTACCTGATTCCGTGGGTTTTCCTCAGAATATTCCTCTGGGCTTTTCCTCCCACCTCTAAAACTGTAATTTCTTCTCATTGTCTTCTGTGTACAGGTTCTTCAGGCTTTCCAGCTACAGTGCTTAGGGTACTTTTGAGGAGTCCTTGGTTTCATTACCAAAAGAAATAAAATAAAAATAAATAATAAAATACAGACCCGTTTGTTTCACATACGCTAAGTAGACATTCCTTTGTTTTCCTGTAGTTAAGAATACTTGGTACATAAAATAACTTTACTTAAACTGTGAAAACTCTTTCAACCCCCCATTTTTTTTTTTTTTTTTTTTTAAATTTCTTTGAATGTTTCTCTTCATTCTTCGACGGATAACCCTAACCCCAAAATGCCTCTAAACCTGTTTTCCAGAGAGGGCGAAACGTTATGTCTGTATGTGGACACGGCTTAGTCCACATGACGTCAACACAACCTCCATTATGTGGACCTCTTTTGTTCACATGTCCACATAGTGAATGTAAGACAACTCACCCAGTCTTGTTCCGTAGTTGTGGGGACATACACTCGTCTGTACAAGGTATGGTATTTCCGGGGACCAAAAACGCTGTGGGGACAGAAGAAAGTCCCTATAACTTGGTCCTTATTTGCCTAACAATAACAAACTTCCCCATAACGCGGTGTAGGCCATGTACAATGTACATGTACACTGTAAAGTACCGTTGCGTTGGCAAGATTACAGGAATATTTTAGGAATATTTCTTTTGTTAGGAAAACTTGGAACAAGTTGTACATGTATACACGTACCTTTGATTTTCCCCAATCCACAATGTATAAAAAAAAATTGGTCCCAATAAAACATAGCATGAATTTGCACACAACCACCTGTTTTGCAGTTTTAGGATCACATGCCAGTTGTACAATAAGTTTTTGAAACCAAAAAAATATAAATAAACACACAAAAGTTTCCACAATACAAGTGTGTACAATGTAGGTATGTGTACACTTACTACCGGTAGGCCAAAATTTCCAAACTATTAAATCTTTACTATGGAACATAATCCCTGCACGGGCATTATTGCCTACAACTAAAAACAGCTTTTGGAACAGTTGCCAAAACTGTGAAAATTGATCGCCAGAAGTGACACATGCATGTATGTATTGAACTCATGAAGGAAATGACATTTTATGCTTACAATTGTCCCCAGTGCCTTGTCTGCATGTTAGCAGCCTGATGCTGTCTGTCAAAGTATCCCGCAAGTCTCCGTACATGCACCCTCCCACTGCTATACTCAAGAAGCATCTGGTCACACGAAGCCCACGCGACGACTTACGAACACCAACGACTCAGGCCGGCTTGCTCTCACTCTCTGACTAGTCCTGATTCAGTTTTACGCCCTCTGAGGAATATTTCGGTTTCTCGCTGAATGTGGTCGATGAAAACTCCGGTGGTTGAACTTGCGAGTTGTAACTCCCTAGCATTGAACAGCATGTGGAGGGGGTGGGGAAAATGGAGCTGTAGCGATTCACTCCTTACTGGCCGGCCGGTCGCACAAGGTAACGGCTCAGTTGATTGGTGTATGAATCATTTCCAATCTTCCTCAGAGCTTGACAACAGCCGGTCTGTGAATGGTCCCGAATGGTCCACTGTGAATCACGGTCACTACACGGAGTAGGGGAGGGGGTGTGTGAGCACAAGTGGCACTACAACATGACCGTCCAAACAGGCCAATCCTAGAGAGGTCAGAAGACTCTAAACAAGGGTTCTCTTGAGTTTGGCAGAGATCTCCTGATGCTGAATTAAGCAAGCCGACGGTAAGGGGGGAAAAAGGGCCCAGCAGGCTGGCAGGCAACACACAATGAACACTGAGTGACTTGAGAAAGGGGCCCAGTAGCTGCTCAAAGACTCGGGTAGACAGTTCAATTTCCTCGCAGGATACTGGTCTGATTTCCAGTACAGAGCTGTGGTCTTCCTGACCCAGGATGGACCTAATAGCGATGGCCCCTCGAGTCTGTCGCTCCAAACTCCCCGACGTTTACTCCCATCCAGCATAAGCCTCAGAGAGAGGGGGGGGGGGGTGTCTGCAGTGTGCACACTTCCTCTCTGGCTGCGTATACGCTTGACCCAAGGAAGAGGCTGCAAAGTACACGGCGACTACCTACACTAACTTGCCCATGGGTGCGGTGAGGAGAACGGCGCACACATTAATCATCAGTCACATAACTCTTGCAAACATTATGGCTTAGTGCCACCACACAGTACAACAGGTTGCCAGCCCTGCTCTACACATTACATGTAACTGTGGAACTTTGACGTTCCCCAGAGACGCCCGACAATTCACGAGTCACAAACATTTAAGAAACTGATTAATCGACTTAAACAAACATGTGGTCCAAATTTCAGAGGGGAGGATGCTATTTTCAGCCAACTCGGGGTTTTTTTTGGCCTTTTTCTCTCTCACTCTCAAAAGACATAGCGGAGCGGGGAAAATGTTTAGTCATAAATATGGACTTTGTCAAGCACCTGTACAACAGAGCTTGGTTAAATTTGACTTTATTTTTTCCTCCAAAAGGGTCAAGAAGGTCTTGGATTCTCCTTGCTAGAAAGGTGGCAAGATATTTTAATGGCTAACAGCTCTGTAATGAGCAGACCACACAAAGTGTCATACATTGTAGTCGAGTCCATCACAAGTCCTCACAAGTCCCCACAATTAAGTCCATCACAAGTCCTCCAGTCTCAATCTACATGTATGCAAAATTGTAACAGAGACGTTCCTTTGTTATTGTTCACACCCTGTTACTTGTGACTGGACTTGTGAAAGGAATTGTGACTTACATGAACTAATGAAAGGACTTGTGGTTAAAAAAAGGTTGTGATTTGGCAATAGTTGAAATTCAAAAGAACTGAAAAGACTGGGACATGATTTTGTTATTGCACTTAGCATCTAGCTTCCATCTCATTGCCACCCCCCCCCCTCCTTCCCACCAAAAACTAATACAAGTACCTTCGCATAGACATGACAGAGGTTTCTTAGTACCCTACTGCATACATGAACATGTACTATACATGTAGCAGTCAAGGTACATGTACCGGTATGATTCCAGCCACAACACTTAATAGTTTGACTTATACGTAAAAAAAAAAGTATCTGCACTTGTAAGGAGGAGGTTGTGGGTCCAAGTTCCAGCAGAGTACGTTTCCGAGTTTTGGGTTTTTTTTCGGGGGGGGGGGGAGGAAGCCTTCAAAAAGCACTGACCTGAGCATACAGTGCCCATGTTTTTGTATGTGACGACCAAATATTTCACTTTTTTTCTCACTTATAACTACACTCAACCAAAAATGAAAGTCCCCCCTTCCAATACTTTTTTGTTTGGCTCAAAAACTACTGAGCACCTCTCGCTCAAATAACGACTAATCAGTACAGAAATTCCTTAGCAATCCGGCCATACTCTTTATTTGGCCCAAAGCAATGATAATGTGCATGAATTTATGCAATTTATAACAAATAATGCAACTTTTTTTCAGTACCATTTGTCATAAATTGCATAATTTTGTGCACATTATCACTGTTTTGGGCCAAACAAAGTGTGAGGCTGGTTTGCTAAGGACTTTCTCTACTGATTAGTCGCTATTTGAGCAAGATGTGCCCAGTAGTTTTTGAGACAAAAAAAAGTATTAAGGGGGGGACTTTCTTTTTGGGTTGAGTGTATGTGGTGAATCTATAGCCAGGATAGCAGGGGTTTTGGGCCAAAATCCCCACCTTTGGCCGCTAAAAAAAATTGAATCATGCAGAAAAACAAAGACAAAGCCTCCTACTCTGAAGAAAGACATGAGTGTAATTTCAACCATGTGTCTTTACTCAGTTGGGTTCTCTAAGGCTAAGATACTGGCTTGTGTTTGTGCACTTAAAAAAACTAGTCACACGACTACACTTTCTATAGTGTAGTATTATGCATATATATGCAAACCAACTAGGGAGCGCAGGCTGGTCTGCAGTGCTATCTACAGTTACTAGAAAGTGTCTATAGAAATTATGCAGGAGCGACTTTCCTTTTTTTTTTCTTTTTCAACGCTGACTATTCTTACTTTGGAATCTGCTGTCTGTGATAACAAAGATTGGCAGGGTGCTAATAGACTCAAATTTGGGACCGTCCTATTTTGCGCCGCTGATGCTGCAAATCAATCAGGAACAACAGACTTGAACAAAGTTCAATTCTGTAACCCTACACCCACCTTAAGATAACACGGATATATACGTCAGAAACGGTTAAGACCGCGCCCCGTCAAAGCCCGAAAAACTGCGAAATGTGGACTGCCCATCTGGCAACAATTGAACTCAAGTTGTATCTGATTTCAATCTGTCATAATCGCACTGTACTGATGATTTGTACAGACAGTTTGAAATGATGGATCACACCAATTTGTTCCTTTTCCTCATTTCGTTAGCAATTACCATCAAACATAAGTAGGGCCTAGTAATGTTTCCTCTCTGCCGTCCCCCTAACATGCCTCATGTCAGGCACTCAGGAAAAGAAAAGTACATTAAGTCAACTGTAGGGTGCATGCTCCGTAACACTCTCTTCACAACTCTCCTTAACCTTGAATCTCACACGCTTTAATTCGTAATAGAAGTGGACGCAAATAAAATGATCTCAGGTTGACAGGCTGGGTTTATACTTGCAAACACAATGCGAATTTGACGACAGGAAACATTGGCTGCGAAATTTGAATCATGAATACTTGCCACGAATTCACAAATTTGCATAATTTGTGGTTGCTTTCACGCCCAGTATTTACGAAGTACCGGTAACGGTTTGGTTTTTCCTTTAGGATTTCACCATAATGGACACCGGGCACAAGTGCAGAGAGTGCTTAACAGCCTGCAACAGGGAACAAGTGCAATTGAGGACCACTCGTTGACTGGTGGTTGATTTGCATCCATAACCCCCTGCACATTAACCCTAACCCCCTAGTACTTCTTCAGGACTACCCTGCAAAACCCAACAGAGTCCAACCGGACTTTCCTGTTCAATCCACTGTGCCTCATTTTCAGTTGTCTGCTGAATCCAACGGAGTCCAACATGGTGTTATAATGCGGTTCAGTTGCCTGCTGAATCCAACATTATGCATGAGGGGTTAACTGCTCAATCCAACAGGCTCCATCGGGTATGTGACATACAGTGTTGTAGTCGAGGCCACAACCTCCGAGGCCAAGGCCGAGGCCACAACCTCCAAGGCCAAGGCCGAGGCCACAACCGCGAGGCCAAGGCCAAGGCCGAGGCCACCACCTCCGAGGCCAAGGCCGAGGCCAAGGCCAGCTATCAAAACACGTAATAAAATATAAATCACTAAAACAAGGCTAAGATTATGTTGGAGTTTTAACATCTTTTTAGTTGAATTCACTGAGTTTTGGAGTGCCTGGCTTACGCATTTTGCAATGGGTTTCCTCTTGTAGGAAGTCCAGGGAATTTTATTTTTTAAAGAAAAAAAATCTCAAGTTTTGTATCACTGAAAGCAAATTACACAACAAAATCAATGGCGTTTGAATCAGGCTCATAAATGTTTGCCCTTTGGAGATACAACAATTTAAATGGCCAAATTTTGAGTTTCTATTCTGTAAGATTTACATCATTTACTTTTAGCATGTTTATAAATCTTATTTTCAAAACCTATCAAAATGCTTAATATCATAGGAATCCCCATTAAATAAACAACAACTTGATTTTTTAATCCGGTTTTTACCACTCATAACCAAAAAGTTACGACCCCCTCCCCCGACCTTCGCATTGTCAAGGCGCGCGCTGAGCAAACACCGCGATGCGACCAGACAATGCCAGACGGCCCGCCGTTATGCACGGGCAAAGCATAGTTCCAATCCCGCTCCACACAACGGGATAAGTGTCCACGCATTATCACTGTTAATACCGCGGTACCAGACAAAGTCAGGCAATGGCCAATCCCGCTCCAAACAACATGGCAACACTGAACATGCGTGCATGCTATCACTCAGTTCATCAAAATGACCATGAATTCTCGGATCATCCAATTTGAATCCAATGGCTTTGAAGAATTTTAAGATCATGGCAAGAGGTAGGGAGTCCAGAGGTTTTGGCCGTATATCTGTAACCACGCAAAATTAGTCAATTTCAAACCGTGCTTATACATGTAATAAGTATCAACATGGCTCTAAAAAT